>NC_073744.1:95170813-95508793 GCF_029784135.1 Toxorhynchites rutilus septentrionalis
TATAATTAAAGTTTTTATGTAGTATTTAATTTTTGAGTTTGTTTGAATGACAAATTGAAGTTCATAGAAGAATAAGATTTCATTTGATATTACGATTTTTGAAATCGACTCAATGGTTGTAAAATTATGACGTTTTGGAAGAAATCTTACTTATTTAATCAGCAAAAGGCCCCAGTGGCATGTGCTGTACACAAAAGTCGTCTCCATTCACATGAATTTTATATTTTTTTTTCCAATTGTTAACTTTCAAACTTATTTCAAGGATCAACATATCATATCTTTCCATTAATCCGCAAACATGCCTAGTAGTAACTTAAAAAAAACAAACTCATAAACGACAAAAATAGTTTTCGATCGTATATTTTTTATATTTTTTTTTTTATAGTTTTATAGTTTTATAGTACCATTTGCTTATTGGCGCTTTTTTAGTTGAAGCGCCTTTTAATTGGCAGTTCGCCAGTTGGAGCACGCGCCAATCAAGAAGCAATCATCCGTCATAATTGTATGTCAGTTTTACTCAGTTTTTCAATGCCATTTTTATTGAAGGGTCTTTGAACGTTAAACTCAAAAAATGAAGGCACAGTATAAAAGTATTTAGTTTTGCAGTTTGTTTGAAAAATGCATTCGTTCGAAAATATTTATTAATATATATATATATATATATATATATATATATATATATATATATATATATATATATATATATATATATATATATATATATATATATAAAGTATAAAGTCATTTTTGGGAAAAAGTGAAAAAAATCGAATCACCCCAGCAAACATTAAATCGTATAACTTTGCCCATGATAAGTTACATATAAATTCGTATCAAATCACAATCGCATAAAATATCAATCAAAATATCGATCATGTATATCTTAACTCGCATAAAATGCAAAAACATAATTAACTTCCTTGAATAGTGGATGTGATATAATCCACTTTATATATATATATATATATATATATATATATATATATATATATATATATATATATATATATATATATATATCAACGCGAGTAGCGAGTGCATATATATATAACTATAACTTTTTTTTTTTTTTTTTTTTTTTTTTTTGTGAAGAAGGTGGAGATCTTCATAGACACCCAGTCGTCATGTTGACTGGGTAGTGTGAGATTCTTACTCACTAAAACCACCTCCTATGCGCTGTGCCTTTTTTCCCCCCCGGAACCACCCATTGGTATTACTTCAGGGGGAGGCAGTGCTCACGCACTCATTTCATTGGGCCATTCTCTGGTCTTCTCTCCATTTGCGTTGAAGCTCTGACATTATCAGCGTAATCGCTTTTGTTACTGCATTCCACGTACTCTCGTCGCGGAACATTTTTTGGGTCACATTACTCTCGTTGATTTCGACATCAGATGCGAGCATTTCAGAACGTTCTTGGACGAATCGAGGACATTCGAACACTACGTGGAACGGAGTTTCCACTATGTGTGCACACTGGGGGCAGTGGGGCGAATTCGCATGTCCGAATCTGTGGAGGTATTCCCGAAAGCAACCATGACCTGACAGGAACTGCGTCAGCTGGAAGTTCGTTTCTCCGTGATTTCTGGTAATCCACTTGGTTATGTCTGGAATCAGCCTGTGGGTCCATCTTCCTTTTGAGGTGTTGTTCCACTCTTGCTGCCACTTCCTCAACGAGTCACTTCTTGCTCGTTTTCGAGCATCTCTGGTATTCCGTCCAGTTGAAGCACGCTCTTTATAGCACGCATTGTCTTCCGCCAGAACAATATCGATGGGAATCATTCCCGCTATGACACATACAGCTTCCATGGATATGGTCCTATATGCACTCGCTACTCTCATCGCCATAGCTCTGTAGGTTCTGTTCAGCAGCGTTCTGTTTTGTTTATTGTTGATCGCTGCCACCCAGGCTGGACCAGCATATCTGAGTATCGATGTGGATACGCAAGCCAGAAGTCGCCTTTTACTGCTACTATTCCAGTCATTATTCGGCATGATTCTGGCTATCGCCGTTATGGCCTTTGCCGCCTTCTTGCAGGCGTAGCTGACATGACTCCTGAAGTTAAGTCGGTCGTCTATGATCACACCCAAGTACTTAAGTTCCCGTTTGGAGGTAATGGTGTGGTCCCCCACTGTGATTTCCGCTCTTTGTACAGCCCTGCAGTTGCTGACCAGTATAATTTCCGTCTTGTGATGCGCTATCTGCAGTTTTGCCTCGAGCATCCAGCTCTCTATCGTTCTTATCGCCTCGGTAGCCAGCATTTCCACCTCCTCCAGTGTCTCGCCCGTTACTGTTAGAGAGATGTCATCTGCGAACCCAATGATGTTGACGCCTTTTGGCAATTTTAGCTTTAACACTCCATCGTACATCCCGTTCCAAAGAGTTGGGCCCAGAATGGAGCCCTGGGGGACACCTGCAGTTATATTGAACACTTTTTCTGCCTTTCCTGCGTTGTAGAGCAGGATTCTGTTCTCAAAGTAACTCTTCAGGATCGCGCACAGGTAGTTCGGTACCAACATCCTGTGTAACGCCTTTGCAATGGCTTCCCAGCTGGCACTATTGAACGCGTTTTTTACGTCCACTGTTACTACGGCGCAGATCCGGTCGCCCCGTATTTTTTGTTTCAGTGCTTTCTCGGCTATTTCGATGACGCGCATAATAGCATCCACAGTCGATCTACCCTTCCGGAACCCGAACTGCGACGATGAGAGTCCATGTTCGCTCTCTGTACACTTCGTCAGCCTGTTTAGTATAATTCTCTCCAGCAGCTTACCAAGTGTATCTAGAAGACAAATAGGCCTGTATGATGACGGCTCTCCTGGTGTTTTCCCCGGCTTCGGCAGTAGTATGAGTTTCTGCCTCTTCCATATATCGGGGAAGACTCCTTCATTTAGACAATTTTGCAGAGTTTCTCTGAACATATTCGGGTTCGCTTGTATGGCCGCTTTTAACGCCACATTGGGGATTCCGTCAGGGCCTGGGGATTTATTTCTCTTCAATCTTTTTGCTGCAGCTAATAGTTCTTCCGTGGTTACTATTTCGACTCCTTCTCGTTCTTGGCTGTATGGTGGACGTGGCCAACTCGTCGGTGCATGCTGCGGGAAGAGCCCATCAATAATGCTATTTATCCTTTCCGAACACTGTTCGGTGAGGGTCGACGGGCCTTTGATTTTTGCCATCACAACTCTATACGCGTTTCCCCAAGGGTTTGCATCAACGTCATAGCAGAGTTCTTTAAAACATCGTCTCTTGTTGAGCCTGATTTCACGTTTTAGTGAAGATTTCGCCACTCTAAGTGCTTCCCTGCGTTCTTTTCTGTCTGCGGGAGACCTAGCTCTTTGCATGCTCCGCCTAGCTCGAAGACAGCTAGCGCGTAGAGAGTTAATCTCTTCGCTCCACCAGTAAACTGATTGGCGTACGTTTTTTGGTTGTAGCATTCGTGGCATGGCAGTGTCACAGGCTCTTGTCACAGTATCGGTCAGTTCGCTTGCATTCATGTTGGGCGGAGTTTGTACACGAAGTGCTTCGATGAAGAGATCTTTGTCAAAATTCTTAATCTTCCACCTCCGTTCTCTGGGCCTTGGCCTTCGAGTTGATGATGACTTTCGACTGCCGAGATTATATCTAATGGCTTGGTGATCACTGTGAGTGTAGTCGTCGCACACCCTCCAATTCATATTCACCGTTAGCATCGGACTACAGAAAGTGACGTCGATGATCGATTCTCGACCATTCCTGTGGAAAGTGCTGGTTGTGCCTTCGTTGGCTAGTTTCACTTCTAGTTTCGCAAGAGCTTCTATTAGATCAAAACCTCTCGTATTGGTGAGTCTACTCCCCCACTCCACTGCCCAGGCGTTGAAGTCTCCGCCGATGACGAGGGGCTTTCGACCAATGAGCTCTTCTGTTAACTTGTCGAGCATCAGGTCAAATTGTTCTATCGTCCACCTAGGGGGTGCGTAGCAGCTGCACACAAAGACTCCATTGATTTTGGCAATCACGAACCCCTCATGTGCCCTGGATATCTTTTCTTGAATGGGGTATTTTCCCGTAGTCATTATAGCTGACAGTCCCGCCTTATCGGTCAGCCAGTTTCTGTCATCGGGGGGCACCCTGTACGGTTCGGCTATGATTGCTAGGTCGCACTTCGTTTCCACTACGGCTTGCCAAAGCAATTGTTGTGCCGTGTCACAGTGGTTAAGGTTGATTTGGATTACTTCCAACCAGTGCCTCTTTGAAGACCGGGCATCTTGGGCCTCCTGTAAAGTGGTCATTCCTTTCTTCAGCATTGCAGAGCATACATTTCGGTGGCCTGCTACAGTCTTTAGCTACATGTTCCGTTCCGCCGCATCTTAGGCAAAGCTTCGATCTATCGGGGCCATTGCACTTTGTCGCGAGATGACCGAAGCTCAAGCAGTTAAAGCACCTTACAATTCGTTGGACAACTTTAAGGGGGCATATTGTCCACCCTACTTTCACCTTGCCAACCTCCAGAATCTTAGTTGCTGCCCTCCTTGGCAGTCTTATCGTAGCCATTTGCGTACCTCCGAAAGCCTTCCTCAGGCGTATTGATAGGGAAGTGTCTGTCAGCTCGAACTGGCCATTCAAGGCTTCTCTCAGTTCGTCTACCGTCGTGATTTCATCCAGATTTCTACATTCGATCACGGTTTCTTGTGATAGTGCTCTAACTTTTGCCGTTTCCCCTAGCGATTTCTCTACCAGATCTTTATAGGCTGAGCTCTTAATCGTCGGATCTCCTTTCAACTCGAACAACATATCACCGTTCTGGGTGCGCCTCACTTTAGCCACATTCTCACCCAGATTTTTCAAGGTAGGATCGCCTTTCACTTTCTTCAGGATATCAGCGTAGGTTGTAGCGCCTGCTGCTGAAACAATCAGAGCATCTGGTTTCTGCCTCTCTTTTCGGGGTTTCGGCTTCTCTTTCGCTTTCTCTCCTTTTGTTTTTTTCTCAACTTTCTGCCACTCGTTAGGATTTTGGTTGTTGTCACTATTTTCTCTACTAGTACCTTCGCAGGCATCTTTCTGTTTCTTTACTTGTCTTTTTTCTTCTGGGGTTTGCCTTCTTCGTTTTGTGGTTAATGGGGTAGAATCTCCCATTGGGGTCGAAACCGCTTCCTTCGGTCTACTCTGCGCAGCCTCGTTCAGTGCGTTCTCCGCCTTCTCTGCTCTAGCTCTCCAGGATTGCTGCTCACGATCAGCTGCTGCAAGCGCTGATTTGATTTTTATCGTGAGGTTTCTTATCACGGCGTGTACATTACTGCGAGGCTTGATATATTCGTAAAGTTCCTCGCATGCTCTCTTGGCTTCACTCAGCTTCGATTTTTCATGGTGTAGTTGAACGTCGATGGATTTCGGTTTTTGTGCTGGAGATTGTGTCAATATTGGTGATCTCATCACTTGACCCCTTCTGGCAAAGATGCCTACCTCTTCAATTTCGTTCTCGAATTCTGTGGAATTTGTTTGTAAATTCATATTTTGTTGGGTCCCCACTTCGGGCCGCTATCTCCGCTCGTTGTACATAGTCGCTTTTTTGTGATCCCATGGTTATCTATGCAAGCAGTGAGGCCATGCAAAGGGTTGACACGGTCCTTCATGGGGACCGTGATCAGAGCCAGATCAGCGCAAGTCAGGAATGTGACATCTGATGCCTAGTACCTAGTGCCTGAGCCTAGACGAGCATCGAACGTACCCGAAGGCCTGCCAAGGATTTTATCGGGACGGGGGCAATCGCGCCATTGACCCACACGCCATTTCAGGAAGGTTTCACCCTTCCTTACTGAGGGAGCAGGATGGCACGAATGTCAGCCTTTAGCGTCAAATCTCACTCGTTTCCATATCATGTCCGTTTTCCATATAATAACCAGTTTGTTGTAATCAGGATCTTACTGGCGTCGATCCTGATATGCTTAGCACTCCTTCCATTGCTCCTGCTCACGGTATTTCCCCCGTGCAATCTCCATAGGCTTTACCGCGCCCTTACTCGCGTTGTCACCCGATTAGCCGCCTCTTACGACAGGGACAGGGACCAAGACCCGAAGTGCTATTCTAGGCCGGCAACTCCACGGCGAACTATAACTATAACTATGACTATAACTATAACTATAACTAAAACTATAACTATAACTATAACTATAACTATAACTATAACTATAACTATAACTATAACTATAACTATAACTATAACTATAACTATAACTATAACTATAACTATAACTATAACTATAACTATAACTATAACTATAACTATAACTATAACTATAACTATAACTATAACTATAACTATAACTATAACTATAACTATAACTATAACTATAACTATAACTATAACTATAACTATAACTATAACTATAACTATAACTATAACTATAACTATAACTATAACTATAACTATAACTATAACTATAACTATAACTATAACTATAACTATAACTATAACTATAACTATAACTATAACTATAACTATAACTATAACTATAACTATAACTATAACTATAACTATAACTATAACTATAACTATAACTATAACTATAACTATAACTATAACTATAACTATAACTATAACTATAACTATAACTATAACTATAACTATAACTATAACTATAACTATAACTATAACTATAACTATAACTATAACTATAACTATAACTATAACTATAACTATAACTATAACTATAACTATAACTATAACTATAACTATAACTATAACTATAACTATAACTATAACTATAACTATAACTATAACTATAACTATAACTATAACTATAACTATAACTATAACTATAACTATAACTATAACTATAACTATAACTATAACTATAACTATAACTATAACTATAACTATAACTATAACTATAACTATAACTATAACTATAACTATAACTATAACTATAACTATAACTATAACTATAACTATAACTATAACTATAACTATAACTATAACTATAACTATAACTATAACTATAACTATAACTACAACTATAACTATAACTATAACTATAACCCTCATTTTTTTTTACTTTTGGCAGACTTATCTCACTTCTTAACTAGGCGAACCTAGCCAGAATTTTCACCTGCCCCCGGGCTTCTGAATGCCAAAGGGGGACTAGGCTCTGCGGAATGCACGTATCTGCATGCTCGTGCTGTTTCAGTCCTGACCGAGAAATTGTCGGACAATCGCGCAGGTGCTAAGGATGACCGACTTTTGGATGCCGGCCAATTCCTTCTCCATATTCAACACCTTTAGCGCTTCCAGAAGTGTCTTCGGGACAATTCCAGTTCCAGAGAGAACGACTGGAACAATTCTTGGGACCTCCCTTAGCCCCCACAGTTCCTTGAGCTCCACGGCCAATGGTCGGTACTTGCAGATTTTGCGACCGTGGGTCTCCTCCAGATTCTGGTTCAGTGGAATAGCGACATCGATGATGGTGACTTTGCGGTCGCTCTTGTCGTAAACCATTATATCTGGCCGGTTGTGGTGGATCGAGAGGTCGGTCAGAACAGTGCGATCCCAGTACAGCTTGAAACGGTCATTTTCCAGGACAGGTGCAGGCAGGTACCAGTAGTTTGGTACGTTGTCTTCCAGTAGAGCACATTGGAGCGCCAGTTGTCGATGAACAATACGGGCCACGTTGTTGTGGCGCTCGGTGTAGGCTGCGTTGGCCAAAACGGGACAGCCTCCCATAATGTGCTCTATGTTTTCACCTGGTTGATGGCACATCCGGCAAATGTCATCAACGTCTTGATGCCAGACGTACCGCCTGCAGTTTCTCGTCGGCATTATCCTGTCCTGGATGGCTATCATGTCGGCTTCTACTACTGAAGAGAGTTCACCACGCGTTAGCCACAGATTAGATGCGGCCTTGTCGACGTGTGGCCGATCCAGTTGATAGGGGTGGGCACCATGCACTGCCTTCTGCTTCCAATCTGCAATCTTCTCCTCCACTGTCTGCAGATTGCATTTGAGTTGGTACTCCGCTTGCGCCAAGTGCAGAGCGCTGTATCCTCTGTCGGCGGCGCAGACAGCCCGGTATAGCGCGTTTTGGTTGGCGCGTTCTGCGAAGTACTCGCGCAGTTGTCGTACCTGGGCAACACACAGTGCAGATATGTCGACTATTCCAAGTCCCCCTTCTTTGCGTGGCAGTGAAACTCTCTCCAGTGCCGATTGAGGATGGTGCATTCCGGCCTCTTTAAATGCTTTCCTCATCCTCCTCTCAAGGTCCTCTAGGTCAGTTTTGCTCCATTTGACTACACCAAAACTGAAGGTCAGCAGGGGAACCGCGAATGTGTTGATCGCGCGTACCTTGTTCCCCGCGTTGAGGAAAGTCCTCAGGACACAGTTCACTCGACTCAAGAACTTGTCTCGCAGCTCCGTCTTGATGTCGGAGTGGCGAATCCCGGTGAGCTGTCGGAATCCAAGATATTTATAGGATTCGCCACGAACCATGTCTCTTATGAACTCGCCGTCATAGACCTCGTAACCTCCGGATTCGGTAAGCTGCCCTTTCAGCATATGGACACAGCGGCACTTGTCAAGGCCGAACTCCATGCAGATGTCCCTGCTTATGTCTTCGACAACCCGGATAGCTACACCTAGACGCTGACGTGAATCAGCGTAGACCTTGAGATCATCCATGTAGAAGGTATGGGTTACTTCTTCGTGGGCGCCGTCGCCATACCTTATTTTATAGCCATGACCGTTTCTATTGAGCGTCCTACTGAGGGGGTTCAGTGCCAGACAAAACCAAAGCGGGCTGAAAGAGTCGCCTTGGAATATCCCCCTCTTTATCTGCAGCGTTCTAGACTGCAACACATTTTCCCCATCACTGAGGTGCAGAGACGTACTCCACTGCCTCATCGCATGCTGCAGGAACCTAACGACGACGGGATCAATTTTGTAGAGCTCCAATACCCGGACGAGAAACGAGTGAGGTATGGAGTCATTACCCTTCCTGTAATCGATATAGGCCATGCTTAGGTTCCGCTGGTTATATACCGCCTGGCCGACTATGGCTGCGTCGATGATGGCCTGGTCTTTGCAGCCATGCGTATTTTTCCTGCATCCTTTCTGCTCTTCTGCGATGATGTGATGCTGTTCGCAGTGAGCAGAAACTTTGGCGGTAATTATGCTGCTCAGTATTTTGTACAGACTCGATAGGCACGTTATCGGTCTGTACTTTGATGGGTTCAATGTGTTGCTGTCTTTCGGGAGGAGGAAGGTGACGCCACGGGTGGCGAATTCAGGAAGGTTGTGTGGGTCACGTAGCACCTTGTTGAAGCACTCAGCTATCTTTGGATGTGCGACGGTCAGCTTCTTGTGCCAAAAGTTCTGGACACCATCGGGGCCCGGTGCTGCCCAGTTCCTCAGGTACCGCGAGGCTTCGCGGACATCGTTCTCTCCGACGATGATAGCTGGCATCTCTCCAATTTCACCACAACTCTCCTCCTCCCGTCTTAACCACATTTGCCCGTCGCGATGTTCTACTGGGGTCTCCCAAATACCAGCCCAGAAGTTCGTCACATCGCTAATATCTGGCAAACCTTCGCGGTAGTCGGGCTTCTCGTCGCTAATGTGGTCGTAGAACGCTTTCTCGTTATCTCTGAACATCCGATTTTGTTCCTGGCGCTTTGCAGAGTCAGAGTAACGTTTCAGCCGTTTTGTAAGGACGCTCAATTGCTGTACCAGTGTGTCGAGTTTTTCCGTCAGCTGGTGAGCTCCCAGCTGGCGAAGTTCAGTAGGCCGCACGATCACAGCAACTTGGCGACATAATTTCACCGATCTGCTGCCTCTTTTGTACGCCATCAGTCTTCCAATTGCGGCGCGCTTGTTTAGGATCCGTTGCTCCAATCTCCTTCGCCATGGAGGCTCACGCCTTTCACGGAGATGTTGGAGCAGTCCGCCTCTTGGCCTAATACGGTATCCTAAACTTTTGGCGGTCGCCACAGCAGCACAGTAAACTTTCAGTTGCAGCTCCTCCATGTTCTCAGCATCAACCAAGTGCAGCGGAAGAACGAAGTGCAGCGGAAGAACGTGCTCGTTCATGAGCTTTACTGCACTTGTCAGCCTGCGGGAATGCTGCAACTTCGGGATCCTGGGGCGCGACAAAGGGTCCGTGTCGCGGAACTGTGAGATCGCCTCGTCGTAATGGAAGACCAGATCGCGTAGTAGTTGTTGATCTGGCTGTGGATCTTCCGGCTCAGAGGGTTGTTGTACTGTGGCTGATTCGCGTGCCCCACTCGCGAATGAATTGCTCAGCCGTACTGAACTTCGTCTCGACACATCGCTTGCTCTGCTTGTTCTGGAGCTTAGTTCTCTCTGCACCTGCTGCTTGATCTCGTCGACTTGCGTTTGGGAGAGCATATTGTTGCGTACAATCGCTCTACGCCTCGCGTTCATCGCGTTTTGGTCAAGCCTCCCGACGAACTCTGGATACGCTTCCTCGAACATTGCGAGTATTCGAGGGCGACCGCTCATGTCCGTCTCCAAAGCAGTGCAGATGTAATAGGCGCGGATCACGAATTCGTTCATTTCGTGTGTCCACATGATCCGTCGCCTAGTAGTACCCACAAGTGTGGACGACTGTCGTCTGACAGTCGCAACACGTCTCGTAGGCGCAGCGTTTCGTTGGTGATGTCGATGGCTGCTGTTTCCGTGTGGCGGTAGCTCTTCGGGTTGAACCCGGCTGGTGGCCCGCTCTTGCACATCGCCCTCCAGCCGCTGGCCGCTCGCTCTTACGCCCGTTCCAGGACCAGCTCCAGTTCGGGGACCCTCCTCGGGTGATCGCATTCGTAGTATTCGTCTTGACCTTAGCTCCATTGTCTGGGTGTATCTCCTTTGCCCGGGAGACAGCGGGTTGGCAAGGCCTCCATGACTCGAGCATTTCTCAATAGATCGCAAAGGTTTTTGCATCAATTGATAGGAAATATATCTACGCATCTATCATAACGAATAACATTTCATTTTTCTTGAGATAAATAATTGAATAATTGTGAAATATCAAGCATTGTCCAAATGCACTATGTGCCCATTTTTGATTGGTCCATTTTGTGCTCCTCAAATCGTACCGACCAAAACGGTCAACCAGAGCAGCAGCGAAATACAATGAAGCACGATTGGAAAGGAAAAAGAAAAAATATGAACGAAACATTGGTCGCAGTCTCACACATGCGTAATTCTCGAGCCAGCCAGTCAGCTTAAAAATCCCCGCTCCGCTGCCGTAACGCTCATTCTTTGTGTGGACACCGACTGGACAACATCGTTGCTGGACGAGGGCGAGGGATCGAGTGCCTTTCTCAAGGCAATGGGGGCGGAGGTGTAATAAAGGAGTTAAAGTAGAGTTTTAAGGGCCTTTCTCAAGGCTAGAGACGAATGAACTAAAAAGTTTAAAGTCTCTATAATACAAAACCACCACCACCGTAACGATCATTCTCATCCGAACCGTACACCACATCGTTTCGCATGACATCACATCAACAAACCAACACAAGCAGCCATGGTTGGATATGGCAAAGGAGGAAAAGTGAAGGGAAAGGCAAAATCCCGCCCGAACCGTGTTAGTCTGGAGTTCCACGCAAGGGTAGCTAGGCCGAGCGCGTTAGTACCAGTGAATCAGTCCACCTAGCCGGCGTTATATAGTTTCGGCCGCCGAAGTGGAAAAGCTGCTCGCGACGATAAGAAAACCCGCATTCAGAACAGACCACATTCGGTTCGGTGGACATCAAGACAACAGGCAGTTGCAGCGAGTGGCGAGTGGCAAACGCAATCGCAAAACGGCATCAGGTAGCAGAAGAAAAAAGTTTGTTCTTTATACAATCTGCTTTGGTGGCAAAACCAGAACAAGGCGGCATCGAGGGCGTTCGAAATGTTTTTTTTTTTCAAAACCACGAGTACTAAGTTTTCTAAATAGGAACCATTCCATAAAACACGGCGCTCATCAGGGCCAATAAACCTTTCAAAAAAGAGTTTACGAAATACAGTTCAATGCATTCTAAAATAATATCCAAAATAATAATAAAACACAAATTGATTTTTTTATAATTTGTTTGCCAGGATATGATGAGTATGTGAATTTGGCAGTTGTTCTGAGCTTATTGATGGTTGGGGACTTTCCCGATTATTCAATTTTCACCAATTCTTAAATTGCTTCTAGATTGAAAGTACAGTAATTTATATTTAGCTCGACATTGAGCTAATTATCGAGTGATTAAACAGTAAACTAATCCATTTTTCAGGTAGATAGGTAGGTATTCACGTAGGAGAAGAAAATAAAACAATATATTTAAAATATATATTTAACAAAAGCTGTCCCCTTTGTATAGTCCTACGTCACTCCGGTTATGTCCCCGACATTACCCACCCGTCTTTTTTTTTACTGGCAGACTTATCTCACTTCTTAACTAGGCGAACCTAGCCAGAATTTTCACCTGCCCCCGGGCTTCTGAATGCCAAAGGGGGACTAGGCTCTGCGGAATGCACGTATCTGCATGCTCGTGCTGTTTCAGTCCTGACCGAGAAATTGTCGGACAATCGCGCAGGTGCTAAGGATGACCGACTTTTGGATGCCGGCCAATTCCTTCTCCATATTCAACACCTTTAGCGCTTCCAGAAGTGTCTTCGGGACAATTCCAGTTCCAGAGAGAACGACTGGAACAATTCTTGGGACCTCCCTTAGCCCCCACAGTTCCTTGAGCTCCACGGCCAATGGTCGGTACTTGCAGATTTTGCGACCGTGGGTCTTCTCCAGATTCTGGTTCAGTGGAATAGCGACATCGATGATGGTGACTTTGCGGTCGCTCTTGTCGTAAACCATTATATCTGGCCGGTTGTGGTGGATCGAGAGGTCGGTCAGAACAGTGCGATCCCAGTACAGCTTGAAACGGTCATTTTCCAGGACAGGTGCAGGCAGGTACCGGTAGTTTGGTACGTTGTCTTCCAGTAGAGCACATTGGAGCGCCAGTTGTCGATGAACAATACGGGCCACGTTGTTGTGGCGCTCGGTGTAGGCTGCGTTGGCCAAAACGGGACAGCCTCCCATAATGTGCTCTATGTTTTCACCTGGTTGATGGCACATCCGGCAAATGTCATCAACGTCTTGATGCCAGACGTACCGCCTGCAGTTTCTCGTCGGCATTATCCTGTCCTGGATGGCTATCATGTCGGCTTCTACTACTGAAGAGAGTTCACCACGCGTTAGCCACAGATTAGATGCGGCCGTGTCGACGTGTGGCCGATCCAGTTGATGGGGGTGGGCACCATGCACTGCCTTCTGCTTCCAAGCTGCAATCTTCTCCTCCACTGTCTGCAGATTGCAGTTGAGTTGGTACTCCGCTTGCGCCAAGTGCAGAGCGCTGTATCCTCTGTCGGCGGCGCAGACAGCCCGGTATAGCGCGTTTTGGTTGGCGCGTTCTGCGAAGTACTCGCGCAGTTGTCGTACCTGGGCAACACACAGTGCAGATATGTCGACTATTCCAAGTCCCCCTTCTTTGCGTGGCAGTGAAACTCTCTCCAGTGCCGATTGAGGATGGTGCATTCCGGCCTCTTTAAATGCTTTCCTCATCCTCCTCTCAAGGTCCTCTAGGTCAGTTTTGCTCCATTTGACTACACCAAAACTGAAGGTCAGCAGGGGAACCGCGAATGTGTTGATCGCGCGTACCTTGTTCCCCGCGTTGAGGAAAGTCCTCAGAACACAGTTCACTCGACTCAAGAACTTGTCTCGCAGCTCCGTCTTGATGTCGGAGTGGCGAATCCCGGTGAGCTGTCGGAATCCAAGATATTTATAGGATTCGCCACGAACCATGTCTCTTATGAACTCGCCGTCATAGACCTCGTAACCTCCGGATTCGGTAAGCTGCCCTTTCAGCATATGGACACAGCGGCACTTGTCAAGGCCGAACTCCATGCAGATGTCCCTGCTTATGTCTTCGACAACCCGGATAGCTACACCTAGACGCTGACGTGAATCAGCGTAGACCTTGAGATCATCCATGTAGAAGGTATGGGTCACTTCTTCGTGGGCGCCGTCGCCATACCTTATTTTATAGCCATGACCGTTTCTATTGAGCGTCCTACTGAGGGGGTTCAGTGCCAGACAAAACCAAAGCGGGCTGAAAGAGTCGCCTTGGAATATCCCCCTCTTTATCTGCAGCGTTCTAGACTGCAACACATTTTCCCCATCACTGAGGTGCAGAGACGTACTCCACTGCCTCATCGCATGCTGCAGGAACCTAACGACGACGGGATCAATTTTGTAGAGCTCCAATACCCGGACGAGAAACGAGTGAGGTATGGAGTCATAAGCCTTCCTGTAATCGATGTAGGCCATACTTAGGTTCCGCTGGTTATATATGCACTTAGGTTCCGCTGTGCTCATGCACTCTTCGAGTTTTCAACGCTGACTAGTGTTGTCCTTCCCTTTTTCTCAACATTTTTTCTCTCTATTCGCTTTTCATTCCACTGCGCTTATGTCCTCTTCGCAGGCATCCATTTACCCGTCGAGACGTGTACCGATTAGGAATTGCCCTCCAACTTGACGCGCAACCCGTCACAGTCACCCTCGCGGGATTTCTCACCTGTCGAGACGTGCACCGATTAGGAAGCGCCCTCCAACTTGACGCGCGCCCCGTCACAATCACCCTTGCAGGATTTCTCTTCCCAGCAGAGTGCCGATTAGGTAGTGCCCTCCTACATGACGCGCACTCCGTCACAGCTACTCTCGTGGGGTATACACCATTTTGATCACGGCTTCATCCTTCGCGGTGTTTCTCCATCCAGGCCACGATCAGGCGTTGCCAGGCAGGCATTTTTGCTGTTCTCCGCGGCAGTATCCGGTTACCTGTCGAGACGTGCACCGATTAGGAAGCGCCCTCCAACTTGACGCGCGCCCCGTCACAGTCACCCTCGCAGGATTTCTCTCCCAGCGGAGCGCCGATTAGGTAGTGCCCTCCAACATGACGCGCACTCCGTCACAGCTACTCTCGTGGGGTATGCACCATTTTGATCATGGTTTCATCCTTGATGCTCGCTCCTTCGAAACGTTCGCAGTGTTTCTCCATCCAGGCCACGATCAGGCGTTGCCAGGCAGGCATTTTTGCTCTTCTCCGTGGCAGTATCCGGTTACCTGTCGAGACGTGCACCGATTAGGAAGCACCCTCCAACTTGACGCGCGCCCCGTCACAGTCACCCTCGCAGGATTTCTCTTCCCAGCGGAGCGCCGATTAGGTAGTGCCCTCCAACATGACGCGCACTCCGTCACGGCGGCTCTCGGGGGGGACTATCCGGTACTACAGCCGTCTCGATTATTCATCTCTTATGGTCAGGCGTTATCCGCATGCTGGTCGGTCCTCCACTTCCGCTGTAGCTCGGACATGATATGTACGATTGCACTGTTTACTGCGTTCCAGGTGCCCTCGTCACGACACATTTCCTCCACGATGTTCCCAGCATGAAGGGTAGGCAGCCCCTCACGCACTGTGGTGAATCTGGGACATTCGAATACGATGTGTTCCGGTGTTTCCTCCACATTTCCACACTCCGGACAAAGAGGCGATCTTGCGTGTCCGAACCGGTGCAGATACTGCCTGAAGCAGCAATGACCAGACAAAAACTGCGTTAGATGGAAATTTACTTCTCCGTGTTTCCTGTTCACCCAGCCCATTAGTGTCGGTATGAGCCTGTGTGTCCACCTGCCGTTTTGCGCGGCACTCCACTCTTGCTGCCACCTAGCCATCGACTCCGCCCTCATTAGCTTCCGGATTCCTCTGGTTCCCCTCCTCCTATAGCACTCGCTGTCCTCCGCCAAGATGATGTCTATGGGGACCAACCTGGCTATGACGTAGACCGCTTCTGTTGACACGGTTCTGTACGCACTCACGACTCGCATCGCCATGAGCATAACTATAACTATAACTTTTTTTTTTTTTTTTTGGTGAAGAAGGTGGAGATCTTCATAGACACCCAGTCGCCATGTTGACTGGGTAGTGTGAGATTCTTACTTACTAAAACCACCTCCTATGCGCCTTGCCTTTCCCCCCCCGGAACCACCGTTTGGTATTACTTCGGGAGGAGGCTGTGCTCATGCACTCATCTCTATGAATTGCTACTTCTTTGTTCTTCTCTCCATCTTCGTTGGAGCATCGTGAGTATTTTGGTAATAGCAGAATTAACCGCATTCCACGTGCTCTCTTTTTCGCACATTCGTTGAACAACGTTTCCAGCGTTCACATCTGGGCTGATCTCCCGGTACAAAGACGTACCTTTGGCGTACCAAAGACGTACCAAAGGCACCTTTGGACAAAGCGAGGACAGTAGAAAACCACGTGCTCCGGCGTTTCCTCTATTCCATCACACTCAGGGCAAAACGGTGAACTTGCATGGCCGAATCTGTGCAAGTACCGTCTAAAGCAACCATGTCCGGATAAGAATTGCGTCAAGTGGAAATTGACTTCACCGTGCTTTATTTGTACCCAATTGATTATATTTGGGATCAGTCTGTGGGTCCATCTACCGTTAGGGGTGCTGTTCCACTCCTGTTGCCACTTCCTCATGGAGTCGGCTCTTGCTGTTACTCGAGCTTCTCTATTGCTCTGTGTGCTTGTCGTTCTCAGATTGTAGCACACACTATCTTCGCTCAGAGTGATTTCGATAGGAACCAATCCGGCTATGACACATACCTCCTCCGCAGATATCGTTTTATAGGCACTGGCTACTCTCATCGCCGTCATCCGGTAAGTTCTGTTCAACAGTCTACGGTTTTGTTGTAATTTAAGCGCTGCTGTCCAAGCCGGACCACCGTATCGCAATATCGAAGTGGCTACACTGGCCAGAAGGCGCCTCTTACTACTGCTTGGCCCTGCATTATTGGGCATTATCCTAGCAAACGCCGTGGAAACTTTAGCCGCTTTTTCACACGCGTATTTCACGTGGCTCTTAAAATTGAGTCGGTCGTCTATTATAACACCCAGGTATTTAAGTTCGCGTTTGGAGACGATAGTATGCGCCCCAACTGTTATTTCTGCCTGCTGTACTGCTCTGTGGTTGCTGATTATCACCATTTCTGTTTTGTGGTGTGCGATCCTCAGTTTAGCATCGTTCATCCAATCTTCAACAGTTTGTATTGCCTCAGTAGCCAACATTTCTACTTCCTCTCGGGACTTGCCTGTTACCGTCAAGGATATATCGTCGGCGAAGCTGGTAATCACTACACCCTGCGGAAGCTTCAACCTCAGCACTTCATCGTACATTCCATTCCATAGTGTTGGACCCAAGATGGAACCCTGTGGGACACCCGCTGTTATGTTAAATGACTCCTGTCCCATGTCTGTGTCATAAATCAAAACTCGGTTCTCGAAATAGCTTTTCAGGATCTTACAAACATAGTTTGGTACCGTCAGTCTGTGCAACGCTTCGGCGATAGCTTCCCAGCTGGCACTGTTGAACGCATTTTTTACGTCGACCGTAATTACTGCGCAAAATCGATTTCCACGTTTTTTCTGCTTCAACACTTTTCCAGCTGCTTCGACAACTGACAAGATGGCATCCACCGTAGATTTATTTTTCCGAAATCCGAACTGCATCCTCAAGAGTCCGTGTTCACTTTCTGTGCATCTCGACAGCCTGTTGAGGATGATCTTCTCTAACAGTTTCCCAAGGGTATCAAGGAGGCAAATCGGTCTGTACGAGGATGGATCCCCTGGTGGCTTCCCTGGTTTTGGCAGTAGCACCAGTCTCTGCTTCTTCCACATGTCTGGAAAGTACCCCTCATCCAGGCACTTTTGCAGCGTTGCCCTGAAAATGTCAGAGTTCGCTTGTATTGCGGCTTTAACCGCCACATTTGGGATTCCGTCGGGGCCAGGTGTTTTGTTGACTTTTAATTTTCTTGCTGCCGTAATCAGCTCCTCTGTTGACACTCTCTCGACGCGTTCTTCATCATCGCCATATGGCGTTGCTGGCCAGGTAATCGGATCATGCTTCGGGAAGAGCCCTTCTACGATTTTCTTCAGCTTATCCAGACAGCTTTCACGGGGCATCGATGGGCCTCTGATTTTGGCCATCACTACCCTATATGTTCGTTTTTCGGTGTTCTTTTTCTCGGCATGGCGACGTCACATGCTCTCACCATTATACTTGTCAATTCACTGGCGCTCGTGTTATTGAATGATCGTTCCTCTCGGAGTGCTTCCAGGAAGAGATTTTTGTAGAATTCCTTCGACTTCCATCTTCGACCCTCTGTTCTCATTATTCGTCTTTTTACTAAGTTCTGGCTGCCGACGGTATAGCGAATTGCTTGGTGGTCGCTGTGAGTATAATCATCACACACTCTCCAATTAATGTTTGATGCCAGTGTCGGACTGCAAAATGTGACATCAATAATTGATTCTCGACCATCTCTATGGAAGGTGCTGGTGCAACCTTCATTGGCCAGTCTCACATTCAGCTTTGCCAGAGCTTCCAGCAGACTAAAGCCCCTCGTGTTGGTAAATCTGCTACCCCATTCCACTGCCCAGGCATTGAAGTCTCCGCCGATGACTATAGGGCTCCTTCCTACGAGATCTTCGGTTAGATTGTGGAGCATCTGATCAAACTGCTCTATCGTCCATCTCGGGGGGGCATAGCAGCTACATACGAAGATTCCATTTATTTTGGCTATCACGAACCCTTCATATGCGTTGGATACCACTTCCTGGATGGGGTATCTTCCCGTTGTCTTCACTGCAGCTATTCTAGCTTTGTCGGTCACCCAGTTTCCGTTATCTGGAGGTACTTGATACGGCTCTGCTATGATCGCTACATCGCATTTGGTTTCTGATGCGGCTTGCCATAGCAATTGTTGCGCCGTGTCGCAGTGATTCAGGTTTATCTGGGTTACCTCCATTTGGTTATTGCTGCCATCGCCCTTTTAAAGACCGGGCATCTCGGTCCCCCTGTAGCGTGGTCCTTCTCTTCCTCAGTCGTGCAGAGCAAGCACCTTGGGGGCTTCGTACAATTCTTTGCCAAATGCCCCTTGTCGCCGCATCTTATACAGAGCTCCGATCTGTCAGGTCCTTTACAGTACTTTGCTTGGTGGCCAAAGTCCATGCATTTGACACCTAGACACCTAGGCACCTTGACACCTAGATACTTGCTGGATAGCTCTCAGGGAGCACACCGTCCATCCGACTTTCATCTTACCAGCCTCCAACAGCTTGCTGGCTGCGGTTCTTGGCAGTCTTAAGGTTGCTATCTGGGTATTTCCAAATGCTTTCCTCAACCTGATTGTTATGGGGACTTCTCCCAGCTTAAACTGTTCATTCAGGGCTTCTTTCAATTCGGTATCTGTAGTGATCTCATCCAGGTTTCTACATTCTACCGCTGTTTCTTGGGACAGAGCTTTCACTTTCGCTGTTTCGCCCAACGATTTCTCGACAAGCTCTTTATAAGTTGAGCTTTTAATCGTTGGGTCCTTCTTTAATTCGAACAGCAATTGTCCATTTTGAGTTCGCCTTACTTTCTCCGAGATTTTTCAGGGACGGATCCTCTTTTACTTTCCGCAAGATCTCAGCATATGTTGCAGCGCCCGCTGTAGCCACAATCAGAGCGTCCGGCTTTGGCCTCTCCAGCCTAGGCTTTAATTTTTCTTTCTTCTTCTCTTCTTTTTTCTTTCTTTCGATCTTTTTCCACTCATTTATCTCTTCGTTGTTCTGTTTGCTTTCACCATTAGCCACTTCGCTACCACCTTTCTGTTTCTTTGCTGGCCTTTTCTCTTCAGGAGTTAGTCTTTTCCTTTTCGCGGTTAACGGGGTACTGTCACTCATTGGTGTCGAGATCGCTTCTATCGGCTTACTCTGCACATTCTCTTTCAGTGCGTTCTCCGCCTTTTCAGCTTTTGCTCTCCAGAATTGTTGCTCGCGTTCGGCTGCTGCAAGCGCCGATTTGATTTTAATCGTCAAGGTCCTTATGACGGCGTGAACGTTACTGCGAGGCTTAATGTACTCGTAGAGTTCATCAGATGCCCTTTTGGCCTCACCCAGGGACCAAGACCCGAAGTGCTATTCTAGGCCGGCAGCTCCACGGCCAACTATAACTATAACTATAACTATAACTATAACTATAACTATAACTATAACTATAACTATAACTATAACTATAACTATAACTATAACTATAACTATAACTATAACTATAACTATAACTATAACTATAACTATAACTATAACTATAACTATAACTTTAACTATAACTATAACTATAACTATAACTATAACTATAACTATAACTATAACTATAACTATAACTATAACTATAACTATAACTATAACTATAACTATAACTATAACTATAACTATAACTATAACTATAACTATAACTATAACTATAACTATAACTATAACTATAACTATAACTATAACTATAACTATAACTATAACTATAACTATAACTATAACTATAACTATAACTATAACTATAACTATAACTATAACTATAACTATAACTATAACTATAACTATAACTATAACTATAACTATAACTATAACTATAACTATAACTATAACTATAACTATAACTATAACTATAACAATAACTATAACTATAACTATAACTATAACTATAACTATAACTATAACTATAACTATAACTATAACTATAACTATAACTATAACTATAACTATAACTATAACTATAACTATAACTATAACTATAACTATAACTATAACTATAACTATAACTATAACTATAACTATAACTATAACTATAACTATAACTATAACTATAACTATAACTATAACTATAACTATAACTATAACTATAACTATAACTATAACTATAACTATAACTATAACTATAACTATAACTATAACTATAACTATAACTATAACTATAACTATAACTATAACTATAACTATAACTATAACTATAACTATAACTATAACTATAACTATAACTATAACTATAACTATAACTATAACTATAACTATAACTATAACTATAACTATAACTATAACTATAACTATAACTATAACTATAACTATAACTATAACTATAACTATAACTATAACTATAACTATAACTATAACTATAACTATAACCACCTCCTTGTACTTCATACCAGACCTTCCCCGGAACCACCAATTGGTATTACTTCGGGGAGGAGGCTGTGCTTATGCACTCATTGCTCAATGTTTGTTTTGGTTACTCTTTGATCTTCTCTCCATCTTCGTTGAAGTTCTACCATTATTTTACGTATTGCGCGGTTCACTGCATTCCACGTGTTCTCTTCTTTACACATTGCCTGTATTATCTTCATTTTCAGCATTCACATCGGGACCGCTCGCTAAGATTATTTCTTGTCTCTCTGTGAAGAATCGAGGACAGTCAAAAACCACATGCTCCGGTGTTTCTTCTATTTGATCGCACAAAGGACAGAACGGTGAACTTGCGTGTCCGAATCTGTGCAAGTACCGTCGGAAACATCCGTGGCCTGACAGAAATTGCGTCAGGTGGAAATTCACTTCACCATGTTTGCGATCAATCTAATTTGCGATGTTCGGTATCAATCGATGGGTCCATCGACCGTTGGATGTGTTGTTCCATTCCTGCTGCCACTTCTGAATCGAGTCTAATTTTGCTCTTTTCCGCACTTCTCTGTTTCTTTGCACATTCGTCGTTTTTTGTTTGTAGCATACGCTGTCTTCGACTAGAATGATGTCGATGGGAATCATTCCCGCTATGACGTATACTGCTTCCGCAGATATCGTCCGATATGAGCTCGCTACTCTCATCGCCATTACTCTAAGTGTTCTGTTTAGCAGAGTACGATTTTGTTTCACTCCGAGTGCTGCCACCCAGACCGGGCCGCCGTAACGGAGTATCGACGTGGATACACTGGCAAGAAGGCGCCTCTTACTGCTACATGGTCCTGCATTATTCGGCATAATTCTTGCCATCCCTGCCACGACCCTTGCTGCTTTCTCACATGCGTATTTTACATGACTCTTGAATTTAAGTCGGTCATCGATGATAACACCCAAATATTTCAGCTCTCGTTTGGACGTAATTTTGTGATCCCCAACAATAATTTCTGCTTGATCCACCACTCTGCAATTGCTGATCAGCACCATTTCTGTTTTCTGGTGTGCATTCTTCATCCATTCTTCAACAATTTGAATTGACTCTGTAGCCAACATTTCGACTTCCTCTCTTGTCTCGCCAATCACTGTCAGCAAAATATCATCTGCGAAGCCAGTTATCTTCACGCCCTGCGAAAGCTTCAGCGTTAACACTTCGTCGTACATCCCGTTCCACAGCGTTGGACCTATGGACCTATGGATGGATGGATCCTTGTGGGACACCCGCTGTGATATTGTACGTTTTTCGTCCTGTCTCTGTGTCGTAGATAAGAACCCGGTTTTGGAAATAACTTTTCATGATCTTGCACACATAGTCGGGAACTAACAATCTATGCAACGCCTCGGCGATGGCTTCCCAGCTGGCACTGTTGAATGCATTCTTTACATCGATCGTTATCACTGCACAGTAGCGATCTCCACACCTTTTCTTCATCAGTGCTTTTCTGGCTGTCTCAGTGACTGACAGGATAGCATCCACTGTGGATCTATCTTTCCGAAACCCGAACTGCATCTTCGAGAGACCGTGCTCACTTTCTGTGCACCTTGTTATTCTATTGAGAATGATCCTCTCCAACAGTTTCCCTAGAGTGTCCAGAAGGCAAATGGGCCTATAAGAGGATGGCTCACCAAGTGGCTTTCCTGGTTTTGGCAGTAGAACCAATTTCTGCCTCTTCCAGATATCTGGAAAGTTTCCTTCATTCAGGCATTTTTGCAGCGTTTCCCTAAACAATTCGGGGTATGCTTGCACCGCTGTTTTGAGTGCCACGTTGGGAATTCCATCTGGACCTGGGGCTTTGTTCACCTTCAGCTTCTTTGCTGCCGTTATCAGCTCGTCTATTGACACCCTCTCTACGTTTTCTTCATCATGATTGTACGGCGTAGGTGGCCAACTCACCGAATCGTGTTGTGGAAAGAGCACTTCTATGATACGCTTCAATTTATTTGGGCACCCTTCTCTGGGTATCGATGGACCTTTGAGTTTTGACAACACCACTCTATAAGCATTACCCCAGGGGTTCGCTTCTGCGTCCCGGCACAGCTCTTTGAAACAGTTCCGTCTACTGCGACTGATTTCATGCTTAAGTAAGGTTCTTGCCTCTCTGAACGCTACCCTGCACTCTGCTCTGTCAGTTACAGTCTTAGCCCTTTGCATTCTTCTCCTGGCTCGGAGGCAGCTCGTCCGGAGAGAGTTAATTGTTTCATTCCACCAATAGACCGATCGTCGTTCGTTTTTTGGCGTTATTTTTCGTGGATTGCGATGTCACATGCTCGGACAACACTCTCTGTCAATTCGCTTGCATTTAAATTGGTGACAGGTCGCTCCATTTGGAGTGCTTCCAGAAAGAGATTTTTGTCGAACAATTTTATCTTCCACTTTCGACCGTCTTCTATCATCCCTCGTCTTGTTGATGAATTCTTATTGCAGATTGTGTAGCGAACTGCTTGGTGATCACTGTGAGTATAGCTATCGCAGACTCTCCAGTTCATATTTGGTGCCAGTGTCGGGGTGCAAAATGTGACATCTATAATGGATTCCCGACCGTTTCTATGGAAGGTGCTGGTGGATCCTTCATTTACCAGTTTTACATTCAGCTTTGCCAAGGCCTCGAGCAAGCTAAATCCCCTTGCATTTGTAAGTCTGCTCCCCACTCCACTGCCCAAGCATTAAAATCCCCACCGATAACAACGGGATTCCGTCCGATGAGCTGTTCTGTCAAATCAAAGAGCATCCTGTCAAATTGCTCAATCGTCCATCTCGGGGGTGCATAACAACTGCATACGAAGAGTCCGTTAATTTTGGCAATCACGAACCCTTCGTATGCGGTGGATACCACTTCTTGTATTGGGTATCTCCCCATCGTCATTAGTTCGGCTATGTTGGCATTATCGGCCAGCCAATTTCCATTGCTCGAAGGGACTTGGTACGGTTCAGCTATGATCGCCACATCGCATTTTGTTTCTGCTGTAGACTGCCATAGCAGTTGTTGTGCAGTGTCACAGTGGTTTAGGTTTATCTGTGTTATCTCCATTTTGCCATTGCCGCCATCGCCTTTTTAAAGATCGGACATCTCGGACCTCCCGAAGCGTGACCATTTTCAGAGTCTGTTGGGCAGAGCATGTATCTCGGTGGTTTGGTGCAATCCTTTGCCAAGTGCCCCTTATCACCACACCTTATACAGTGGTCGGATCTATCGGGACCCGTGCATCTCTTAGCTCGGTGGCCGAAATCCATGCACTTGAAGCATCTTACTAATTGTCGGTCAACTCTCAAGGGGCATACCGTCCAACCGACTTTTATTTTTTCAGTGTCGAGCAGCTTATTTGCTACGTTCGTCGGCAGTCTTATTTTCGCTGTTTGCGTGTCTCCGAACGCTTTTCTCAGTCGGATATTCAGCGATACATCTCCCAAAGTGAACTGCTCGTACAGGGCTTCTCTCAATTCATTTAACTACTGTCGTGATCTCATCCAGATTCCTGCATTCAATCACTGTCTCTTGAGATAGCGCCTTCACTTGCGCTGTTTCCCCCAGGGATTTCCCAATTAGCTCTTCATAAGCTGAGCTCTTTATCTTCGGGTCTTTCTTTAATTCGAACAGCATTTCACCGTTCTGGGTGCGTCTTATTTTCGCCACATTTTCTCCGAGATCTTTCAGGGACGGATCACCTTTAACCTTTCGTAGGATATCGGCATAGGTCGTAGTGCCCGCTGTAGAAACGATCAGAGCGTCTGATTTCTCCCTCTCCTTCCGGCGATTCGGCCTGTCTTTCTTTTCCTCCCCTTGTTTTTTGCTTATAACTTTTTGCCACTCATTATGCTCGTTACGGTGTAGATCATTTTCGTCACGTGTTTCTTCACGACCCTCTCTCTGTTTTTTCGTTGCCCTTTTTTCTTCTGGAGTTTGCCTTCTCCTCTTTGCGGTTAACGGAGTTGAGTCTCCTGTTGGAGTTGAAACCACTTCGTTTGGCTCTCTTTGTACAGCCCCTTTCAGGGCATTTTCCACCTTTTCTGCTCTTGCCTTCCAAGACTGTTGTTCACGTTCTGCTGCTGCGAGCGCAGACTTGATTCTGATCGTAAGGGTTCGTATCACGGCGTGGACATTGTTACGAGACTTGATGTACTCGTAGAGCTCTTCACTTGCCTTCTTGGCTTCTCCCAACTTGGACTTGTTTTGTTGTAGCACTGGCTGCTCCTTGAGGGAAGTATTATCACTAATTTTTGATGTTGTCGATTGATTCGGCACCGGTGACCTTAGCACCTGTCCTCTTCTGGCAAAAATGCTCGTCTCTTCTACTTCGTTATCCATTCGTGGTGTGTTTTTGGTATTCTCCATGTTCTATTGGGTCCCAACTCCGGGCCGCTATCTCCACTCGTTGTACATAGTCGCTTTTTAGTGATCCCATGGTTATCTATGCAAGCAGTGAGGCCATGCAAGGGTTGACACGATCCGACCGTGTTCAGAGCCAGATCAGCGCAAATCAGGAATGTGACATCTGATGCCTAGTACCTAGTGCCTGAGCCTAGACGAGCTTCGAACGTACCCGAAGACATGCCAAGTTATTACCGGGACGGGGGCAACCGCACTATTAACCCACACGCCATTTCAGGAAGGTGTCACCCTTCCTTACTCCGGGAGCAGAATAGCACGACTGTCAGCCTTTAGCGTCACATGTTATCTATTTCCGTGTCATGTCCATTTTCCATTTCCTACCAGTATATCATAATCAGGATCTTACTGGCGTCGGTCCTGATGTGCTTGGCACTCCCTTCGTTGCTCCTGTACACGGTATTTCCCCCGTGCATTCTCCATAGGCTTTACCGCGCCCTTACTCGCGTTATCACCCGATTAGTCGCCTTCTACGACAGGGACAGGGACCTGGACCCGAAGTGCTATTCTAGGCCGGCAGCTCCACGGCAAATGTGTTAATGGGTAATAAGAAGAATGCGAAATCCCGAGGTGTTGTGCATAATCCTGGTGATGTTTTGTATCCATTCTGCCGACGGTGATTCCTTAGTTCCAGATTCAATTCAGATTCAGTTTCAGGATAAAGGTTGTTATTAAATAATGAATTCATGTTTTATGATATATAATATTCTATATTTATAAAATGGGCTAATGCTTACGATGAAAAATCAGCGCTTAACCCACTGTGGAAGGTCAACACATAGAACGCATTTGCGGTATCTAGTCCATTGTGCGTTATTGTCGCAGTAGTATATTGCTCTGCAAGTATCCGTGCATAGCTAGGAATGACGAAGAGTTATGATTCTTTTCGATGAATCGTGGAACTTAAATATATAGAACCCTAGGTTGATCACTTGAAATGTGTTATTCAATCATAATGTAAACAAAATGAAGGAATAAAAGAATATTTAAGTTAAAAATAATCAAGATCGTATAACTTGATGATATTTATGAAAACAAACCAACCGGCAATCCGTTATTTCCTTTCAATGTCGAGATATGAATAATAGAAGATAAACTTGGATGTATTGATTCCCAGCCTTAATTTTTGGTTACGTTAATATAAATAAAATAATATATGATACATACGAGTGAATATTAGTCTTTGTTATTTTTGAAATCATCTGCATCTGCATATATTCTTGATGTCTGTTTGTGTATCAAAACAGTTATATGTAAAATTAAAAAAGAAAACTTCGCCAGTTAGGGAGATTCTTATCGCTCTGATTAAGGGAGAATTGACTGAAAGATGAATGATGCACGGCGACAATCGTGTTGTCTTCCTACTGATGGAATGGGATTCGATTTTCTATGTATCAAAAAGCTTTATATCAGTTTACTCAAACAGTTTATATAAAGGAACAACAGATATGTTTTGAAAAATAAATAAAAAATAATTTAAACAGAATGAAAACGAAAAAAAACTTAGCTTGCGTTGCTACCAGCTCCTGTCTCCCACGGTGATACATTCACAACGATACGCATACGAGTGCACACTTAAAAATGAACACACATGGCAAAACATAATATGTATCACTGACTGGGTCTTGCGAGGCCTGCTGAAAATCTCGCACCATTAGAAAAATCCAATTTGAAATAAAACAAACTCCGGTGAAGATCTATCCGTGAAAAGTCACATAACATCATTCCACTTCCATAGCCGAAGGCCACTAAGTAAACACACTGCTGCACACAATTTTCCTCGTTGCATGTATTTGAAATATACATACAAAATCTAGGAGATGTAAGTATTGAAGAAAAAATGGCAAAAAAAACTTAGCTTGTTCGTTGCGCCGTTCCTGTGAGCGGCCACATTTTTGCAAAATAGCACTCGATTTTTAACTCAAAATTATATATATTCTTTTTTTCTTTTTTGAGTTATAATTTTTTAAAGTTAACCAATAGTTCGGAATATTAATTTCTTCCCCTTTTTCCTATTCTCAAAAATTCATAACATTTGAACTGCTAGAGCGATTCAGATGATAGATATATCAAATTAAAGCCTAGAATTTTTTGGAAAAATATTGCACTTGCAAAAAAAATAATTTTGTTTTCGTTTTTTATGAATAAAAAATTATTTTTTTGCCAGTGTGAAATTATTGACTTGAATCAACTATGTCGATTATCTGAATCGGTTCAGTAGATTAAAAGTTATGAATTTTTGAAAAACGTAATTTTTGGAAAAAAGGAGAAAACTGATTTTTTGAACCATCGGTTAAATTTGAAAAATCATAATTTAAAAACAAGGAAGAACACATTTTTGTATATGTCATCTAAAAAATCCTCAGCTTTCGAGAAAAAATATAAAAAAATGTAGCGCCCTTGAATGAAAACTATAAAGAACAATTACGAACAATAATTGGCATGGAATATATATGATACTAAAAAATATAGTTTGGTGTTAATTTCCCGGCAGCTAAAAAGCTGATTACTAGCAACTAATTGACGTTAACGTTTCATTACCTTGTAAATTCTAGATACAATACCAACAGAGAGTATTTTAAAAAATGGCTTTTTACGGGGTGTGTTCGAAACTGAAAAAAAAGAAATTTATTCAGAAATCATATTTTAATGTTGTTTTTAAGTATACATACATTATTTAGTCGTATAATTATTGTATCATTCAATTTATTCCGATGAGAATGCTTTAAAATATTTCAACTGATGCTCTCACCACATTTTAATTTTTTCAGTTCAGTTTCTATGGCGAAGCTTCATTCGTAAATTACACATTTGTCATCATTGGTGGAATACGACCAAAAATGTTGTTATGAATAGCACAGCAAGTTATGATTACAATACATATGGGTTTATTTTGAAAATGCATTATACATAAGCCGATAAAAATGCATTATAAAATTTGTCCACAGCGTTTCAGCGTTTATATGTATATTTTCAGTTCATAATTTCTATCCCATTCACCGTGTTTATCATGATGATGCTAACATTATATACGAACCTCCCACCTTATATATGAAGTCTCCCACCCTCTTAGAGACATCTTAACAATATGTTCAATTTTTAGAGCGTAAATCATCTGTCAATTTTTTCACTGTTTACATTTTCTTGCCACAAATCGTTGCCACTTTTTTCTCTCAAGTTCCACTTCTCTTCTCTGGTACGATGGTACCTGTACAACGCTGTACACGTACAACGCAAGTACAGCTGTATGTCTGTCCCTGGCAGCCGGGTGCTATGATTGATGCTAGGATCGTTAGCAAAATCTCAAGCAGAACTGTCAGTGGGATACCCAATTCATAAGAAAACAAAGGGAAAATGTCAGTGGGATACCCGATATGTTGGCTCCTGTCAGTTCAATGGGGGTTCTCTAAAGACGTCACCCGGCTGGTCCCTGGTATAAAGCGGACCTTACACGGTCAAATTTATTGACAATATGATGACATTTGAGAGCATAATGACAGCTGAACATGGCCGACAACGCAGAAATCCGGATTTTCTGATTTTCGGGCATCAATATCGTGACATTTCATATGGATGCATGATGTTGACGTTTTACCTCACGGACTTCCAGACTGAGTTGCCAGATTTGCAAGCGGACATTTAATGTTTGTTAGTCTTTTTTGCGATTGCAATTAAAATTTATAAACTTCTGAAATTGTAGCAATCATAAATGAAAGCTTTTGGTTTGGAAAACTGATATAGTAATTTACATTTAATGCGACATGCCGGAGTACCACTCAGTGTCGCATTGGAGGCGATTTGACCTGTAATTGGACATTGAAGATGAGAGTGGTACAGCGTCGACGTCTGGCGGCGAATGTCAATGTGGGGCCATAATTTGGGCCCGAATTCGATGTTTACAAAAATGTCTAACTAAACGTGTCGTATATAGGTCTGTCCAATTAGAAAAATGTCGCATTAAATGTAAATTACTGTACCTAAAATAGCAAAATACAGTACTTTTCGCAATACAAACCAAAACCTCAAAGTAACTGACAATGTGATGGTGAGAGAGTGAATGAAAATTAACAACGTCTTAGGAATGTTTAAAACATTGAACTCGGTCATTCTTTGCGCTAGCGAGCGGGGCAGCCACTTTAGTCTAAGTTGTGTGTTTCTTCACACTCCGCTATAAAATTTGGAGAATGAGAAGATCTGGGAAAATCACAGGTGAAAAAACATCACGTGTTAATTCAAGTTACAGTAGAATCCCGATTATCCGTGAATAGTCGGGATGATTTTTAAACATAGAAACTATGTTTTATCAATACAGAAATAGATACAGATACAGATAATCGGGGTTCTACTGTCATAGTCTTATTTATCGAATAAAAACATTTGCTTGCAGATAATATAATTTGCATATATTTTCACAATCTAAAATAATTTGGCATCCCTGAAACTGAAAGGATCAGTCTGTATTTGTGAAGCGAGTATTATGGTGTGTTTTTGAGAAGGAAAAACGAGTTTTAAAGTGTAAATTATGAATGAAAATTAACTTTTCCAAATCAAATTAGTATTCTATGTGAATGCAAATCACTTTTTTTCTGCAAGTGGTGAGAAAATCCCATACAAAAATTGTATCTGAAACTGACGTTATATAATAATAATAAATTTTAGTAGGAATATCTGAAAATTCATAGAAAATAGGTTAAGTTAGAGTTAGGACTACGCGCTTCAACTAATTAAATAATACCAAGTAGATATTTTCATTCAAATTTTACCAATTGAAAATTGCAATTTAGCCTTCTAATCTGATGGAATCCCAAACTCGAATGTCACCACTAGCCAACGCGGATATTTTCGTTGTCTCGGGTTGAGGGCGATATTGACCGTGTAAGGTGGCAAAATATTGATTGAGGTTAGATCGGATGTCGAAAGCCTAGCTGTCACGATATTGAAGACACTTAAGCCGGGTTCAGACGGTGCGAGTAAGCATACGAGTCGGTCTAGTCAGTTACTGCAGTGCAGCTACTCACACCGTGTGAACACATCATGCCAGTTATTGTCATGTGTGATCCGGCGTGCGAGCTACTTCAAAGTTTTTTGAATTTACTCGCACTTGCATGCTTCACAACGTCAAAAACAGAATTTAGCGTTCGAATCAGTGATGCCAAATGTAATGAAATGTCTCTATTTTTAAGATATTTGAAAATATGTGAAGATATTTATAGACTTGAAAATTATTGGAAAAACAAATAAAACCCTCATAGTTTCTAAACGAAATAATTGTTATTTCGTTTTGCACGCTGGCGGGGCACGCTTTCTTTTTGAGATAGTTTTCTTGAGAATCTCTAATATAGAATCATTATCAGATCACAACTTACAAAAAAAAGTATTGTTCTAAGAAACAGAATACATATTCGATTTAAAAAAGTACATTTTCATTCATTATTAAAATTTTTGAAGCGTATCTATTGCACCTGCAAATCGACTATCATTTTCATTTCACAAAATAAATAAAATTAAAAAAAAAATCTTTTAGACTACCATTTATAACATCACATCCTTTCGGAATTATCTGAGCTATGGATGTTTTCGAGATTCTAAAAAATATCGACAACAATCCCAACGATATTCCAAAACAAAGGCACATCAATGTCATTTCTAATTTAACTCTTGCAGGTACAGCATCCCTCATGACTGTATCTTGGCGTTGTATTCGTGGAGCAATTAAATCCAACAGTTTTTTCACTTGTTCAGGTGTTATTACCAACACTGCTCTGTAATCTCGGGGATCCTCATCGTAGAGTTCCTTCAATATTGTATTTGTTGCTCCTTTTCTTTGCATCTAATTCCTGGCCCGAATCCTTTTCTCTTTCTGCTTTTTCGGATAGTACCTTCAGTTCAAAGAAATTCAGCACAAAGTATGTATTTTTAAACACGATCAGCGTTTGTTTTGCTATAAAATTGTGTGATGATACATTCAACTGAAAACCTAAGATGAAAACTGCCAATAAAGAAGTCGATTTTGGACCAATCATTTGACAAATTCGGACCTGATTGCTGTTTCTGACTATTTGATGGACATTTGAAAAGTCGCCTGGCATCCCTGGTAAACCCGTGCCGTAGTATCTAGTTTCTCGCCAGCAGCTCACACTGTGTGAACGGACAAGGCGAGTCAACCAATTGTCAAGCGAGTCCACCGGGTCAGTAGCTGCTCATTGTCAAGTCAGCTACTAGCAACGTATAAATGGGCCTTTATTGTCAATCAGTTTGATCGTGTAAGGTGCCCATAAGGGTTCGTTCACACGAAAACACAAAACTGCCATGTCGTTAAATGAAAACTTTCTATAACAATAATGGAAAAAGTGGAGTGATGTGGAATCTAATCAAATTATCCCATAACAATCAAACAATGATATTTCTACGTTTATTGCTCAAATAGACAGTTTATTATTTTTTATTGGAATTTTTCAGAGACTCCACAGTTCCTCCCCTGCAGTGGAAAATTATTATTTCGTGTTGCCGATCCACCATGAAAACAAATTCTACAAGCAATGCAACCGCCAGCTGAATTTGGAATGGAAATCAAGAAGAAACTTTGAGCTGAAAATACTAGAGATTACAAATCCGATCCCTTCATACATTATTCTTGAGAGTGGAGAATCCGAAAGAGTGAAAGTAATAGCTTATTGCTCGTTGTCCAAAATTCCTTCATGTGCTAGAAGATGTTTGCTTGAGGTGATTGTGAGAGACGACCACTGCTTTTATCTTAACATTGAAAATATATTTATTTGCACAAGAGATCTGTGTGTATTAGCCACTAAGTTTAGATATACTTTCTATAGCTCTTGTTTCGACTTTATTTCTTGCAATGATAGTTCTTATGAAACTGAGATAGATTATATGAGGGATAAAAGAGAGCCTGAGATAGCTAAAAAATTTATAGTCACGAGAAATCCAAGAGAGTGGATAGCAAAGGAACAGGATAAAATAAATGAGGATTTATTCTACCAACGACAAAATTACTATTACTACTACTATTATAATGAAGACGAAGATGACGACACTTACTACAGATACAGTGAAGTTAAAACCTACAAAAAATATGACGTGAGTATAATTTCTTCAATTATGCAGAACGTATAATAACTGTTTATCGCTTCATTAGGGACCACCACCACCCACGTCAAAGGAACCATACATAATAGCACCTATTCAGCATCATCCGGAGCTAAAAGAACAATGCGTTCGTTTGATCAATTCTGAGTGGCCCCGTTCACGGATGGCCAGATTTTGGAGTTTCGAAACATCAACGGACACTTTGCCAGTTACACTAGTGTTGGCGCAAATGATTGATGGTGTGAATACCGTGTTGGGACATGCTAAATTATCACCTGTTCCTGCCGATATAGATGCAGCTTATTTAGAGTCCGTCGTTATTGAGCATCGCTATCGGGGCCGCGGGATTGGAACAATTTTGGTTACTGAAGTAGAGCAATACTGCAAAAACGTACTGAATATCAATAATGTATATCTGGCAACGGATGGACAGGAAGTGTTCTATGCGAAACTCGGTTATATATTTTGCAAAGCAATAAATCTATTTGGAGCACATACCAAACGAAATACAACGAGCAAAAAACATTGGATGAAGAAAGTTATCTCTGATTGGGAAGTAGAAGCAACTGAAGACACAACTATAGATGAAAACATCACTGACCAATCATCTACCAACCATGTTAACAAGTGTGAGAAAAGGAAAAATACGGAGAGTATTAGTGATCTTATTCGCAACATACGAAACATTGTTTATAGCCGTTCCATAAAAGACGATTCCTTCAATGATTTATTATTAAAAATGCACTCGATTGGTATTTAAAACTAAAACTTAAAATATTGGGGTAAATGATCTTGGTTTGTCCGATTAGGTTTTACACGCAATTAGTAAATGCAAATCGATTTTTCTTCATGAAGATCACATATAATCAATACGAGTTTGGGTTTGTTGGCAAGCCTCATGTCTCTAGTTGCTAATACTACCATAAGGCGTTGAAATTATTCAAATTTTCATGTTTTAAAACAATTTTCTTCAAAGAGAAATTATGATCTTGGTTTGTTCACCTCTGATCATGGTTTGTCCGGTTTTAGAAATCATCATTTCTTAATGAATAAAATCGAATTTTCAAATAGATGTTGCATTTCTAATTGTTTTAGTTTGCTGTCAACATATTGATCCATTCATAATTTAGGCTTTCTTCAGAATATCAGAATATTGCCTTTTCATGGACATTTTGAAAGTGTTCACCTCAAAACACTCAACAGAGAAAAACTTTATTTCTGTTATGCGCGAAGGACACCGTAAACAAACTGCATCGCCCCAAGCGGTTGCCATGGAAATCATGTTGACAAAACAACATTAGTGAATCGGACAACTCATGATCAGAATTGAGATCATCGAAATGCGTTAATTACAAGGTTTAGCTACAGTCAATCGCAAAATAAAGTACACACCCTGTGCTGGTTTGTTATTTTTGAGTTTTTTCTGGTTTAAAAAGTAAATAATCAAAAGCGACTCATATTCATCGTAAAAATAATGCTTTTCACTCTCATGTAGTGATGAGGAAAAAAAAGTAAAAAGGTCACATTTCTACCTAATGTTTGAAAACAAACGAAAAATCTCAAATTCAGACGTTGCAAAATTGAGTGTACTGTTCCAGTTTTTCTTAAAAAGAAAATCGAAATCAGTTCAGAAATGCTAACAGATAACAAAAATAAATCTCCTAGTATTTGGTATAGCCCCCTTCATCGTCCAGCACTGTCTGCAAGCGCCGAGCAAGATTTTTGGTCACTGTAAACGGAATGCTCTCTCTCTCTTAATCGCTGTTTCGAGTTCTGCTTCGTTCCCTATAGTTTTATTCTTCAGACATTTCTTGATTCCCTACCATAGATGATCAATAGTGTCCAAATCCGGTGATGGCAGAGGTGTTTTGAATTGATTGGGACATTATAGAGTAGGTAATTCCGCACGATGAGATCAGTTTGCTTCGGGTCATTATCCTCTTGGAAGTAGTAATCACGAAAAAAAACCCAATTTCAACATGAGACACTGAAGGTTACCATTCAGGATGTTTAATGAAGCCATCTTGTCCATCGCCGAATCGATAAACCTCATGGTTCCAGTTCCAGATGCTGCCATCGTACCATACATCACCTGACTGCCGCCGCCGTGTTTTACTGTGGGAACCAAATGCTGAACCTGGAGCACGGATCCTGGTTTCTTCCACACCATCCGTCCTGCATCCGTTTCAAAGAGATTGGTTTTCATCTCAACCGTATAAAGAACCTTGTTCCAGAACTCCTTAGTTCTATTAACATATCCCTTAGCAAACTGTAGCCTTTTTTTTATTCACCTTTGAAAGACTTTTCACGGCCAACACGACCTTTCAGGTTGTTCCTGTATGCTACTCTCCGGACCAGGGCTCGGCATAGTCATATTCAACTGAGGATAGTCAGCTGACTATCTGACTGATCTGACTGACTATATCCGTATTCAGTCGGAAATGACTTTTGGCTTCCGCCGCCGTGTTTTACTGTGGGAACCAAATGCTAAACCTGGAGCACGGATCCTGGTTTCTTCCACACCATCCGTCCTGCATCCGTTTCAAAGAGATTGGTTTTTATCTCAACCGTATAAAGAATCTTGTTCCAGAACTCCTTAGTTCTATTAACATATCCCTTAGCAAACTGTAGCCTTTTTTTATTCACCTTTGAAAAACTTTTCACGGCCAACACGACCTTTCAGGTTGTTCCTGTATGCTACTCTCCGGACCAGGGCTCGGCATAGTCATAGTCAACTGAGGATAGTCAGCTGACTGTCTGACTGACTATATCCGTATTCAGTCGGAAATGACTTTAGGCTTCTTCACGCAGTTTCTCCGCCAATAGAGATGAACTAGCCTTTGGCTGAAAATCTCTTTAATAAAGAAAGAAAAAGAAAGTTTCTCCGCCAAAACGACCTGAAACACACACACAGAAACAGTCAGTCGAGCGTTTAGTCACTTTTCCCCCTCTGCGACTCGACTATCTCATTTCGTTCTTCCCAGTCAAATTGTCATCATTGCATTTTGAAGTGACTTCCCCCAAAACGAATTCGTTCCTCTCTCTCTCATGTCATTGAGTTCACGATAGGTAGACAATAAACCGTCCATTAATGGGGTAACTACTTTTGACGTAGAACTACGTTTTTCATTAAGGATGCCAAATCAGAAAACAGGTCGCGTTTTTATGAAATAAAGTCAACGTTAATAACTATTTTTGCTGCGAACGGATTTTGGCAAATTACATACTAAACGAATCGGAAATTCCCTAAGATTTGTTTAATATGCTATACATTAGAGTCCCCTGGTTTGTAAATAGTTAAAACTCATGAAAACTTTAAGCGTTTCCATTTTCCCATTCATTTCTGCCCATTTGTGTGCTTTCCCGAACAGAGTTGCTAATAACGAGCAACTTATCGACGACCAACGAAGGGGAAATCGTAGGATTTAAAGTCTCCGTGAACAAAGGAAAAGTAGAAGAATGAAGGGGAATACTTGCCTAGAGTATAAACCAGCCGGGTGCTATGATTGATGCTAGGATCGTTAGCGAAATCTCAAGCAGAACTGTCAGTGGGATACCCAATTAATGTGAAAACAAAGGGAAAATGTCAGTGGGATACTCGATATGTTGGCTCCTGTCAGTTCAATAGAGGTTCTCTAAAGACGCCACCCAGGTGGTATAAACAGTGAATCTCGCTGAGGCAAACTTTCATTCGGCATCGAACTGTTGAGTAATCCAGTTCACTTTGCTTTCGCTGCGCTTCGATCTAAGATTGGACCCCACCAGTGGTAATCCAACTTGGATATCGTCGTGTGGTTTTGACGTAGGATTACGTCTTTCATTTCTATACCGGGGTGTAAAATCAAAGTTTCGAAAACGAAAGCGTTACGCCGGAGACCGAGATATTGAGCGTTAATAGCTCCTAAACAACTGAACGAAATGGTATGATAAACACTTCATTCGAAAGATAAAATGTCTACGCGTTATATACTTGTTACTTTTTGATCCAAAAACTTGTTTCAATAGTCTTAAAATTGCTTTCAAAACAGGCTATTGAAATCACCAATCGGTATATAAGCGAGCGGCGCTCGGAAATCCACTCAGTTCTAATTGAACAGCGATTGGAGCATGTTGTTGCTGTTGCGGTGAAGCTCTTTATTTATCATGAAAGCGCGGATGAACGGTGTCACCAAGAGCCTTTTTGTGCACCCTAGGCCAGAAGGGAATCTATCAGGAGGAGAGTGATGCCACAAACGGTTCCCTGGGAAGACATCGCTACACACACATACACGCGCGGCTATTAACAGGTGGTTATCGAGTTGGCATTAACCACTGGTGGGCTTCCAGTATCGAGGAAAATGTGGAAATATCTAATCGTTACTGAAAATAATCTGCCAGTTCCTTTGGGAATTTTCAAAATATATTCATGTGAAAGAGTTTAATTGAATGTTTTCTATCCATGTAACACTGTGACCAAATATGTTTCAATCAAGTGCTATTAACAGGTGGTTATCGAGTTGGCATTAACCACTGGTGGGCTTCCAGTATCGAGGAAAATGTGGAAATATCTAATCGTTACTGAAAATAATCTGCCAGTTCCTTTGGGAATTTTCAAAATATATTCATGTGAAAGAGTTTACTTGAATGTTTTCTATCCATGTAACACTGTGACCAAATACATTTGGTTTTGTGGTTTTTCAATCAATCGCAATTAACAGGATAGCTTCAGAAGATTATTCTTCCCCATCAGTAGGATATTTCCGTATCCAATATTGTATGCGCCCGCAATCGATTATTGCTCAGTCGCCGAAAGTTCCGAGCTCAGAGAGTTCATTCCCCTCTATTTGCCTTCCAAATTGCCATCGTAAACCACACCTTCTCTCGATTCAATCACACACAAAAAGCATACTTAAGCGATATTCTGGTGGTGAGACACATTCATTTTTCGTGAGGACATCGACAAGACAACATCGTTGCCTAACGTGCTGGAGGAGGTGGACGACGAAGGATCGACACATACACGCGCAGAACTCTTTCCGTTAGGATGCCATTCAGCATCGAGAAAGTTCCGGAAAGATCTAATCATTGCTGGAAAATAATCTGCCAGTTCCTTTGGGAATTTTCAAAATATATTCATGTGAAAGAGTTTAATTGAATGTTTTCTATCCATGTAACACTGTGACCAAATATGTTTCAATCAAGTGCTATTAACAGGTGGTTATCGAGTTGGTATTAACCACTGGTGGGCTTCCAGTATCGAGGAAAATGTGGAAATAACTAATCGTTACTGAAAATAATCTGCCAGTTCCTCTGGGAATTTTCAAAATTGTTTATAGCCGTTCCATAAAAGACGATTCCTTCAATGATTTATTATTAAAAATGCACTCGATTGGTATTTAAAACTAAAACTTAAAATATTGGGGTAAATGATCTTGGTTTGTCCGATTAGGTTTTTCACGCAATTAGTAAATGCAAATCGATTTTTCTTCATGAAGATCACATATAATCAATACGAGTTTGGGTTTGTTGGCAAGCCTCATGTCTCTAGTTGCTAATACTACCATAAGGCGTTGAAATTATTCAAATTTTCATGTTTTAAAACGATTTTCTTCAAAGAGAAATTATGATCTTGGTTTGTTCACCTCTGATCATGGTTTGTCCGGTTTTAGAAATCATCATTTCTTAATGAATAAAATCGAATTTTCAAATAGATGTTGCATTTCTAATTGTTTTAGTTTGCTGTCAACATATTGATCCATTCATAATTTAGGCTTTCTTCAGAATATCAGAATATTGCCTTTTCATGGACATTTTGAAAGTGTTCACCTCAAAACACTCAACAGAGAAAAGCTTTATTTCTGTTATGCGCGAAGGACACCGTAAACAAACTGCAGCGCCCCAAGCGGTTGCCATGGAAATCATGTTGACAAAACAACATTAGTGAATCGGACAACTCATGATCAGAATTGAGATCATCGAAATGCGTTAATTACAAGGTTTAGCTACAGTCAATCGCAAAATAAAGTACACACCCTGTGCTGGTTTGTTATTTTTGAGTTTTTTCTGGTTTAAAAAGTAAATAATCAAAAGCGACTCATATTCATCGTAAAAATAATGCTTTTCACTCTCATGTAGTGATGAGAAAAAAAATAAAAAGGTCACATTTCTACCTAATGTTTGAAAACAAACGAAAAATCTCAAATTCAGACGTTGCAAAATTGAGTGTACTGTTCCAGTTTTTCTTAAAAAGAAAATCGAAATCAGTTCAGAAATGCTAACAGATAACAAAAATAAATCTCCTAGTATTTGGTATAGCCCCCTTCATCGTCCAGCACTGTCTGCAAGCGCCGAGCAAGATTTTTGGTCACTGTAAACGGAATGCTCTCTCTCTCTTAATCGCTGTTTCGAGTTCTGCTTCGTTCCCTATAGTTTTATTCTTCAGACATTTCTTGATTCCCTACCATAGATGATCAATAGTGTCCAAATCCGGTGATGGCGGAGGTGTTTTGAATTGATTGGGACATTATAGAGTAGGTAATTCCGCACGATGAGATCAGTTTGCTTCGGGTCATTATCCTCTTGGAAGTAGTAATCACGAAAAAAACCCAATTTCAACATGAGACACTGAAGGTTACCATTCAGGATGTTTAATGAAGCCATCTTGTCCATCGCCGAATCGATAAACCTCATGGTTCCAGTTCCAGATGCTGCCATCGTACCATACATCACCTGACTGCCGCCGCCGTGTTTTACTGTGGGAACCAAATGCTGAACCTGGAGCACGGATCCTGGTTTCTTCCACACCATCCGTCCTGCATCCGTTTCAAAGAGATTGGTTTTCATCTCAACCGTATAAAGAACCTTGTTCCAGAACTCCTTAGTTCTATTAACATATCCCTTAGCAAACTGTAGCCTTTTTTTTATTCACCTTTGAAAGACTTTTCACGGCCAACACGACCTTTCAGGTTGTTCCTGTATGCTACTCTCCGGACCAGGGCTCGGTATAGTCATAGTCAACTGAGGATAGTCAGCTGACTATCTGACTGATCTGACTGACTATATCCGTATTCAGTCGGAAATGACTTTTGGCTTCCGCCGCCGTGTTTTACTGTGGGAACCAAATGCTAAACCTGGAGCACGGATCCTGGTTTCTTCCACACCATCCGTCCTGCATCCGTTTCAAAGAGATTGGTTTTTATCTCAACCGTATAAAGAACCTTGTTCCAGAACTCCTTAGTTCTATTAACATATCCCTTAGCAAACTGTAGCCTTTTTTTATTCACCTTTGAAAGACTTTTCACGGCCAACACGACCTTTCAGGTTGTTCCTGTATGCTACTCTCCGGACCAGGGCTCGGCATAGTCATAGTCAACTGAGGATAGTCAGCTGACTATCTGACTGATCTGACTGACTATATCCGTATTCAGTCGGAAATGACTTTTGGCTTCCGCCGCCGTGTTTTACTGTGGGAACCAAATGCTAAACCTGGAGCACGGATCCTGGTTTCTTCCACACCATCCGTCCTGCATCCGTTTCAAAGAGATTGGTTTTTATCTCAACCGTATAAAGAACCTTGTTCCAGAACTCCTTAGTTCTATTAACATATCCCTTAGCAAACTGTAGCCTTTTTTTATTCACCTTTGAAAAACTTTTCACGGCCAACACGACCTTTCAGGTTGTTCCTGTATGCTACTCTCCGGACCAGGGCTCGGCATAGTCATAGTCAACTGAGGATAGTCAGCTGACTGTCTGACTGACTATATCCGTATTCAGTCGGAAATTACTTTAGGCTTCTTCACGCAGTTTCTCCGCCAATAGAGATGAACTAGCCTTTGGCTGAAAATCTCTTTAATAAAGAAAGAAAAAGAAAGTTTCTCCGCCAAAACGACCTGAAACACACACACAGAAACAGTCAGTCGAGCGTTTAGTCACTTTTCCCCCTCTGCGACTCGACTATCTCATTTCGTTCTTCCCAGTCAAATTGTCATCATTGCATTTTGAAGTGACTTCCCCCAAAACGAATTCGTTCCTCTCTCTCTCATGTCATTGAGTTCACGATAGGTAGACAATAAACCATCCATTAATGGGGTAACTACTTTTGACGTAGAACTACGTTTTTCATTAAGGATGCCAAATCAGAAAACAGGTCGCGTTTTTATGAAATAAAGTCAACGTTAATAACTATTTTTGCTGACTTATGGGAATCGTGATATGCAAACACTTTTAAAAACTAACTACTTTCAACAATTTATTCACTTATCACTAATCACACGGCACCACCGGTGCTCCACAAGAACTGCACAGCGAAAAAGAGGGCGAGCCATGCGCTCGCGTCCCTCTTATGACTGCATACTGCTGACGCTGCACGCTCCACGTTGTCGACCGTAGGTTGGCGGACCCGAGTGGCGTGATGTACCAAACGGTTCCGTAACGGCTTCCCCCTTAGCTGAAAGACGTCCTCGGCTTTCGTCTACTGCTGAAGTATCAGCGGTACCTCTCTGGACTCGGGATGGGCCTCGGTTGATGCGATGGTATCCTGTTCGATGACTCCTGGTTTGCTGTTGGTAAGGAGTGTCTTCCAGGCGGCGAATTTCAAAACGATGATTATGGATGAACCCAGTATGCAGATTAGTAAAGTTGATGAGATTACGGATGCTATCCATCCCAGGAAATGAAGTTTCCAATGGAGGTTTTCGGCTGTCAGGTTAAGGTGTGTGATATGGTTACGCTGTTCCATATGTAACTCCTGTAAATGTTCCAACGGAATGTGGTTAAACAGTTTGGTTGGATTTACCTTCAATCCCGTGGTAGGTATGAACGGCTGTATCTCCATGTTTGTGTTGACATATTCCTCGTCATCCAATTTCAGTGTACAGTTTGAGTATTGGATTAGGAACGACCCCTGTAGAGTGCGTTGGGTGACTGAACAGTTTGACGAAAGTGTTACATTGATTGCATTGACGACTATATTGCCATCATTGATTTTCCGAATAGTTTTGTTTCCGTAGGTGCGTTCTATGGGACACTCTGCTGTATTTCCGGAGACCAATTGTTGCATACAACCCGTCAAAGGTTCTAGATCCGTTGAGGAACATATAAACATGGCGTTGGCTTTGGAACAAGCGCTTTTTAACATGAATGATTTCTGTCCTTTCAAATTAAACTGTGTTTGTAGGTGGACTCTGTGGTGATCTACAATGACTGGTTCAATGAAGTTGAGGGTGTACTGTACATTTTTGATCCTGGGTATCTTCAGTATGTACATGAAAATTTCGTTGTTTAATACTGCGTAGGCATTGGCAGTACTAAGTATGCTATCGACCGAGTTAAGCCCGAAACCGTCATTAATGAGGGAATGATGAATGGTTTCCAATTCGTCGAGGTGAATGATGCGGCTGCTTGGGATACTCCGTCTCGCTAGTGTGATCGCCTCTTCGATTATGTCTAAGTGGTATAATAGCTCATCAATTTTGAATATTAATTCTAATACATCAAAGCCCTCTAAGGAATGTATTACATTTTCCTCATTTTCCAGTATGACGTTAATTGCTTTTGTAATGTTGCTCATTCGTGAATCGAAAGCACTATTGATTCTTATTTGCTTGTTATTCTCGCTAATTAATGAATTTAATGACGAATTTATAATCTTAAGGTCGTCTGCATCAGGGCTTCCCGATACGTATTTCCAGGCCTTTCCGAGAGATTCCCATCGTTTTCTCCTACGTAGTGGTTTTATTCGGTTGTAACTCAAGTTTATTTTGTCTAATTTTGCTTTAACTATTGACTTAAAAGGCGTTTGATTCGACAATCTCTCCATAGAAACGGCGTTAAAGCTTTCTACAATTGTTCCAATTGAGGTCAAGTTTATGGGGTGCACAATTCGCAGAGAACTAGTGCTTATTTTAGCGGGTCCTAACGGAACTATAATGATCGGACTCTGATCCAGGGTATGAATTCTCAAGTCTGAAGTGGCCATCCCTACCAGCGTAAGGAGCCACAGTATTCTGCAAGAAAATATAAAGTGTTGTTTTAGTTAGCTCTTTTCATATCTAATTTGTGAATTTTGATAGCCTTTTCATCTGTTACAGTTTTGCTGGTTTGACTTTGGATTTTAATTGGCCTAAATCTATTGGTGTAAGGGGTCGGCTTTCCTTTCCCTTTAACTAAAGCTTCACTGATGGTGAGGTTTTCATATTCTTTATTGTTTTGACTTTCATTTTTCTGATTGTGTGTCCTCGCTTCTAACGCAATATTTTCCCTGGCAGTTAGTATTATTTTTGCTTTCTGTGTATTTATATCCTCCGGGTTCAATGAATGAGAATTTCCAAAAATTATATCCCTAGGTCTTAATTTCGTAGTTGAATGTTTGGTATCGTTATATAGGGCAGTTACTATGGAGAGCCCTTCGTATAAGGTTAGTTCTTCAAGTTTTCTCCTGTTTGACATGTACATTTCTAAAAGCGTGTTGTGGTATCTCTCGACAATGCCATTGCTGTTACTAGTACTGGCAAAGTGTATATCAATATTTTGATTTTGGAGAAAGGTTTTGAATTTTGAGCTTCTGAAAGATGTGGCTTGATCACATGTTATAGTTTTTGGTAGGCCGAAAATTTTAAAGTATTTTGTAATTACTTCGATCAGCTCATCCGCCGTTTCATTCTGGATTTTGAAAATTTGGGCAAATTTGGAAAATGCGTCAACAAGGGTAAGGAATTTTTCACCCTCCTTGACGTACACGTCAATGAAAATGTTCTCTAATGGTTTGTCGTATGCTCTTCGAGTTATTGGAATTTTGAAGGGACGTCGTTCGTATTTCGCGAACTTGCAGTCCTCACAATTTTTTGCGAATGATTTGATCTTCGTAATCATATCGGGGAAGAAAACTGACTGACGAATCTCCTCGTATGTGAGCTTCCAACTTCTGTGGTTAAAATTATGGCTCTTACGAATAAATTCCTCTTGATCAGTTTTAGAAATAAGATCAGGGAGTTTTAGATTGCAAAATTGTACTTTCATGCCTTTGAATTGATCTTTCATTATTTTAGAACACAATTGTGCAATCTCTAGGGGAGCGAATATACCATTGGATATGGTCGGGGAAAGATAACTTTTAAGAATGTTTCGGATTTCATCTTCGGAATATTCTCCACGGTTGAAAGTATGCCTGCTGTAACCTGAAAATATAGAATAAAATATGTGAGCCGATTTTCTAGGATCGTTTGACACATTAATTATCAGCTGATTCCTAAACTTGTTAATTATTTCTGGTCCATATATCGGGTCATTTTCATAAAGCTCGTTTTGCAAAACGGTTTGAATATTTAGTTCAGATTCGTCAGCTCGTGGTATCCGGGATAAACCATCGGCCACTACATTTTGTTTTCCTTTTTTGTAAACCAACTGGAAATCGAATTGCTCCAGGTATAGCCGTTGGCGAGTCACTCGTCCTGTAGCATCTGTTAACTTGATTTCCTTAGAAAGAGGCTCATGATCTGTGTATATGGTAAACTGCCTACCATACAGATATGGCCGGAACTTTTTAGCTGCAAAATAGATAGCTAACAGTTCCTTGGCGGTGGCAGAATATTTCTCTTCCGCCTTTGTCAATGTTCTTGATAGATAGGCAATGGGTTTTTCACCTCCATTCACTATCTGTGTGAGGACCGCCCCGATCGCAAAGTTTTACGCGTCCGTAGTCAAAACGAACGGCTCGTCAAAATTGGGGTAGTGCAATAAGAGATCCGAACTCATTATATTTTTCAATTCAGTAAAGGCTTTTTCATATTCCGGAGTAATTTCTATGGATTTGGTTTTTCCACGAAGCACACTTGTCATCGGCTTTGCGATTTTAGCAAAGTCGGGAATGAATCTTCTATAGTATGAAATTGTTCCAAGGAAGGATTTTAGTTCCTTCGGGGTTTTCGGAAGAGGCCAGTTTTTCACTGCTTCAACCTTCTTGGGATTAGGTTTAACCCCTTCCGTAGTAACCACGTGACCGAGGAATTCAACTTCTTTACGAAGGAATTCCGACTTGTCACACTGAACTCTAAGGTTTGCTTCCTTTAGAGTTTTTAAAACCTTTTGAATGTCTTTCATGTGCTCTTCCAAAGAGCTGGAAAAAATTATGATGTCGTCCATATAGACGAAACATCTAATACCTAAATGTTTCCGTAATACCGAATCCATCAGGCGTTGGAATGTTGCGGGCGCATTCTTCAATCCGAACGGCATCCGCACAAACTCGTATTTCCCATGATCGACGTTAAACGCCGTTTTTGGGATGTCAGCTGGGTCTACCTCTATTTGGTGGAACCCGCTGGCCAGGTCGAGCACAGAGAAATACTGCGCATTTCCTAGACGATCCAAAATTTCGCTGATTTCCGGTATTGGATACCGATCAGACGGTGTGATTTTATTTAATTTTCTGTAATCTACCACTATGCGGTACTTTTTCGCACCTGAGTTGTCGACCTTCTTAGGTACGACCCAAATAGGAGAAGTCCAGGCAGATGAAGACTCTCTAATAATGCCTGTATCCAACATCTTTTGGATTTGTTCACTCACTATTTCTCTTAGATGGTACGGATATTTATATGTCTTTTGGTGTATTGGCTTGTTATCGGTGGTCTCTATTCTATGCTTTACTTGATGTGTAAAGGCAAGTTTTTGACCTTCCTGGAAGAAGATGCTTTTGAATGGCTGTAAGGTCTTTGCAAGAAGTTTGACCTCCTCTTTATTTAGATGATCCGCAGGGAAATTCAAATTCTCTTTTGGATTATCGGTTTTTATAAGAAAGTCTTTATTTTCGAATGGTTTCGACAATATAGGCTTCGGTAGGCCTTTTGAATGTACATGAACCATCGCACTATTATTCTTTGCCAAGTAAAGTCCCGGTTGGACTGAAACATTTGCAGTAATGTTAAGCTCATCTTCGATTAGAAACGTTCCATCTTGTAAAGTTGGAATTTTCATGAAAGTTTCGAAATTTTCGTGAAAATTCATGGAAGAAGGGAAATACCGGTAAAATTGGTACGTAGATTTCCCAATAATCAACTCGTGTTTATCTGTATTGATCACGGCTTTCAAGGCTGCTAAGTTTTCGTACCCTATGAGCCCGTCAAAAAATTTATGAAATTTAAACACATGAAATGGTAGTGCTCTGTTGACATCTTTCGGAAAAAGATTCGCGTGCACCACTTTATCCAAAATAAATTTTCCATTTTTGTTCGTGACGATGGCTGGCTGATCAGTCACTTTTGCGTTTGCCACATGTTCTGGATTCATATACGATTTGTTCGCACCTGTGTCTATCAAGAATTTTAAGATTCCCTTGTTAGATCGGTAGCGAATGTAAGGAATGAAATTGTTCAAGTTATTGTCTGGTCTTCCTCTCCTCTGTGAAAATTTACTTCGCGTGTATTTTGCACTTCGCACTCGGTCGCGTTATTGTCATCATCGTCATCATCATCATCACTATCCACGTCAACCTCGTTGGTGTTATGTTCCACGCGCGGTTTAAATTGCTGAATCGGTCGTTTGAATGCAGTTTTTGCGTTCGTTTCTTTGGCATATGCTCTGTAAGAGCTGTTGCTGTTGTTGTTATTATTATAGCCACCAGAACCACTGCTACTAGGGTTACTGTGCTGTTTGAAAATTTGTTTTGCGGGTTTCGTTCTACTTTCCGCGTTTTGATTAGTGCATACAGCCTGGTATGCCTCTTCTAAAGATTTTGGTTTCGATTGCCTGATAATGGAGGCCAGGGGCTCTCCGATGTTGTCCAAATATCGTGTGATTGTTATCACATCAACTACCTCTCGAGCCGATAACGGGTTCGAGGATAGATTGGCTTTTAGCCTAGTGTTAATTTCTTTGATTTCATTAAAGAATCTCAAATGATTCTTATCTCCTTTCTTCAAATGGAACATCGCCGACAAATTAGTGGCGAAGTCCTTCTGGTCCCCATATTGTTCGATGAGAACCGATTTGATACCGTGAATGGTATCGGGATCACCATTTGCGCATAATATCACGCGAGCGTCCCCTTTGATTTTATTTTTTATTGCCCGCAAATATATCGAGCTAAGCGAGTCGGGTTGCCCGTTCTCGCCTTTTATTTTAAACATTTCGTAAAGCTCGTTGACTTCCTTGAGCCAACTTGCCAATTCCTTTTTATTTCCGGAAAATTCCGACATATTTTTAATAGGGTCGGGGATGGCATATTTGTTGCCCTCCCTGGCCACTACCAATGCTCGGAGCTGTTCAAGCTCTGTTTTGAGTGCTTCAAGTTCACTGGCTCTTGTTTCCGGCATGATTGATAATAGAGTTTTAGATGTTGAAAAGTAATTCACTTACGGTTGTGTTTGCAGCATCCGGGTGATCCTTCGACGGCTGGTTACTCGTGCGGCGGGATCTTCCACTATTTTAACACCTCACGATCCCACTTCTGACACCACTTATGGGAATCGTGATATGCAAACACTTTTAAAAACTAACTACTTTCAACAATTTATTCACTTATCACTAATCACACGGCACCACCGGTGCTCCACAAGAATTGCACAGCGAAAAAGAGGGCGAGCCATGCGCTCGCGGCCTTCTTATGACTGCATACTGCTGACGCTGCACGCTCCACGTTGTCGACCGTAGGTTGGCGGACCCGAGTGGCGTGATGTACCAAACGGTTCCGTAACGCTGCGAACGGATTTTGGCAAATTACATACTAAACGAATCGGAAATTCCCTAAGATTTGTTTAATATGCTATACATTAGAGTCCCCTGGTTTGTAAATAGTTAAAATTCATGAAAACTTTAAGCGTTTCCATTTTCCCATTCATTTCTGCCCATTTGTGTGCTTTCCCGAACAGAGTTGCTAATAACGAGCAACTTATCGACGACCAACGAAGGGGAAATCGTAGGATTTAAAGTCTCCGTGAACAAAGGAAAAGTAGAAGAATGAAGGGGAATACTTGCCTAGAGTATAAACCAGCCGGGTGCTATGATTGATGCTAGGATCGTTAGCGAAATCTCAAGCAGAACTGTCAGTGGGATACCCAATTAATGTGAAAACAAAGGGAAAATGTCAGTGGGATACTCGATATGTTGGCTCCTGTCAGTTCAATAGAGGTTCTCTAAAGACGCCACCCAGGTGGTATAAACAGTGAATCTCGCTGAGGCAAACTTTCATTCGGCATCGAACTGTTGAGTAATCCAGTTCACTTTGCTTTCGCTGCGCTTCGATCTAAGATTGGACCCCACCAGTGGTAATCCAACTTGGATATCGTCGTGTGGTTTTGACGTAGGATTACGTCTTTCATTTCTATACCGGGGTGTAAAATCAAAGTTTCGAAAACGAAAGCGTTACGCCGGAGACCGAGATTTTGAGCTTTAATAGCTCCTAAACAACTGAACGAAATGGTATGATAAACACTTCATTCGAAAGATAAAATGTCTACGCGTTATATACTTGTTACTTTTTGATCCAAAAACTTGTTTCAATAGTTTTAAAATTGCTTTCAAAACAGGCTATTGAAATCACCAATCGGTATATAAGCGAGCGGCGCTCGGAAATCCACTCAGTTCTAATTGAACAGCGATTGGAGCATGTTGTCGCTGTTGCGGTGAAGCTCTTTATTTATCATAAAAGCGCGGATGAACGGTGTCACCAAGAGCCTGTTTGTGCACCCTAGGCCAGAAGGGAATCTATCAGGAGGAGAGTGATGCCACAAACGGTTCCCTGGGAAGACATCGCTACACACACATACACGCGCGGCTATTAACAGGTGGTTATCGAGTTGGCATTAACCACTGGTGGGCTTCCAGTATCGAGGAAAATGTGGAAATATCTAATCGTTACTGAAAATAATCTGCCAGTTCCTCTGGGAATTTTCAAAATATATTCATGTTAAAGAGTTTAATTGAATGTTTTCTATCCATGTAACACTGTGACCAAATATATTTCAATCAAGTGCTATAAACAGGTGGTTATCGAGTTGGCATTAACCACTGGTGGGCTTCCAGTATCGAGGAAAATGTGGAAATATCTAATCGTTACTGAAAATAATCTGCCAGTTCCTTTGGGAATTTTCAAAATATATTCATGTGAAAGAGTTTAATTGAATGTTTTCTATCCATGTAACACTGTGACCAAATATGTTTCAATCAAGTGCTATTAACAGGTGGTTATCGAGTTGGTATTAACCACTGGTGGGCTTCCAGTAACGAGGAAAATGTGGAAATAACTAATCGTTACTGAAAATAATCTGCCAGTTCCTCTGGGAATTTTCAAAATATATTCATGTTAAACAGTTTAATTGAATGTTTTCTATCCATGTAACACTGTGACCAAATATGTTTCAATCAAGTGCTATTAACAGGTGGTTATCGAGTTGGCATTAACCACTGGTGGGCTTCCAGTATCGAGGAAAATGTGGAAATATCTAATCGTTACTGAAAATAATCTGCCAGTTCCTTTGGGAATTTTCAAAATATATTCATGTGAAAGAGTTTAATTGAATGTTTTCTATCCATGTAACACTGTGACCAAATATATTTCAATCAAGTGCTATTAACAGGTGGTTATCGAGTTGGCATTAACCACTGGTGGGCTTCGAGTATCGAGGAAAATCTGAAAAGAATTAATCGTTGCTGAAAAATACTCTGCCAGTTCCCCTGGGAATTGAAAAATACATTGATGCGAAATAGTTTATTCTAATGTTTTCTATCCATATAACACTGCAATCAAATACATTTGGTTTTGTGATTTTGCAATCAATCGCAATTAACAGGAAAGCTTCTGAAAATTATTCTTCCCCATCAGTAGAAAATTTTCGTATCCAATATTGGATGCATAACATGAAAAACGGAAAATGTTTTACATCGCGAAAATCCTATTATTTTCCAGCAATTATTTGCTTGCTGCTCATATAATGCTGTGACCAAATACATTTCGTTTTGAATTTTTCAATCAAGTGCGACCAACGTAAGATCATGTCTTCGGCAATTTATTAGAGGTGCAATGAATCTTAAGGAATTCCCGCTCTACGCGCACTGACAAACGATGTTTACTCAACAATTTCTCAAACGAGAAATGTGTGTTGTGAGAATGGATTAGCGAACGCAAAAATTATGTAGACTGATTTGATGCAACAGATATTTTGTCTATTGGAAATGGAAAACAAATCATATCACAATACAAGCAATGTATCATGTATTATACAACTTTTGCGTTATTGCTTCTTTTGCTGAATATTGTGCCTCCAAAGTAACGCTCTCGTTTTCGAAACGCCCTCTCCAAAAAAAAGTATGCATGCAATGTCGTTCGGATCTCTCTGTCTAGGAATCATAGAAAAAACCTTGTGCCTCCAACGTAACGCTCTCGTTTTCGAAGTTCTCCAAATATTCATTCATTCAGAATGAATTCAGATTCAACTTCATACAAATGATCTCTAAATCAACGATAGTCCTACGTCACCCTTGCGGTTATACCATAGATATAACCCACTTCCTGTTTTTTCTTTTCGTTTTTCGCGTTATTCGTATCGTGTGTTTTTCTTTTCGCGTCATAAATTGAACGCTTCGCGTAGTGTGTGATGAATAAGAAGAAGAGGAAGGCAGGCTCGAGCCCTGCAAAAACGAACGCATTGCCAGGGGCGATAAAATCTCGAGGCAAGCATCATCCAATGATGCACGCGATGTTGGTGCAGTGAAAAGCGCTCGCACTGAACCGAGCCTTCGCGAGTGTGACACCGCATCGAGCAACAACGAAGTAGGCGATTTCGGCGCGTCGGTCGAAAATGTACACTCCGTTACCCAGGCAGCAACCAAAGTCAAGCTCCCCCTGCTGGTGGTGAAGGCGGTCGTTCTTGACAAACTCATCAGCGAATTCGCATCGATGGGGTAGCAGCAGAGTACAATCCAGTCTTTTTCCAAGCAGTTAACATTGTTTGTATAAGTTATTTGGGTTCGCGGGCCAGTCGCAAAACTGCCTTCCACTAGGACTGCATTTGCGCTAATATTGATCATAATGAAGCATTTCTATTGTTTTCGAGGTTGTTGATATTAACAAATTGATTATTGATATTGAACGAGGTTGTTGATATTAAAAGTTTATTTCGCTTGTTTAGTCACCAAGAAAGTAAATGTCGTTCTGGAATTTTGTATGTGATTAGGTTTCGCTTGCCAGTAGCAAAACTTCCTCCACTAAGGGTGACAGCTAGCAAGTGTTGTCATTGTTGTTGTTTCCATGCGGTGCCAAAGATATATTGATGTAGTTATGAGATGTGGATTAATGGTGCTGGTGGTGCAACATGTATATCATCGATTGTAGCCGGAGTCTATGTCAATTGCGAAAAAGGCCACCGTTAGAGGTAAATTTTCAATGCATCGACATGAAATAAATTGCGACATACGATCAGCTAGTGTATTGTTTTGCGAGGGCAAGAATGAATCATCAATCAATTATCGTCAACTGATTCTACAATGAAAAAACCATTTCAGAGATTATTTTGCTAAGCAGTTGTTTCTTAAATTTCACAGCATTATAGAATAATATCCGAAGGTATAAACAAGCGACTTATAAAAAATAACAGCGTAGTTCTACGTAAAAAAGACGGGTGGGTAATGTCGGGGACATAACCGGAGTGACGTAGGACTGCGTTTGCCACTCGCCACAGCTTTCACAGTTGGAAAATTTCTTCCCATCCAGCTTGTGACATGTTGTTCAGTAAATTACATTCAATGGCACGTCGCATTATCACCACTCAGTGTCGGTTCTGTATGCGGTTTTTCTTATCGTCGCGAGCAGCTTTACCAGCCAACTCGAACACTTCGGCGGCCGAAACTATATAACGCCGGCTAGGAAGACTGGTGCACTGGTACTAACGCGCTCGGCCTAGCTACCCTTGCGGAGCAATTGGCGGATACACCTACGAAGAACTGCACACCTGCACGGTTCGAGTGGGTCTTTGCCTTTCCCTTAACTTGTCCTCCTTTGTTACGTCCACGATGCCGATGCCGTACAACCACACGGGTTTACGGTTTGAAAGAAATTAAGATATTTTTTTGGGGTCCGCGCGTTTTATTCTCTAGCGGTACACACTCACAGGATAGAGACAAATCGGCAAACTCAGCCAGAGGGGCGAGTCCAACGAGACGAACGAATGAGCGTTAAAAGGGAGCGATGGCAAAAAAATGCATTCATTACGATTTGTTCGCTCGTTGGATTCACATGCAGGCAAAAAAGGGTCCTTTTCAGGATCACAAAATTATCTTCAATCCAAAGAGTTCATTGTTTTGTTATCACTTGATATCCCCATCTTGTTCGGCTAAACCTTTCTGTTTAGCGATTCCGTTTGCCACTCGCCACAGCTTTCACAGATGGAAAATTTCTTCCCATCCAGCTTTGTGACATGTTGTACAGTAAATTACATTCAATGCGACGTGCCGAAGTGCAACTCAGTGTCGCATTGGAGGCGATTTTAACCTGTAATTGAACATTTGCGATGACAGTGGTACAGTGTCGACTTTCAATGTGGGGTCACAATTTGGATCTCTATGTTTACAAAAATGTCCAACTAAATAAGTCGCATTACATGTCCGTCCGATTAGCTAAATGTCGAACTAATAGTAAATTACTGTATTTTCAATCTGGAAACAATTTAAGAATTGGTGGAAATTGAATAATCAGGAAAGTCCCCAACAATCAATAAGCTCTGAACAACTGCCAAATTCACATACTCATCAGATCCTGGCAAACAAATTATAAAAAAATCAATTTGTGTTTTATTATTATTTTGGATAATGTTTTAGAAAGCATTGAACTGTATTTCCTAAACTCTTTTGACGTAGGACTACGTCTTTCATTTCTATACCGGGGTGTAAAATCAAAGTTTCGAAAACGAAAGCGTTACGCCGGAGACCGAGATTTTGAGCGTTAATAGCTCCTAAACAACTGAACGAAATGGTATGATAAACACTTCATTCGAAAGATAAAATGTCTACGCGTTATATACTTGTTACTTTTTGATCCAAAAACTTGTTTCAATAGTCTTAAAATTGCTTTCAAAACAGGCTATTGAAATCACCAATCGGTATATAAGCGAGCGGCGCTCGGGAATCCACTCAGTTCTAATTGAACAGCGATTGGAGCATGTTGTCGCTGTTGCGGTGAAGCTCTTTATTTATCATGAAAGCGCGGATGAACGGTGTCACCAAGAGCATGTTTGTGCACCCTAGGCCAGAAGGGAATCTATCAGGAGGAGAGTGATGCCACAAACGGTTCCCTGGGAAGACATCGCTACACACACATACACGCGCGGCTATTAACAGGTGGTTATCGAGTTGGCATTAACCACTGGTGGGCTTCCAGTATCGTGGAAATATCTAATCGTTACTGAAAATAATCTGCCAGTTCCTCTGGGAATTTTCAAAATATATTCATGTGAAAGAGTTTAATTGAATGTTTTCTATCCATGTTACACTGTGACCAAATATGTTTCAATCAAGTGCTATTAACAGGTGGTTATCGAGTTGGCATTAACCACTGGTGGGCTTCCAGTATCGAGGAAAATGTGGAAATATCTAATCGTTACTGAAAATAATCTGCCAGTTCCTTTGGGAATTTTCAAAATATATTCATGTGAAAGAGTTTAATTGAATGTTTTCTATCCATGTTACACTGTGGCCAAATATGTTTCAATCAATTGCTATTAACAGGTGGTTATCGAGTTGGCATTAACCACTGGTGGGCTTCCAGTATCGAGGAAAATGTGGAAATATCTAATCGTTACTGAAAATAATCTGCCAGTTCCTTTGGGAATTTTCAAAATATATTCATGTGAAAGAGTTTAATTGAATGTTTTCTATCCATGTAACACTGTGACCAAATACATTTGGTTTTGTGGTTTTTCAATCAATCGCAATTAACAGGATAGCTTCAGAAGATTATTCTTCCCCATCAGTAGGATATTTCCGTATCCAATATTGTATGCGCCCGCAATCGATTATTGCTCAGTCGCCGAAAGTTCCGAGCTCAGAGAGTTCATTCCCCTCTAGTTTGCCTTCCAAATTGCCATCGTAAACCACACCTTCTCTCGATTCAATCACACACAAAAAGCATACTTAAGCGATATTCTGGTGGTGAGACACATTCATTTTTCGTGAGGACATCGACAAGACAACATCGTTGCCTAACGTGCTGGAGGAGGTGGATGGCGAAGGATCGACACATACACGCGCAGAACTCTTTCCGTTAGGATGCCATTCAGCATCGAGAAAGTTCCGGAAAGATCTAATCATTGCTGGAAAATAATCTGCCAGTTCCTTTGGGAATTTTCAAAATATATTCATGTGAAAGAGTTTATTTTAATGTTTTCTATCCATGTAACACTGTGACCAAATACATTAGGTTTTGTGATTTTTCAATCAATCGCAATCAACAGGATAGCTTCTGAAGATTATTCTTCCCCATCAGTAGGATATTTCCGTATCCAATATTGGATGCATAAAACCTTGTGCCTCCAACGTAACGCTCTCGTTTTCGAAGTTCTCCAAATATTCATTCATTCAGAATGAATTCAGATTCAACTTCATACAAATGATCTCTAAATCAACGATAGTCCTACGTCACCCTTGCGGTTATACCATAGATATAACCCACTTCCTGTTTTTTGGAAAGTTTAATGGCCCTGAAAAGCGCCTTGTTTTATGGAATGGTTCCAATTTAGAGAACTTAGTACTCGTGGTTTTGAAAAAAACCATTTCGAACGCCCTCGATGCCGCATTGTTCTGGATTTGTCACCAAAGCAGTTTGTATAAAGAACAAACTTTTTTCTTCTGCTACCTGCTGCCGTTTTGCGATTGCGTTTGCGTCTGCCTGTTGTTGTCTTGATGTCCACCGAACCAAAGCGCGAGCAGTTTTGCCAGCCAACTCGATCACTTCGGCAGCCGAAACTCTATAACGGCTGCTAGGTGGACTGGTGCACTGTTACTAACGCGCTCGGCCTAGCTACCCTTGCGGAGCAATTGGCGGATACACCTACGGGAAACTGCAGTCCAACAAGGTTCGAGCGGGATTTTGCCTTTCCCTTAACTTGTCCTCTTTTGTCACGTCCACACGTCCACGTTGCTGCTTGTGTTGCTGTGTTGATGTGATGCGATGCGATGTGAAACGATGCCATACAACCACACTGGTTCACGGTTTGAAAGAAAATGAGACATTTTTTGGGGTCCGCGTGTTATATACTCTAGCGGTACATACTCACAGGATAGAGACAAATCGGCAGACTCAGCCAAAGGGGCGAGTCCAACGAGACGAACGAATGAGCGTTAAAAGGCAGCGATGGCAAAAAAATACATTCATTACGATTTGTTCGCTCGTTGGATTCACATGAAGGCTAAAAAGGGTCCTTTTCAGGATCACAAAATTATCTTTAATCTACAGAGTTTAATGTTTTGTTATCACTCGATATCCCCATCTTGTTCGGCTAAACCTTCCTGTTTAGCGATTGCGTTTACCGCTCGCCACAGCTTTCACAGTTGGAAAATTTCTTCCCATCCAGCTTGTGACATGTTGTACAGTAAATCACATTTATCACCACCACTCAGTGTCGGATTGGAGGCAATTTTAACCTGTAATTGAACATTTGCGATGATAGTGGTACAGTTTCGACTTTCAATGTGGGGTCATAATTTGGAACCTGCACTCTATGTTTACAAAAATGTCCAACTAAATATGTCGCATTACATGACCGTCCAATTAGCTAAATGTCGAACGAACTAATTGTAAATTACTGTACTTTCAATCTGGAAACAATGTAAGAATTGGTGAAAATTGAATAATCGGGAAAGTCCCCTCTATAATAAGCTCAAAACAACTGCCAAATTCTCATACTCATCATATCCTGGAAAACAAATTATGAAAAAATCAATTTGTGTTTTATTATAATTTTGGATATTGTTTTAGAAAGCATTGAACTGTATTTCGTAAACTCTTTTTTGACAGGTTTAATGGCCCTGATAAGCGCCGTGTTTCATGGGATGGTTCCAATTTAGAAAACTTAGTACTCGTGGTATTGAAAAAAAAAACCATTTCGAACGCCCTCGATGCCGCCTTGTTCTGGATTTGTCACCAAAGCAGTTTGTATAAAGAACAAACTTTTTTCTTCTGCTACCTGCTGCCGTTTTGTGATTGCGTTTGAGTCTGCCTGTTGTTGTCTTGATGTCCACCGAACCAAAGAGCGAGCAGTTTTGCCAGCCAACTCGCTCACTTCAGCAGCCGAAACTCTATAACGGCTGCTAGGTGGACTGGTGCACTGGTAATAACGCGCTCGGCCTCGCTACCCTTGCGGAGCAATTGGCAAATACACCTACGGGAAACTGCAGTTTAACACGCTTCGAGCGGGATTTTGCCTTTCCCTTCACTTTTCCTCCTTTGCCATGTCCAGACATGGCTGCTTGTGTTAGTTTGTTGATGTGATGTGATGCGAAACGATGTGGTGTACGGTTTGGATGAGAATTATCGTCTGGCTCGCTCGAGAATTACGCATGTGTGAGACTGCGACCAATGTTTCGTTCATTTTTTTCTTTTTCCTTTCCAATCGTGCTTCATTCTATTTCGCTGCTGCTCTGGTTGTCCGTTTTGGTCGGTACGATTTGAGGAGCACAAAATGGACCAATCAAAAATGGGCACATAGTGCATTTTGACGATGCTTGATATTTCACAATTATTCAATTATTTATCTCAAGAAAAATGAAATGTTATTCGTAATGATAGATACGTAGATATATTTCCTATCAATTGATGCAAAAACCTTTGCGATCTTTTGAGAAATGCTCGAGTTATAAGCGTTCCAAATCTTGCATTTTTTCCTACTTGTTCAGTGCCTAGATTTCCATTTCACCCCCTATATCTTCCGGTTAGACGTAGTCCTACGTCAAAAATGTGGTCGTATCTTAGACACAACCTCCTATAATTTTTTTACATCAGAAATCAAGTTTTCGTTCCACTATATATGGAGGTAAGAATAAGATTGCGTACGCGGGTAACAATTTCGTTCCTAGGGGGGTAGAAATGTGGATTAAAGTCAGTTGAATGAAGAGGCAGATTTGTATTCATTAGTCGCGTCAGTTAGAATAACCACTGACTGGACTAGTTCATCAGTCATCCTCGCTAGTCAACACTAGACAATTCATTTTCTAATTAATTCATTTTGACATAGAACTCCATCTTTCAGGAAGGGTGCCAAATCAGAAAACAGTTCACGTTTTTATGAAGTAAAGTTAACATTAATATCTATTTTCACTGTGAACGAATTCTCATGATTTGCAAATCAATCGATTCCCAAATTCTCTAAGATTTGTTTGATATGCTATACATTACAATTCGCCGATCTCTAAACGGTTCAAGTTCATGAAAACTGAAAGAACTTCATTTTTTCCATACATTTGTTCCGCCGATTTGTGTGCTAACCCTACCCGTGTTTCGAATGCTGATAACTCAAACATTTCTTAACAGATCGGAAAGTTGTTTGCATCAATTGATAGGAAATATTTCTACGCGCCTATCACAATTAATAAAATATTATTTTTCATGAGATGAACAATTGAATAATTGTAAAATGTCTAGCGTTATCTAAATGCCCTAACTGTCAGGTTTTTATAGGCCCGATTTACGGTTTCCCCAACACAGACTTCAAAATCGATGTACCTGTGGAAATCCGTTCTGCAAAATATACATGCAAGTCAGGGATATTTTGTTCCCACCGAGCTGTGTTTCCCTAAGAGATGTGCAATAATTTCAGAGGGAAATGTAAAACATAATGATCGTTTTACAATTTTTAGGCATTATATCAAACGTAAAAGTACGTTCATCAAATTTATTTGTAACGCAGAACATGATCTATTACAAAAATTTCGATGCATTCTAAAATAATATTCGATGTGGATTGTATAATATAATTGCGTAGTTCTACGTCGAAAATATGCGGTCGTGTTCTAGATACAACCTCTTACAAATTTTTTTTATGTAGAACTACGTCTTTCATTAAGGGTGTCAAATCAGAAAACAGGTCACGTTTTTATGAAATAAAGTTAACGTTAATAACTATTTTTGCCGCGAACGGATTTTGGCGATTTACATACTAAACGAATCGGAAATTCCCTAAGATTTGTTTAATATGCTATACATTAGAGTCCCCTGGTTTGTAAATAGTTAAAATAAATGAAAATTTTAAGCGTTTCCATTTTCCCATACATTTCTGCCCATTTGTGTGCTTTCCCGAACAGAGTTGCTAATAACGAGCAACTTATCGACGACCAACGAAGGGGAAATCGTAGGATTTAAAGTCTCCGTGAACAAAGGAAAAGTAGAAGAATGAAGGGGAATACTTGCCTAGAGTATAAACAGTGGATCTCGCTGAGGCAAACTTTCATTCGGCATCGGACTGTTGAGCAATCCAGTTCACTTTGCTTTCGCTGCGCTTCGATCTAAGATTGGACCCCACCAGTGGTAATCCAACTTGGAAATCGTCGTTTGATTTTTGACGTAGGACTACGTCTTTCATTTCTATACCGGGGTGTAAAATCAAAGTTTCGAAAACGAAAGCGTTACGCCGGAGACCGAGATTTTGAGTGTTAATAGCTCCTAAACAACTGAACGAAATGGTATGATAAACACTTCATTCGAAAGATAAAATGATAAAATGTCACACACACATACACGCACGGAATTCTTTCCGTTTGGATCGAGAAAGATCCGGAAAATAATCTGCCAGTTCCTCTAGGAATTTAAAAATACATTCATGTGAAAGAGTTTATTTGAATGTTTTCTATCCATGTAACACTGTGACCAAATATGTTTCAATCAAGTGCTATTAACAGATGGTTATCGAGTTAGCATTAACCACTGGTGGGCTTCCATTATCGAGGAAAATGTGGAAATATCTAATCGTTACTGAAAATAATCTACCATTTCCTCTGGGAATTTAAAATTACATTCATATGAAAGAGTTTATTTTAATGTTTTCTATCCATGTAACACTGTGACCAAATACATTAGGTTTTGTGATTTTTCAATCAATCGCAATCAAGAGGATAGCTTCTGAAGATTATTCTTCCCCATCAGTAGGATATTTCCGTATCCAATATTGGATGCATAAAACCTTGTGCCTCCAACGTAACGCTCTCGTTTTCGAAGTTCTCCAAATATTCATTCATTCAGAATGAATTCAGATTCAACTTCATACAAATGATCTCTAAATCAACGATAGTCCTACGTCACCCTTGCGGTTATACCATAGATATAACCCACTTCCTGTTTTCTGTTCGTTTTTCGCGTTATTCGTATCGTGTGTTCTTCTTTCCGCGTCATAAATTGGACGCTTCGCGTAGTGTGCGATGATCAAGAAGAAGAGGAAGGCAGGCTCGAGCCCTGCAAAAAACGAACGCATTGCCAGGGGCAATACAATTTCGAGATAAGCGTCATCTAATGATGCACGCGATGTTGGTGCAGTGAAAAGCGCTCGCACTGAACCGAGCCTTCGCGAATGTGACACCGCACCGAACAACAGCGAAGTAGGCGATATCGGCGCGTCGGTTGAAAATGTAAACGCCCAGGCAAACTCATCAGCGAATTCGCATCGATGGGTGTTACAGCAGAGTACAAGCTGTGTGGCATAATTCGGTCTTTTTCCAAGCAGTTAACATTGTTTATTTTCCGTCTTCATAAGGGCTTCGTTTGTGCCTTTGAGAATGCATCAATGCATTAAACTGACGTTAAGGTTGTGGACCAAAAAATTATTTGGGAATACTAAGCATCTTGAATATCTTACTGGAATGTTATAAGTTATTTGGGTTCGCGTGCCAGCCGCAAAACTGCCTTCAACTAGGATTGCATTTGCGCTAATATTGATCATAATGAAGCATTGCTACTGTTTTCGAGGTTGTTATTAACGAAAAGAGTTTATTTCTCTTGTTTAGTCATCAAGAAAGTAAATGTTCTGGAATGTTGTATGTGATTAGGTTTTGCTTGCCAGTAGCAAAACTTCCTCCACTAAAGGTGACAGCTGCGCTTCTCTCGAGCATGAGAAAGTAATGCAACTCTTTTCCAGGCCAGTAATATTAACAGGAGCGTTTCTTTTGAGAATAGCGCAAAATGATGAGAAATGTTTATATTGCTAGTAGTTTCAAGCCACCAATGTATGGCTCTGTATGCATGCTATGGTGAACGCTTGTTTGGCGCTTGGTTTACGCTTAGTTTGTACGAACGATATCTAGAGGTGCGATTCCTTTGAAGCAATACTAAATAACATGTAGCATGATATTTGATACTTGCAAGTGTTGTCATTGTTGTTGTTTACCTGCGGTGCCAAAGATGTATTGATGTAGTTATGAGATATGGAATAATGATGCTGGTGCAACATGTATATAATCGACTGTAGCCGAGTCTATGTCAATTTCGAAAAAGGCCACCGGAATAGCCTTCGAGGTAAATTTTTAATGCATTGACATGAAATAAATTACGTCATACGATTGTTTTGTGAGGGCAAGAATGAATCATCCATCAATTATCGTCAACTGATTCTACAATGAAAAATCATTTCAGAGATTATTCTACTAAGCAGTTGTTTCTAAAATTTCACAGCATTATAGAATAATATCCGAAGGTATAAACAAGCGACTTATATAAAATAACAGCGTAGTTCTACGTCAACAATGCGGTCGTATCTTGGACACAACCTCCTATAATTTTTTTTTGACAGCGACTGCCGAAACAGTTCTAGTCAAAGCGAAGCTACTGAGAGTAGGATCGGTCTTCATTTTTCACCTTCGAAGATTTCGGGCCCTGCTCTGGACAGTGTCTGTGCTGACAGGTCTTCCAATGGTGCCGGCTACTTCGGTAGTCAATTTAGGAATGTTTGTTTTAGGGTTCTTTCGAAATGTTCGCACAATTACTCGTTCATCATCAGAAGACAGAATACGTTTGTGTCTTCTACTCGGGAGATTTTCCATAGTTCTTTCGTATTTCCACTTGTTTATGATTTTCTTTGCTGTATAGTGGATTCTTCCGAATATAACTGCTATTTCCTGCAATGTCTTTACACGAAAATTCATACTCATTATGGAGGCGATCTTGCGTAGTGGTAACATCCATACCTCTCACGCAGAGATCATGAGTTCAATTCTCACTTCCGACATTCTTCCAAAAATGGAACAAAGTGACAAACCAGCCGAAATGTGTTGAAAGTCACTATAATAGAGAAAAAAAACTCATTATCATTGTACGTGTAAAATTACGAATGTACGATTTCTTTCCTCTAGCTTGCCATTTTGATAAAAAAAAGTAGAAGGGTCTGAGCCTAGGGGCACTGACGGAAGTTTGACGTAGGTCTGTGAATGTTCAGAACAGTTGTTTTTTCAAAAATTCTTTTCATTGTTCAGAAATCTGTTAGTTTAACTCTTTTGAAACTCCAAATAGTAGCCTTGAAAAGGGCCGTTTACTATATGTACTCAACACCGTGAAACGGTTTGAAATTTTTTGACGTGGGACTACGTTTAACCGAAGTATATGGAGGGTAAAATGAAAACCTAAACACAGAACATGCAGGGAAAAATGAAAGATTCCGAATGCTTATAACTCGAACATTTCTTACTGGATGGGAAAGATGTTTGCATCAATTGATAGGGAATATTTCTACGCTTCCATCGCAATTAATAAAATGTTATTTTTCATTAGACAAACCATTGAATAACTGTAAAATGTTAAGCGTTGTCTAAACGCCCTAACTGCATCGTTTTGATTGGCCCGTAAATACGGTTTCCCTAACACAGCCATCAAAACCAAGCAACCTTGGAGAAATCGGTATGTAAATACATGGAAGTCGGGGGTATTTTTGTTTCGACTGAAATGTGTTTCCCTAACACAGACTTCAAATCCATGGAGCGTAGGGAAATTGGCATTGCAAATACATGCAGATCGGAGGTATTTTTGTTTCGACAGAAATGTGTTACCCCAACACACAGACTTCAGAACCAAGGTGTCTGAGGAAGTTGGCATTACAAATTCATACAAGTCGGGGGCATTTTTGTTCCGACTGAAATGTGTTTGCCCAACACAGACTTCAAAACCAAGATGTCTGGGGAAATCGGCTTTGCAAATAAATGCAAACTGCGAGTACTTTTGTGCAAACTAGAATATGTTTCCTTAACACGGTTTCCTAAACTAAGGAACCTGGGAAAATCGTGCAGACACTAGAGGCGAATGAACTTTCATTTAAATCCTCTATAGTATAAAATCCGCTATAGTATAAAAAGTAGAAGTTGAAGTTGTTGATTCATGCAAGCCGGAGGTACTTCTGCACCTGCATGTTTTTTTGCACTCCGAAAAGTGTTTTTTCTAACACGGATTACAAGATCGGGTACGAACATAACGCTTTGGCTCGGTTATTCAAGATTGCATTGAAGGATATGCCCTCATATCTTCTGCTCACTGAAATGATTGCTAAGCTAAGGTGGTCCCACGTCAACCTTGCAGTTATATCATAGATATAACCCACCCATTTTTTTCTTAAAACAACAAGAAATTTTACGCTTTCGCATGAGTCCGAGATTTGAGACTTTATTTTCAATATGTACAATATTTATACACACACTAGCTGACCCGGAAAACTTCGTCCCGCCCAAAATTTATTTTTCGTTATCACATCCACGTCTTCTTATTAAGCACACGTTCATGGGTCCCATCGCAGAACTGTTCATTGATTGATCTTCTAATCTACCCTTTAAAATATTTTTTTACTTTAAAATGTCAGTACTTCTACTGAAACTCGACATTATAATATCAGATTATTTTTAGACACAATTCTCGTGAAAAGATTTTTCATACACTTGCGAATAACATGTTTCCCCGTTACATGAAATAAATTTTTGATACAGAAAAGATGATAGAATGAAGACAGCCCAAAATCGGACAATTCCTTTCTCGAGTTTTGCTCTTATTAACACATTCGGCGATCCATTTTTATTTATATAGATAGAAGACGATATAGGAATGCGTTTTATCACATTAAAATCCATTTCCACTTTCGAACGAAGATCAATTTCGTTACCTCAAACATCAAATGAACTAACAACGCTTGTCAATATGTAGTTGTAAAACACATCCGAATTGAATTTTTCGAATTTTCCCATTTTCCTTCAAAGTTTTCCCAAAATTTTCAATTGTCATGTTTGGTTGAAATATGTGTATTATTTTTATGGGACCCCCCTCTTCTTTCCAGTGGAGGAAGGGGTGTCACACTATCAACATTTCTCGTACCCAAAATCCCTTACATCCCAAGTTTGGCTCTATTTGCTTGATTAGTTCTCGAGTTATGCAGAAATTTGTGTTTAATTTTTATGAGGGGGTAGGTGTGTCGAACCATCATAGAAACGTTTCGTGCCCCCTAAAACCTCCACATGCAGAAATTTGTGTTTCATTTGTATGGGAGGGGGATGGAGTGTCTAACCACAAGAGAATAATTTATTGCACCCTAAAATCTTCGTATGCTTAATTTGGGTTCATTTGCTTGATTGATTCTCGAGTAATGCAGAAATTTGTGTTTCATTTGTTTCCGACTGTGGTTTTTTTTATTCAATTCTCTTAACGCAACATTCTTAATCTAAATTTCTACCGACTGCACTCCACATGCGGAGTTTGTTTATTCTTAGCTACTCTCTGTTTATCTCTCTACCGCTCATGATTTATGGAATTTTCCAGGTGTATGTAAAATTCCGATATTCTTATTCGAAAATCATGTATGAATCCACTCTAAGTTCTAGTTGGAACAGATATCTTATTAATCTTATTAAGGGGCACTACAGAGGAATATCTCCTCTCTCTTTCATGGAACCGATAACACATCGATCGTTTTAAACCATTTTAAACATTCCACTGTTTCTCATTTGGGTTTTATGATAAGCTTAATCTATACAATGAAAGCAAATAGCGTTTGCCTTGCTCTTACACATTTTCCTTCTTCGATCAGCCGGAGTCTTGTTTAAATATAAGTTTTTGCTTAACTTATTGATTCGTCATTCAACCCGCGAAAAGCCTCATCTGTCCGTGACACGGTTTGTAACGAACAAAAAAAAAATAAAATGAGCTTCTGGCAAGAAATTCAACTGTCTAACTGAAAATGATTAATGAATATCAGTGTGACACATAACAGGGTGGAATGGTAGATGAAGTATATGTGGATCGGTGAACAAAAAAAAATATCGTCATTTATTACATTGAATATGAAGTTACTATACGGGGCGTACGTTAACTAGGCTGCAAAGCAGTTATGTACCATAACTTCAAATTGTAGATGTCATCTGATAGTTATAACTTTCTTACAGCTGGTTCTTTCGACGCAGCTTGGGTCGTTTGCTGAGGGATCTCGGGGAAAACTTCAAACACAAACTCACTCGCGATGCGGACACAGGACAAAATGGTGGACACAAGGGTAGAGGCACGATTACAATATTCAGTGTATAATGGCGGAAAACAAGATTCACTACAGACAAAAAAAACTAACGAAAAACAAAGAAATCCGCGGTTTGGATGCCACACAAATCACAACTTAATAAATAAATCTTCAAATTCTTTCAAACTATTCAAGTATTTGACCTTATTCAGGTTTCCTGGTACTTTTCCATCAAGGCCTGTTTCCAATGCCGACGCCCTATCTCTCTTTCGCTGCGACGACGAGGCACACGATGGTTACACCCACTAACAAACACACCTAAATCTATTTGTTTTGGTTGGTGTCACCACTAATAACTAACCATTTAAGGTAGCAGGATTTACCTAGACATTAAACCTAACACTTGTTTCCGCACAAATAAATAAATAAATAAACGATGAACTGAATAAACAAAACAAGCAATTGTAAATAAACTTTGAATGTATAAATAAATCAATAAATAAATGAACGAAAGAATAAATAAATAAATAAATAAATAAATAAATAAACAAATAAATAAATAAATATCTTTCTTTACTACTACTAAATAAATAAATACAAAAAAACTAACTAAAAATAATCCTTTGTGAAACACCAACCTGGGGTCTGCGATTAACTGTTTATTTGGTTTATTATAAAAATTGGACTCATACGTCATCTTTTCTACGACAGTTAATCACAGACTCCCAATACTACATTTCTCTTTTTGTCATATGCGAAACTACAGAAAGGTCAAACACAAATTGTGGACATCGACTGTTGGTTTCTCATAAGACAAAACACAATCAAATATTTTAGAATTTTTTTTTGTACAATATTTATAAGTTCCAAACCAACGGTTGGCCTTTCCTCCAAATTTGACATTGTAACCCAACGTTTGGTTCCACATCTTCAATTTGAAGTATGGCTTATGCTGTATTGACTTTCCGCGCCAATTAACGAACGATCACTGTATGGGTTAGAGATGGACAAACCGTTCACAAACGGTACGAAAGAATTAGTTCGCCAAAAAGAGTGAACGAACGGCCGTTCTTTTCTTTTTCTTTTTTCTGTTTGAGAGTGAACTGTTTGTGAACGAACTAGTTCAGAAAAAACTGTTTGCGAGTGAACTGAATGGGAAAGAACTGATTGAGAGTGAACTGTTGGGGAACGAACTGTTTGAGAACGAAGTGTTTGCGGGCGAAATGTTTGCGAACGGACGAATGCAGCTGAACTGATTTGTGCTGGACAGAATGGATTAATATAACGAGAACGCTTGTAAGAAAAATAAAACAATATTGTCATTTATGAGCAAAATGCATGTAACGCAGGGTTTATTTTGTTATTGCATACTCAATATTGGGTTAAACATTAAATTAGATTTTCGTAGCTTTAAAGGCAAAACTATATATTTTCAATTTCATGTTTTTTTCTATTTCGCTTGATATTCATATACTTCCTAATTCTCAGAAAACAATCTGGGGAAGCTGGGGCGATTCACGAATTAGGTAAACATAAAATGTCATAGTGAGGGCAAGTTGAGAAAAAAGTTTTTTCGTTCCTTTCAATCCATTGTTTGGCCTATTGCGTGTATGTGTTATGGTGATTGTTTGTATGAATGATTGTTAGTCAAAATCTCCGCTGAATTTTTTCTCTGAATGAAATATGATCTTACATGGAACCTGTGTGTTGTTCAAACAGAAAATATGAAGAATAGCACATATTTTGTTCGCATCAAATTATTACATACACCGATAAACATATTTTCACATACAGTTTGCGACTTTTAAAAAGAAGCACCTTATCTTTTCCCACTAAATTTCAAAAATACAAATCACTACGTACCCTATCCAATCCAACGATAATCATGAATAGCTGTCTATTGATGTTGAGTTCCAGCTAACATTGTATGTTGTTCTTAATCCCGCTGAACGAAAGAGCGAAAGAACGGCTCAAAAGAACTGATTCACTTAGATGAACGGTTAGTGACTGAACCGTTCATCAAAGTGAACTGTTTGCCCATCTCTAGTATGGGTGACACTTTCCTCGTTGCTTTGGTCTTGCATGAAATTTGAGTGATGTTCATGCATCACTTGCATCTGATTACTTGTTTACATTCGAAAAATGTCTTGCTAATTTGTTTGATAGAACGAATTATTGCACACAATTTTTTGTTGCATACACCATTCATGAGAACGAAATTGAAAGAAAGAATGCGTAATATATGATTTACCTTCGCATCCGTTCGCAAAACATACCTCTTTTGTTTGTTAAATTTGACATGACCATTTTCGCTGCCAGCCTAGTGACCCCCCTATATAAAAATCAAAGACGTAGTTCTACGTCAAAAAAATTCAAACATCAATAAAAAAAACAAAAACCAAAACTGCCCAAGCAATGGTTAAGTGTTGACACCAAGCCCCGGGCAAGGGGATATGATCCGCGAGTCAAGATGTGCTACAAATTTAGCTGTCATTGCCAAACCTATCAAATTACTCGGCGAACTCAAGGCAAATCTATGGAACAAGGTGCGCTCATTCGCTAACTAAAAAAAGAATTGTTTTTTGAAAAAAAAATTACATAGAATACATATTGAATACAGAAAAGTAAATTTTCATTCATTATTTTTTGTTCTAGAAGTGTGTTAATTTCGTCCTTAATTTCGTTTTCCAAATGGCGCAAATCATTATGGTGCCTTCAACGCAAAGACAATAAATGAAACGCTTGCAGCGTAAAACGTAATGAATATAATGAATATAGCAATGAGTATTTCATAAAGTATCAGTATATTCCACAAATTGTGCTCAATCGTCTTAATTTACTTTTGTGTATTTTTTAAATGGCTGCAGAAAACCACTTCACGTTTTGACCCACCTGGTAGTATGTTAAGTGCCTTGTTTTACACCAGCTTGAGAGTTTGGCAGTTCTCGCGAGTGACAGTGGTCGCAAATTGCATTTGCGACCCGGACATGTTTGACGCTGTCAAATCCTATGTGCTAGTATACGGATGCCCTCAGGCTGGTTGACACCAATTACTGATGAAGAAAAGTACGCTAATTCACAAATAAACTTACTCACAAGGCTAATTTGTTCGGAGAAATCGAAGGTGTACACTCAATTTTGCGATGCCTAGAATAGAGATTGTTTTCAATTTTTAGGAATGAAGGAAACTTTTTGAAATGAAAACTTTTCGCGGAATTTCAGTTAAATTTAGCTAGGTCAATGTGTGAGTAATTAATATGCATCAAAAGAATCAAAGTATTCAAAACATTTAGTTAGCGACAGCCCAAACGTAAACATAAACAAGGAGTTAGCAGCAGCCATAACCGATATCGCGAGAACGGAGCTCGCCAGCATAAACATAATAACTTATCAAAACAACGATATGAGCTAGCCGCCGGTCAGCATTATTTCAAGGACAGAAATCAGGCCACCCGAAAAGATAAACACAGCACGCGAGCTGACTTTAGAGCTTAAGATCAAATTGTATTTTAGTCTTTAAGCAAGCGTGAATAAAAGAGCACAAGCTCTAGTAAAATATTTTTTTTAGTTCTTAGTGATCCGAAAATATTAACTGGCGCCCGAATAGGGACCCAGTAAGTGAAAAAGTGTTAATTGAGTGAAAATTGAGATACCTGAAGAAGACTCAGTGTGTTACAACAACTGACAGTTTCAGTGTTTTCACTCGCAAAAAAGTTAACACTCGCAATTACGACCGCGTTTAATTAACGCAGCCGTACGGACTGGCTCCTGAGTAGTGAAAAGTGCAGTGAAAACGTGTAGTTGGAACAAAAAGGAAAGCAACCGCCGTACCGGGACTAATTGCTAACAACTGGGTTCCCGTGGATCCTGACATCTCGAAGTGCAACCCGGCACTACAGGATTCGGAATAATAGGAGTCGACAACGCCCCAGCCGCGCGTCCAGAGCCTTCCAATATCAACACTGTTAGAGGATTGTTGATTGGAGGTACGTCTCCCGCAATTGTGTGGTGTTCCCACATGATGGTTGGATTAGTTTGGTAAGTGAAATTTTAATTTTTTGTAGTTGAAAAAGTGAGATAAATAAATAAAGTTTTTAATAATAAAGTGAAATAAATAAACAGTATTAAACAAGTGAACTTATTTGATTTAATTTGTTGCCCCTGACAACTATAAAAAGTGTGCAGAAAACCAAAAACTAATAAAATTCATTATTATATAGAAATCATAAGGTTCAAAAAATTTTTTTTCCTCACAATGGCCCATCAAATAGAAGATATTTTGAACAGACTGAATGTACTGGAAAGCATGAACATTGCATTTCCGGCAACAGATTATAGTGACCCCGTTTTGATTTATGTGCATCCAGATGGAACACCTGCAGATCCATCCCCAATTGGAAAACTTCCCGATTTAATTAAAGAAATTCCGGTTTTTGATGGACAATCAAATGAATTGAGTGCCTGGATACGAGATGTTGATGCATTAGTGAGAGCATATCAACCCAATGCTAACAGCACCGTAGATCAGAGAAATAAATTTTACGCGATCTGTACAGCCGTCCGAAGGAAAATAAAGGGCGAGGCGAACAGTGCACTAGTGAATTCCGATGTCAATATCAATTGGAATTTAATCAAAAAAACTCTTTTAACCTATTATGGTGAGAAGAGAGATTTGACTACTCTTGATTATCAGTTGATGAATTCGACTCAATCAGGAAAAACACTTGAATGCTTCTATGATGAAATAAATAAATTACTTTCTTTAATCGCTAATCAAATTAAAACAAATCCTGCATATAGTCATCCGGAAGCCTCAAAGGCTATGATTGATATGTATAATAGGAAAGCTATAGATGCTTTCATTCGAGGACTAAGTGGTGATGTTGGAAAATTTTTAAAGAATCATGAACCAGAATCATTGGCGAACGCGTATGCATACTGCATTACGTACCAGAATACAGAATACAGAAAAACCATGATAAGACCAAGACATGAACCGATTCCAGCACCTAGAATTCCGCCTAGAGCTCAACCTTTCATTCCAAAACCGAATCATGCATCAAATTTTGGTCATCAACAACTAACTCGTTATCCTGTCCAATATTTTAACCGATTCCCACAACAGAACATATTTAAACCAAACCAATTTCAGCATTCAAAACCACAACAACCAAATCCTCAACCCCCACCAAGATTCCAATTTCAGAATAATCCATTCGTTCCAAAACCCAACAATGGTGTAGAACCGATGGAAGTAGATCATTCAATTCGATCACGCCAAATAAATTATGCAAATAGACCTCCATTCCCAAATAAGAGACCGAGACAATTTAATATTGAAACAAACGAATATAGAATGAATAATGACAATCCTGACATTCCACAGTACTTTGAACAAATCCCTTACCTAACAGAAGAAAGTTATCCGGAAGGTCAATCTTTTGAAAATTATACTAACCAAGTAGAAAGACAAGAACAAAATGAATCTGAAACCGAAGAAATAAATGAATAAGCAGAGTTGAATTTTTTAGGATAAAATCTACCCTGCCTTACTTTTTGTATTATGGAAAATTGAAAAAACCATTGAAAATCTTAATCGATACCGGCTCAAATAAAAACTATATTCATCCGAAATATGCAGTTATTTCACATCAAGTGAAAAACCATTCACAGTTTCTTCAGTTGGAGGAGATCTCCAAATCAGCAAATACTCACAAGCAAAATTATTCAAACCATATTCCAATATAAATATTAAATTTTTCCATATGCATAATCTAAGGACATTTGACGCCATAATCGGACATGATACGCTAAAGGAGCTGCAAGCAGTCATTGATACATCAAAAGAAAAAATAATAATCAATAACAAATATGAAATTCCATTATTACAGCACCAATTACAAGAAGTCAACAAGATCCACATTAGAAACGATCACCTACAGGTACATGAAAAGCAGAAATTAATTAACGTATTATCTCATTTTCAGGATTTATTCCAGCCCCCAGATGAAAAACTAACATTTACCACAAAAGTCAAAGCAGAAATACGAACTAACAATAACGATCCCATATATTCAAAATCCTATCCCTATCCCCAAGCTTTGAAACAAGAAGTTGAAAATCAGATAACAAAACTTTTGAAAAATGGAATAATTCGTCCATCTAAATCACCCTATAATTCTCCAGTTTGGATAGTTCCAAAAAAAGAAGACGCATCCAATACAAAAAAGTACAGACTAGTAATCGATTATAGAAAACTAAATTCCCAAACGATAAGTGACAAATATCCCATTCCCGAAACAGCTACGGTTCTAGCAATCCTTGGCAACAATAAATACTTCACAACTTTAGATTTGGCTTCAGGTTTTCATCAAATTTCCTTGGATGAGAAAGACATTGAGAAAACCGCTTTTTCAGTAAATAATGGTAAATACGAATTCATTCGTTTACCATTCGGATTAAAAAATGCACCTAGTATTTTTCAAAGAGTAATGGACGATGTTCTCAGAGAACACATTGGAAAAATATGTCATGTTTATATAGATGACATTATTATCTTCGGAAAAACCCTCGACGAACATTTGGAAAATTTACAAAAAGTTCTAGAGACTTTGAAAAAAGCTAATTTCAAGATACAACCAGATAAATCAGAATTTTTGAAGAATGAAGTTGAATTTTTAGGATTTATCGTTTCCGAAAATGGTTTAAAACCAAATCCCAAGAAAGTTGAAGCTATTAAAAAATACCCAAAACCTACTAACATCAAGGAACTACGAATGTTTCTTGGATTGTCAGGGTATTATAGACGATTTATCAAAGATTATGCAAAGTTGGCAAAACCCTTAACAATCCTTTTAAGAGGGGAGGATGGCCACCGCCGAATAACTAAACACGAATCAAAAAATTTTCCCATTAAATTAAATGATGAAGCAAAAATGTGGCTCAATTAATAAAAAAATGTTATTTTCCAAAAATGAATAACTATGAATTATATCAAAAATTGTGAAACTTGTAAAACGGAAAAATATGATAGACATCCACAAAAAATATTACCAGTAGAAACACCAATACCACATTACCCAGGAGAAATAGTGCATATTGATATTTTTATATATAATCAATACTTTTTATATCTATCTTCAATAGATAAATTATCAAAATTTGTTAAAATAAAGCCAATAAAGTCCAGATCAATAGCACATGTTAAAGATGCCCTTATTGAATTACTATTCGATTGGGACATTCCTTGTACAATTGTAATCGACAACGAAAGAACATTTACATCAGAAATAATAGAACAACACATTAAAAATTTAGGTATTCAAATCTATAAAACCCCAGTAAACCATTCAGAAACAAATGGTCAAATAGAAAGAGCACATTCAACCATACGCGAAATAATGAGATGCACCAGAAACTCAAGTCCGAATCTTCCAATGAATGATTTAATTCAATTAGCAGTGCATAAATACAACAATACAATTCATTCATTCACAAATGACACCCCAAAAAATGTATATCTTGGAGTTAACAGAGACAACCTGTCATTCGCAGATTTTGCAAAACAAAGACAAGAAAATTTGGATCGAATAATTAAAATATATCAAAATAAAAATAATAAAATTACAGTTCCAAAATATTTAAAATTCCCAGAAAATTGTTACGCATACGAAAAAACAAATACTGTATCTAAAAGAGACCCACAATTTAAAAAGATAAAAATAAAAGAAGATCATGAAACTTTTGTAATTGATGAATTAGGACGAAAAATTCATAAATCGAATCTCAGAAAATGTGTAAAATAAAACTAACCACTCCACATCATCTTCTATCTTTTCAGGCTCGCGCTCTGCGTACCTGTAGCATACTCACTATTACAAGTACATGATTTAACCAATAATCCTCTGGCCATAATACCTTTAGGTATTGCAAAAATAAAGATAGGTCACGTAAGAGTTGCCCACCCAATAAATCTAAATGAAATAGAAACAACGATTGAAAATCTCGATCAAGAAATCCAAAACAAATATTCTAACAATGCATTATACGAATTGATACAAATAAAACATTATAAATTATTAGAAACATATTTGAAAATAAAACCTTTCAAAAGAAGACACAAACGATGGGACACCATAGGCACTGTATGGAAGTGGATCGCCGGAAACCCTGATGCTGAAGATCTCCGCATAATTAACTCATCAATGAACTCCCTCATCGGTCAGAATAACGAACAGATATTAATCAACAAAAAAATTGGAGAACGATTACTCGAAGTCACAAAAATTGCAAACCAGGTGTTAACCCTAGAAACAGAAAGAATGAAAAATCACTCGGCAGAAATAAATCAACTAATTATACTCTCAAACTTGGATTCACTTCAAGACCAAGTGGAAACAATTGAAGAGGCAGTACTTATGGCAAAACATGGCATCCCAAGCAGTAAATTGCTATCCATTCAAGATTTTCACCTAATCGGTACATTTCTAGAAAGTCGAGACATATACATATCGTCATTTGAAGAGCTCCTGTCACAATCACAAGTACAAGTTGCAATTAATAATTCACACATCATGTACATTTTGAAAGTACCTCATGTAAGCCCAAATGAATTTCAATACAATTACATTGACTCCGTGATAAGGAATCAAAAACGTATAACAGTCAAACAAAATTACATAATACAAAATTCAACCCATATATACGAAGTCAAAGGACCATGTGAAGACAGAGGAGGAAGTAAATTCATTTGTGATAACAGCAACCTGGAACCTACAACAGAATGCATCAATTATCTCGTTAGAGGAAGACATTCAACATGTATCTTTGAAAAAGTTTACACGAAAGGACTCATCAAACGAATTAATGATGAAGTTATTTTCATTAACGAAGTATTAGCCGAAATATCATCAAATTGCAGTAGTTCTAACAGATTTCTCAATGGATCATTTCTCTTACAATTTCACAACTGCAATCTCTACATTAATGGAGAAACATACACTAATTATGAATTCACCGGCAAATCTTATCAGCCAACTACAGGATTACTTGTTCATGAAATAAGTACCATTGATGAACCACCAGTAGAATACCTTCAAAATTTGACACTTGAACACCGAGATAAATTGGAAATTCTTCATTTACAAAATAATTCCTTGCAATGGAAAATAAATATTTTTGAATCATTCGGAATGACGTTGATAATTGTCGCAGCCATAGCCATAGCCATTTTCTGCTTACACTCTTGGAAATCTAATACAAACATTCAGCTGAGTATCAAAGATCCAGATTCAGACAAAGAGGAAATCAATTTAACAGAAACAAAAACATCAAACGACTTATCAGAGGAACGAAAACGAGAAATCGAAGAATTCATAAACACTCCAACTCCATATCGCACGACAAGCAAATTTTGAGGACAAAATCATTTAAGAGGGGAGGAGTTAGCGACAGCCCAAACGTAAACATAAACAAGGAGTTAGCAGCAGCCATAACCGATATCGCGAGAACGGAGCTCGCCAGCATAAACATAATAACTTATCAAAACAACGATATGAGCTAGCCGCCGGTCAGCATTATTTCAAGGACAGAAATCAGGCCACCCGAAAAGATAAACACAGCACGCGAGCTGACTTTAGAGCTTAAGATCAAATTGTATTTTAGTCTTTAAGCAAGCGTGAATAAAAGAGCACAAGCTCTAGTAAAATATTTTTTTTAGTTCTTAGTGATCCGAAAATATTAACTATTTTATACCAAATAAATGGAAAGTATTGTCAAGTAGCGTTTGTACACTCAATTTTGCAATTGACTGTGTGTTAATCTGATACAAATACTGTACAAAGATGATGTTTTTAATATTGGTAAGTGTTAAAATCCAGAAAAGGTCTGAATATGTGCCAAATATTCATCTGGTGATTGACTAAAGGTTAGCTCAAATGAGGGGCGCACTGACATCAATACAAGGTAGATTTTTACATGTGAATCCGCAAAAATATACTATAAAACTCCCGTCAATCTGGAAAAAGACAATTTTATTTATATGTTTTGAAGCAATTGAATACCTGATTTGACACAAGTCTTACTATAAGTAAAATCGCTAAAAAATAAAGCGCGGTCGTCGTGAACAGTCGTAAACGGTCGTAAATGTTCGTATTCTTGACGTAAACACAAACATAGTGAGAGAGTGAGCAGTGAGCAGCTGCGATGCGTTTTTTGTGTGAGAGAGTGTGTGCGTCTGCGTTGTTGCGAGAGTCTGTTTGAGTGCAACAGCAAAGCTATTCCAATGACTTTGCGGTAAACTTATTAAAACATAGAATTGGGCCGCTAGTGCGCGGAATTAAAGCATTGAAAAAAGTGGACAAACCTTGGTCATATTTTCGACAGGACAAACCAAAATCATTTACCTTACGAATATAAATATATATAAATATAAATCAATTTATTACGTTTGATCATAACAATCATGCAACTGTCTTTGCACAAATACCAATAATTTGTTGTGCGTGTTCTTCATTATATAATGAGTCTATAAGAAATTTTGCCAAATCAATTTTCGAAATTAAACGAGAAAATCCAGGCGATTTGTTATAGGCAATGGCATACTCTGTCGATGGTTCATCTGAAATGTTGGGATGTAATATATAATAATCAAGCAAAAGAATGAACCTACCTGCAATGTGTGGAGGTAAAATAGCCCTGTATTCTAGTCCTGAGTCCTGTATTATTTGTAACATGCGTCGATGATCGGCTGTTAGGTCAGCGAACATCTTTGGTACCTTATCTGGCTCAAAGAATAGGAATGAAGACAAACAAACCGAAACTTTTTTCATGTTCGCTGTTTTCATAGCGTTTACAATATTTTGCATTCCGGTAGACAGCATTGTAGTTGATGCCAAGTCATTTCGTGTTCCTAAAACAACGCATACTAAATCCTGATTTTGTGTTGCCCGAGATACATCGTCAAAATTTAGAACATCCCCTTTGAACACTTCTACCTGGCTTTTGAAACAATCCGGTACAGTCGTTTCACTCCGTACCATTATTCGAGTTTTTAGGCCTATAGAATAACTCTAGTCATTACATCAGTGATGTCAATCTAGTAATAATGATCCTACCTTTTTCAAGTGCATATTTCACAACGCATTGACCGGTCATACCAGTTCCTCCAAATATCACAAGTCTGGACATCACGCAAATTGAAGAATTAGCGTTAAGCCGTATCAAATTTTCAATGTGATAATGTAGTATCTCTTCTAGTTTAGTTGCTCTCTTTTTTTTTTTCTTATGGCAGGGACTGAGCGTTTTACGCGACTATTCTGATCAGCTGACATGCACTTCACAGATAAATCACCTTTTCACGAAGCCGGACTTTTAGAGCAGCTTTAATTGATGCTACAGCAATATACACAGCCTGACGTTTCTTTCTGTTAGGTACTTTGTGAATGCTGTTGCTATCTGCAAAATGAGATGTAGCGATATGCAATGGAACAATCCGCGTTGACGGCACTGCGCTTCGTTTACTAATTTAGGGGAGCGTCAAAAAATAGTTGATTTTCAGACGGAATAAACAGGTTTTTAAAATTAAAATTATGAATGAAAATCTACTTTTCCTTATCAAATTAGGGTAGGTGTACCAATTATGGTGGAGATATGAAATTTTCGAATAAATACTCTATTTTTGTTCAAAAATATACAAAAGTATTCTTTTTCATAGCAGTTTGAACTCTGTTTTGAAGATTCTCACTGATACATCGTTGATTAATTGATTAAATTGTATAGAAAACATATTTGAAAATGCCACTTCCATGTACCCATTATGGTAATAGTGTTCCTGGAGCTTCGTAATAAGTGTACCTATAGTCGGTGTCACATGGAAAAGTGTAAAAAGGATTCAAATAATACTTCAATAATAATTTTTAAACAAAACTCTGCCTCTATGTCTTATTTCTAGTATTTCTATACGTTAATTCTATACTCGACAATAAAATAATTAATTTAATTAATTTTAATTCTATACTCGACAAAAATATGGGAACGGACGCGAAATTGAAAGTTTTAAGTGATTTTAGAAACGCTGTCACTTTGTGAAAAACCAACGCATGAAGATGAGATATACATCATTTTGAAGCTTCAAGTTTTGAGACGTAAAACGTTAATGCTTGTATCTATAAAAATCGGCTTTTCTGTTTTCTAGAGATTTTGTAGATTAACACTGTGTTTTATTACCCAAGCCAATAGTAAATCCATTTAACCTTAGCAATCAGCATTCGTTTAGTGCACCCGTGGCCGAGTGGTTAGCGTCTCACATTATCATGTCGGGTGTTCTGGTACGATTGGTACGAAAAATCCCGGGGGATTTTTCGTCAGAGAAATTTCCTTCGACTTGCACTGTGGTCACGCGTATTCTAGAGCTTGCCTCTCGGAATACATTTAAGACGTGTTATTTGGCTTAAGAAATCTCAACTATGTATTAATAAATGACGCTAGTTAATGTTGTTAACATTGTTAACATTGAGACGGCAAAAGTTCCACAGGGAACGTTAACCTCATTCAAGAAGAAAAAGAAGAATCAGCAATCATTTGATTCCAAGAACGTCCCTGTAGTTCATTTTACTGCAGGAAAAAGTTTTGACAGAATGAAATTTTTTTTTTCTGATAAAAACTTTTTCAATAATGTTATTATTCCCAAATCAGAAGGCAGTTTTGAAAATTCCAATAATTTCTGTACAAGACTCATTATTTATTGTTCATTATTCGGCAATTTTTGCCTAATTTTTGCTTTTGCTCTGATCGATTCTGTTCATTTATTTTTTCTTACGATAACCATAGCCTTCCAGATAGATTTTGTGCCACATAATTTCAATATGCAAAGAACATCAACCAATTATTTAATTAAAAACAGGAAGTGGGTTATATCTGTGGTATAACCGCAAGGGTGACGTAGGACTATCGTTGATTTAATGATCATTTGTTTTTAGTTGCAATTCTGAATGAATGAATAAATGAATATTTGGGGGACTTCGAAAACGAGAGCGTTACATTGAAGGCACAATATTCAGCAAAAGAAGCAATCACATGAAACTTGTATAATACATAATACATTGCTTGTTTCCCGACCCAAGGCTTACCCCGAAGGTAAGACAGGGCCATATATCGTTTTTTTAGATGTAAGGCTAAGCCAATTGACGCCATTAAAATAGCGAAAATATTGAAGAATTTTTCTGCGAGACAAACTGCGAGTAGTTGTTGTGAGCCTTGCCCAAGCAAATGATATTTTTAGGTATGAAGGCTTTAAAAATCCCTATCGTGTCTACATTCTCTGTCGAGAAGTTGGGGATCAATGGAGTGATCACTGAACCAGGGGTGACATTGCGCATTTCGAAACGAGTTATTTTTGTTCGTTTCGACCATTTTGATATGCCTTTGACCAGCTTTGATTACGAACCCAAAAAATTTACATTTCTCTACGAGACAAATTTTGCTCTAAATCTGGTACACCGGAAATATGAACTTGAAAAATATACATAATACTAAAACCATTTCGATTTTAGTTCGAATTTTCTCGAAACGAGTTACTCGTTTCGAAATGCGCAATGCCACCCCAGGTCTCACGAAGGAATGTATTTTGCTGTAATAAATTACGTTGTGGTAAATGCGGACAGGAACATGCCGATGATGAATGCCCGAAACTGAAAATTAAATGTATTCATTGCGGTGAAGCTCCTCATGACCAATCCGTATGCCCAGCATATAAACAGCGTGCGGATCAAGCGCTCTTTGAAAGAACGCTCTAAGCAATTCTACGCTGATATTTTGAAGAAATCTCTACTTAAGACACAGGGAAATTATTTTGCTATTTTGCGCAATGACGAACCTGTGTTGCAAACGCAACTAATACAGGAAGCTGTTGGGCTTCTCAAGGAATCCCTGAAAAAAACAAAGACAGTCCTTCCCATCTTCCCATCAATAGAACGCCAATTTCGAAGAAACCTGTGTCAATTGAACAGAAGCCAGTACCTACTGGCCTACGCGCTTTCTCTTTTAACCAGATGCTCTCAGTACCACCTTCTATCCAAAGTCCTGAATTGAACCAACCAGTCCAAACTAATTCCAGCAGTAAAACCCAATTTTCGCAATCTGAACAACAGCCTCAAACTGGTATGTTGGCGTTTGCAGTTCTTGTAGATATCATTTTGAATGCTCTAAACGTTAGTGAGCCTCTTAAGACCCTTATTGTATGCCTACTATCGGCAGTGAAGACATTCTTGATGGATAATTCAGCACAACAGGCCATGGATTCAATCCTTATTATACAGTGGAATTTGTTACTGACCAAACAAAAATCAATGGTAGAGACCTCTGTATTGCTTCAATTTATATTCCTCCTAGTACTACAGTTTATCATCAACAGCTCAGAGATATTGTCGAAGCCTTGCCAGGTCCTCGTTTAATTATAGGTGATTTCTATTCGCATGGAATGGGTTGGGGATCACTATATGATGATCCCCGTGCCTCATTGATTTATGATCTGTGCGATAATATCAACATGACGACTCTAAACACTGGGGAGGCTACTAGCATAGCAAAACCATCGCACGAGATAGTGTTCTAGATCTCTCGATTTGCTCCTCTTCTTCTCATATCCATGTGAGACAGTTCATATTCCGTATGACTTAACGAAAAATATCGAATGGATGAAATTTCGAGAAATAATCTATAATAATCTATTGACTCGGTTCATGAAATATCTCCTCTCGAAGAGTTCGCGCCCGACGCTCCGAGTGCCGAACAAATACTCAGCAACCTAAACCACGCCCACCGAAAATGCGCAACAATGCAATCCGCTATAAAAGTGGCGAGCACGATGCGTTCCACGTTTCTAGAGGCGAATGAACTGAAAAGTTTAAAACCTCTATAATTCATCACGTTCGTTCGTTCCACGTTCAGTCAACGATCATACCATGTTGAAAACACCCGAACATGGTCCTTCGAACCGGATACCACCCTGTGAGCAACAGTCCAGCAAACCAGTGAGCTTCGGAATTAATAACCAGCGAGTACAGCAACCCATCATCGAATAATAATCCAAAATTGCCAACGAGCAATTAACGAGACGCAGTCCAACATTCTAGTGTGAAAATTTGACGAAGGTTGTTTGTAGAGTGAGAAAGAACCAACCAAGAACATCACATTTGTGATTGAATCGGCAGTGGTTATTCCGAAAAACGTTTCCATAGCTATTTTCTAAAAAACTTTATCTGGTGTTGTTTTTTCGGTGCCATTTTATAAATCAGCGCATCGATCCGCGAGTGTTAAATTTACCCGTCGTCATTCAGTTGTTTCGTGACTGTACATGTCAGTGCGCGTGCGCGTTTACTGAGTTCGTATCGATCCGCATGTGTTAGACTTAGGCTGATGTCACATTAGGCGGATTCGCCGCCACGGATATCGCGACGGCTTTTTTTCTCGATATGAATTTGCTTCCAAAACCGCCCCGCTCTGTGTGACATGGCTCATTCACAATACATTGTAGATCCTCCGCTACTGTTTTACTCGCGGAATCCGCCTAATGTGACATCAGCCTTAGAGCCCCCGCACACTACAGACTGTTTTTTAGTTTGGTCGGATCGGCCTATTGGTGCAAAAACCGACCCAACTGAATCGGTGTAATGTGCGCACATGCATACCTCTCCGTATTGATTAGGAAGCCGACCGAACTATCGGTCGACAAGTCAGTCTGCAGTCTGTGAGAGCTTTTACGGTGATTTACCAGTCGCCACTGCCGGTTTAGTTTGGTGGCAGTGCATGTCAGTGCGAGCTTCGGCGATTTCGTTTTATTCGTGTGTGTTATTCCGATCGAACATTCTCCAACAAAAGTAAGAACAAGAAGTGAAGCCATGGAACAAATAAAATAGCAAATGCATCAGCGCGGACAGATAAAGGCACGCGTAATCGCTATCGTGAAAATTTCAGATGCAGCATTAACAAATCCATCCCTTATCAACGTGGTTCAAATAAAGGCATATTTCAAAAAGCTAGAATTGCATTATTCAGAATACGTTTCTAAACACAATAAGATTATTTCTCAAATCGCCTTTGGGAAAATAGAAGAAGAAGACCAGTAGCTCGATGACTTCGATGTAATCCATACTGATGCCATTGTGAAAATCAATGAATTGGTGGATTTTTTCCAAGCCCAAGCTACTCCTAGGCAAATGGTGGTCGCAGGTGTTAGTCAAGCAGCACCACATGTTATCGTGCACAACAACCCTTGAAAGCACCGATACCAACTTTTGACGGGAGCTATGAAGGATGGCCAAAGTTCAAGGTTCTTTTCACCGATATCGGGAGAGCATCAATCACCATTGTTAAAGTCAGATGTGTGTTTGAGCGTACCACTATTTTATAGTATTTTGAGTATTATTGTACCGTGATAATTTTTATTCTATTGACCATTCGTTTTTAAACCATCAACAAACTGTGTATCGAGTGTTATGTTCATCGTATTGTGACAGATTCCTCAGAAAAAACCGAAAATTGTTTGAATGTTTTGAGTCTGTTGCTACTGTGTCGTGTTAGTATTGTTTCATCATCCCATTCTGTGTAGAAACATCGAAACTACTAACTCGAGCAAGCTTCCATCCCCGCTGTACTGCTGGTTACGTATTGTGCCTACCTAAAGGCGATTCGCTTGAAAATATTGATGAGCATGGAAAAGAAAAGTTGCGCCAAGTGCAGTCAAACAATCAACGGCATTGATTTTATCACCTGCCGTGGGTACTGCGGTCGCATGTTTCATATGGCATGTGCAGCAGGCCAGACGGGTGTAACACGTGCGCTCATGAATTATTTCACGACGCATAAGAGAAACTTATTTTGGATGTGTGACGACTGTGCCGATTTATTTCAAAACCCGCACCTTCGCTCCATAACGAAGGTGGCGGATGAGAAGTCTCCTCTTGTGTCTCTTACGGAAGCAATCAACAACCTTCAGACGGAGATCAAACACCTATCGTCAAAGCCCGCACCCAATCTATCATCGGCGGTTAAGCGTTGGCCAACAATTGAACCAATTCGAGCGGCGAAACGGCTTCGTGGTCCTGATTTGGATTATAAAGTACCCGAATGCAAGTCGGGTTCCAAACAAGTAGGGCAGAATGTGACCTCTGTTCCTGTCATTGAAAAGCCGACGACCAAATTTTGGATCTATTTGTCCCGCATACGACCAGATGTATCCATTCAAGATGTGCAGAAAATGGTTCGAGCGAATCTCGAGTTGTCTCATGACCCGGAGGTTGTCAAACTGGTGGCAAAAGGAGTTGACACGAGCAATATGACGTACATCTCTTTCAAAGTCGGCTTAGACCCAACCTTGAGAACCACCGCATTGGACCCATCCACTTGGCCAGAAGGTATCATGTTCCGCGAGTTCGAGGAACACACCATTCAAAATTTTCGGAAACCCTCCGTTATTCATCTGACGCCAACATCAGTCGTACCACCGGACGTTCTAATACAGCCATAGTAACTGATACGACGCGCTTTCTTGTTGACGGTGGGAATCCTCGGGTTCCCATCACAGGCGAGTATTTTCACTCAAATTTATCCAACCTGTCACTCAATCACCCTAAGTTGCAGCTCACTTCCTCTGCCAACTCACGCCGAGCTGCCACAGATGTTCCTGAAATATTCCCCCAGTCGTTGCTATCAACCATCTCGTCGCCGAACCATATGCCACCAAGTAACGCTGCAGATATTCCGCCCCGTTCATCTGACACAACTGTCTCAATCTGCAATACACCAAAAACTGAGCTTCGATTTTACTATCAAAATGTCCGAGGACTTAGAACCAAGATTACTGACGTCTTCCTCGCATCGTCGGAAAGCAGCTTCGACGTGTTCATATTCACAGAGACATGGCTCGACAATCGAATTAACTCTTGTCAGTTGTTCGGTGATGGATTCAACGTTTTTCGAACGGACCGTTCTGCTTTGAACAGTACAAGAACGCGCGGCGGGGGTGTTTTGATTGCTGTTGCTAGCAAATATGAAGCAACGATAGTGCAAATTGCCTCAGGTTTGAGCGTGGAGAATGTCTGTGTGAAAATTTCAATGGCCTCAAAATCAATCTTCGTTATCGTATCATATATTTCGCCAGAAAAATCGGCTGTTTGTGAATGTATTCAGTCTCACGTAGACGTTGTTTCGGAAATTAATCGTGAGATGAATATTAAGGATGGCCTCATTTTATTCGGAGATTTCAATCAGCCTCAGATCGTCTGGAAATCAGTGAACAATACCTATGCTTTTGCATTGGACTCGAATTTTTCGCAAGCTTGCCGCACTCTTTTGATCAGCCTTTCTTTTGAGGGATTGAGACAGCGCAATGTGATACGTAATCACTTAGACAGAACGCTTGATTTGGTATTCACTAATGAATCTATAACTGACTGTAGTTCAATTGACGAGGCTCCGGAGTCCATTATAGATGCTGACCCCCATCACCCATGTCTGGTTTTCACAGTGTACTTCCCGACAATAACTGCATACGTAGAAGACATCGATGAACGTAAACGTGATTTTGGAAAAGTCGATTATGATGCACTCAACTCAATGCTTTCACGAATTGACTGGTCGGTCATTTGTCAAAGTAGCAGTGTAGACGACGCTGTTAGTCGTTTTAATGAAACACTACACGAATGCTTCGCCCTTTGCGTTCCGTTGTCGAGACCACGGCGAAACCCAGCTTGGTCTACTTCTCGTTTACTGTATCTTCGACGCAGGCGGTCGAAGATGCTGAAATGGTACTCAGCTCGAAAATGTAACCCAGCAAAGCTGGAATTCAGACAAGCGAGTCGCCTCCATCGAAGCCATAACCGTTACCTGTATAGCAGGTACGTGAGACGTATTCAGGACAACTTACGACGCCATCCGAAACAGTTCTGGAATTTTGTAAATTCAAAACGGATTGAAATGGGCCTTCCATCAACCGTTCGTTTGGATGGCGTAAGCGCGTCCTCTGCAGAAGAGAAAAGCAACTTGTTCGCTAAACATTTCGCGAGCGTATTCCAGTCATCGAACATAAGCACATCAGGTATTGAACGAGTAACACATTCCCTGCCATTGGACGTTCTGGACATTGACATTTTCAATGTCAACCAAGAGATGGTAGAGAAGGCACTGAAAAAGCTAAAATCATCTGTGACACCTGGTCCGGATGGCATTCCTGCGTGCATATTGAAAAAATGTAGTGCCATGTTGATAACACCATTGCAAGCTATATTCTATCTCTCTCCAATGTCAGCAATTTCCGTTGGCATGGAAAATGTCTTATATGCAGCCAATTTTTAAGAAAGGAAGTAAAATTGATGCGTTAAACTATCGTGGAATAACCTCGCTACCTGCTGGATCTAAGTGCTTAGAGATAATAATCAACGACGTTATATTCCAGGCCTGCAAAACCTACATTTCAACACACCAACATGGTTTCTTTCGTTTTTTCACGTCGTTTTGTATCAACGAAATGGATAAAGGAGTTGATAGTGTTTACACTGATATCAAGCTGCTTCGATACAGTGAATCACGATATTTTGATAGCCAAACTTGATCGTTTAGGTGCATCTTCGAGAATGTGCGAGTGGTTGAAATCATATTTGACTGGTCGTCAATTGTTCGTGAAAATAGAATCAGCCATATCTGCACCGTTCATTCCCCGATGTGGTGTGCCCCAGGGAAGCAATTTAGGACCGTTGTTGTTCGTGTTGTTCTTTAATGATGTGTCTCATGTTCTCGATAACTGCCATTTGATGTTCTATGCGGACGATTTGAAAATCTACTTGACTGTAAAAAACATTGACGACTGTCGCCAACTGCAACAGCAACTAGAAGCGTTTGTTAATTGGTGTGTACTAAACCATCTTGCTGTAAATGTGTCCAAATGTTGCATCATATCCTTCCGAAGAACGAAAAATTATATCGTGTATGACTACACTATCAATGACACTGAGTTGAATAGAGTTGATAATGTTAAAGACTTAGGTGTGATACTAGATCATCAGCTCACCTTCAAAATGCACTACTCACTAAAAGTGGATCGAGCGAATCGGCAGCTAGGATTCATCTTCAAGATAGCAAGCGAATTTGATGACCCACTATGTCTTCGATCTTTGTACTGCTCATTAGTAAGATCCATTCTTGAATTTTCCTCTGCTGTCTGGTCACCATATGATGCGGTGTGGATTTCAAGAATCGAAGCAGTGCAGCGCAAATTCGTGAGGTGTGCCTTGCGAAGCTTACCGTGGTCCGATCCACTGCGGCTCCCACCATATGAACATCGCTGTGCCCTACTCGGTATTGAACCCTTGGTAGATCGACGCAATCGCAATCAAGCTGTTCTTGGTGCCAAGATTCTGCGTTCTGAAGTTGACAGTCATGCACTGCTACATCAACTGAACATCTACGCTCCCGAACGAGTGCTGCGATCCAGACAATTGCTATATCAAACACCGAGAAGAACACTATATGGATCCAACAATCCCATCGACTCGATAAGTCGCAGATTGCAAGAAAATTACGATTTGTTTGACTTCAGCATATCAACAGAAGCTTTTCGGACTCGTCTACGAAACCGCCAACATCGGCTATAGTTTGTTAGATTTAAGCATTTATCATTTATCATTTATTTTATTCTTATCAACGGGTACAATTATGCCCTAATGACGATCACTTACTGAACTAAACTTACATTTTACTTATATATATATATGAACGTGAAAAAAAATTAATCGCTAATAGCAGTGGCTGTAATTGCGGAGGTGTATCGTTTTTTAAGTAATGCGCGAGACAATCCGAAATCGAAGAAACGACTGTAGCAATTGAACTCACGGCACATGCTCGACAAAGGCTCGTTGTAGCCATAGTTTGTGTTAGAAAACGGTATTTGAAAGAAACTGTGAGACCTCAGGTTTCTTGTTTGCACGTTGAAATTAACCTTCTGCAGAAGCTCTGGACAATCAATATGTGACAATATCAAATCTGATATGAAGCAGGTTTTGGCAATCCTTCGACGATCATGCAGTGTTTCTATTCCGATAAGTTTGCAGCGATTTTCATAGCTGGGGAGATTATGAGGATTACTCCACGGTAGACGGCGCAATGCAAACCTCATGAACTTCCGCTGGACAGCTTCCAAACGTAGAATACCGTTTTGGTAGTAGGGTGCCCAAACAATAGAGCCGTACTCCAATAATGAGCGGACCAGGGCACAGTATAAAGCTTTAATGCAATAAATGTCCCTAAAATGTTTGGTCGAGCGAAATATAAAGCCAAGTGCTTTAGATGCTTTAGAAATTATGTATGCGCTATGCTCGCGAAACGTAAGCCTTGAGTCCAGTATGATTCCTAAGTCCTTAACACAGTCAACACGTTGTAGAGCTATGCCTTTAAGCTTATAAACATAATAAGCTGTTGAACGTTTACGAGAAAAGGATATTATCGAGCATTTGTTTGGGTTCAAAATCATCCTGTTCGCGTCACACCACGCAGCAAAGGTATTTATTTGTGTCTGAAGAAACTCAGCATCAGCTTCACATTCAATCTGATGGTACAGTTTGAAGTCATCCGCATACGATCATTTCTGGCACTCAAGAGAGAAATTGATGTCGTTGAGGTAAAGTAAGAAAATATATGGACCGAGATGACTTCCTTGAGGAACTCCAGAAGTAACCCGAAAGGGCTTCGAGATAGTGTCACCAATCTTCACTGAATTTTTTCGGCCTGTCAGATATGATTGCATCCAACCCAGAAAAGAGCCACTGAAGACAAGACATCGAAGTTTGGCGATTGTTATCTGATGATTTATGGAATCGAAAGCTGCTGAAAAATCAGTGTATATCGCATCGATTTGTTGACGCGACTGTAGAGCCCGTGTTATTGAAGATGTGTAAACGATCAAATTCGTTGATGTGGATCGATTGGGAATGAATCCATGTTGCTCTTGGACTATGTAGCTTTTACAGTAATGAGAAATGCAATCCAGTACAATTATTTCGAACAATTTCGAAACCGCGCATAAGCAAGCAATTCCTCGATAGTTTTTTACATCCTTTTTGCAACCCTTCTTGAAAACAGGGAATATGAAAGAATTCTTCCATGTTTTCGGAAAGATGCCACATTGGATGGAGCAGTTGAATATGATGCTTAGTGTTTGAGACAAACTTGTCGAGCACTTCTTCAGAATAATGGCGGGAATGCCATCAGGTCCTGGATTTGTAGACTGTTTCAGCTTACTGCATGCTGCGTCCACGATATTGGGACTGATCATAGGAGGTGTTACAGGCGAGTTAAACTGGGGTGTGTTATTAACTGCAGCGGTGATTTGATCATGATCAAGGTACTCTTCCACTAAAACGCTATTGAACTGAACTCGGAACAGTTCGCAGATATCTTCTCTAGTCGAAGCTTCAATGTTGTCGCGCACTATTACAGTCGGTAGTCCGGACTCTCTCCTTTGGTCATTAACAAATGACCAGAAACGTTTCGGGTTGCTTTTCAATGAAGATTGCATGCGGTCCTGATATTTGCCGAATAATGAACTGTTTAGGCGTTTATAATTGTTGTTAGCTATTGTATAACGTGCTTTCCACAAAATACATCTATCTTTAGAATATTTCTTTAAAACGAATCGTTTAGTTGTTTTTAAGCGTTTCAACTGATGATTTGACCAAGGTGGATGAAGGGTTGTTCGATTCCTTTTTTTCGGAACAAATTGGTCGATGGCATAGAGCAACACATGAGAAAAGGTTAGAGTAGCTGCCTCTAAATCTGAGTAGTCTAAAATTTCGTTCCAGTTCATGCTCAAGAAAAATCTATTCATTAATGAGTAATTAGCTTTCCTATAATCGTAATATACTGATTCTGTCGTGCGTGCGAATTCGGCTGGATGTGGAACACGTAACGAAATGAGAAGCGGAGGGTGATGAATACACGATTTCACCAAAGGAGAGGGCGCCTCAATCACAGCTACGCAAGGTATGATTTCGGTACTGGTAAAGCATAGATCGAGAATCCGATTATTTTCCTTAGAAACTCCATTTGTTTGGCATAACCCAGCAAAACTGAAACTGTCTAGAAGATGCACGGTTTGGCGATTCATGGTTGACCGTACAGTATCAGGATAGAAGTATTGCGAAGAACTATTGATCCTGCTAATGCCCGGTAAATTGTAATCACCAAGCAGGAGAATGTTGTCCTTAGGTTCCATTTGTTCGGTTATCCAGCCAAGCGATGAAATATGCTGATCGATATCACTGATTCGTTCGTTAAGCATTAAGACCTTGATGTCAGATGAATTATAAATTCAAATACAAATACAAAATACAAAGATGTGGAGACTCCGATGCAACGAAGCTACATTACTTGAACAATGCTTTAGTGAAAGAAGCAGCGGGCATTATAAGTGCGAAAATCATCAACGAAAACAATTACGAGCTAGCATGGTCGCTTCTGGTAGAACGTTTCGAGAATCCTAGGGTCATCATTGATTCCCACACCAATGGGTTGTTATCCATGAAGGCGATGATGAGAGAAAACCATAAAGAATTGAGAAGCCTTCTAGAAACCTGTGCCCGACATGTGGAAGGGTTGAAATTTATGAACCAATCAATTGAGGGAACCTCCAGTCTTATTAAAACCTACGTTTTAACAAAATGCCTTGATTCCGAAACGCGTAAACATTGGGAGAAAATCTTAAGGCATGGAGAGTTACCCAGCCTGCAAAAAGCAGAAAGTGGGTTATATCTTTGGTATAACCGCAAGGGTGACGTAGGACTATCGTCGAATTAGAGATCATTTGTTTGATGTTAAATCTTTTGAATGAATGAATAAATTAATATTTGGGGGACTTCGAAAACGAGAGCATTACGTTGGACGCACAAGGTTTTATGCATCCAATATTGGATACAAAAAACCTTGTTCTGAAGAATAATCTACAGAAGCTTTCCTGCTAACTGCACTTGATTGACAAATCACAAAACCAAATGTATGTGGTCGCAGTATTATATGAATAGAAAACATTAAAATACACTCTTTTGCTTGAATGTAATTTTCAATTCCAAGGGGAACTGGCAGATTATTTTGCAGCAACGATGAGATCTTTCCGGACACTTCTCGATTCTTCTCGAAGTCCACTAGTGGTTAATGCTAAATCGATAACCACCTGTTGATTGTACTTGATTGAAAAATTACAAAACCAATTGTATTTGGTCGCAGCATTAAAATAAACATTAAAACATCGAAATAAACTCTTTCGCTTGAATGTAATTTTCAATTCCAAAGAGAACTGGCAGATTATTTTTCAGCAACGATTAGATTTTTCCAGATTTTCCTCGATACTCGAAGCCCACCAGTGGTTAATGCTAACTCGATAACTACCTGTTAATAGCACTTAATTGAAAAATATTTGTGTTACATGGATAGAAAACATTAAAATAAACTCTTTCGCATGAATGTATTTTTCAATTCCCAGGGGAACTGGCAGATTATTTTTTAGCAACGTTCACTTCTTTCCAGGTTTCTTCTCGATAACCAACAAACGAAAAGAGTTGCGCGCGTGTATGTGTGTGTGTGGCGGCTGCTTAGATGTCTTCCCGGGGAACCGTTTTTTGATGCTGATACCCTCTTGGTCACCTTCTCTTCTCCTTCTGATCGATCGGCTTTTATGCGCTCCCTCACAGTTAAAACAAACTGATTGCGTTTCAGCCCAGCAAACATAAAATCGCATAACAAGCGTATATATAACATCATATGCCCTAAAATTTGGTTGGCATATAATGCGCCTATCTGGCATATGCATGCAAAAGTGGAGGCCATATACATACATGGCAAATGCTTACCGAATTTGTTTGGATGAATATGCAACTTTGACCTGCTATAATAGCGATTATGTTGAAATTGAATTGCGATCTAATATGAATATATTCATGAATTGTCAAAGCACCAAATACGACTTTTGCCATACTCATATACGATTTATTACAGACATAGAAAAAAAAAACAAATGGCGCAAAATATTTTCGTGAAATGCTTATTATAGCCTCACGAATCGCCATTTTAATATATGAGTATTTATGTTTGTAGAAATAATAATTGTTTGATTGACTTGTGTTGGGAGTGGAATATTAATGTTTAAAATGACACAGATTGATGTTTGGTGAAAACTGCTCCGATGTGTGTTCAAACTCCGGTCGTCTGGATTATCATCCATCAGCTATCTCGCGCGGCTATCTGAAATTTAATTCAACAACGGTTAAAACTTTCGAGTGCATCAGCATTTCATTGACATTTCAATATGATGTAATATGTTCTTTATTAGGATCTAATATGATTTACTGGGCCTGATTCTCCAGCGCGAATGGAATGTGACAACAATGAACTCCTCAAAGTCACATGACCCAGGTCACCGTATCGATTGCCCTGACGTGAGAGGTTCATTTTGGAGTAAAATACTCAATGAATTACAAATGGTGCAGTGTTCATTTAAATTTATGTCAAAGCTTGTGGTTTTTGCAAAGGCTCTATGTATTCAATGTGTTCCATGAATATATATTTCTTTTATTTTAAAAATTTTCATTCCCTGTTACAAATATGTACAGGAAATAATTTCGTTCATCTTTATAAATGTTTTCCTCTTATTATAATTGATGAAAAATAATATCACTGGGATAAGAAAACAAATAAAAATATATTTTCAAATCTGTTTTTGCATAGTCCCTTTGCATTAATATGAGTGTATGTTATTTCAATTGTTTTGATTTCGTATCCGTGTTTTGATTCCGTATTCGTTTTTTGACTTAGTGTCCGGTGCCGATTTTAGCGTAGGGTAAATGATCTTGGTTTGTCCAATTTGGGGTGTTTTTACGCAACTAGTAAATGCAAATCGATTTTTCTTCATGAGAATCACACATAATCGATACGAGTTTGGGTTTGTTGAAAAGCCCCAAGTCTCTAGTTGCTAATACTACCATAAGGTGTTGAAATTATTCAAATTTTTATGTGTTTTAACGATTTTCCTTAAAGAAGAATTATGATCATGGTTTGACCACCTCTGATCATGGTTTGTCCGGTTTTAGAAATCTCCATTTTTGAATGAAAACATTCGAATTCACAATTAGATGTTCCTTTTTTCATTGCTTGAGTTTACTGTCATCATATTGATTCATTCATAATTTAGGCTTTCTTCAGAATATTGCCTTTTCTTGGGCATTTTAGAAGTGTTCACCTCAACACAATCAATACAGAAAAACCATACTTCTGCTATGCGCGAAGCACACCATAAACAAACATAAACAAACTGCAGCGCGCCAAGCGGTTTGCCATAGAAATCATGTGGACAAAACAACATTATGGAATTGGACAACTCATGATCAGAATTGAGTTCATCAAAATGCGTTAATTTAATGGTTTAGCTATGTAAATCCGATGCAAATGGTGAGCAAGCATGATGTTTACAATATTTATAAGTGTTGTAATCCAGAAAAGGTCTGAATACGTGCCAAATAATCATCTGGTGATCGATTAAAAGTTAGCTCGAATGAGGGGCGCATTGACACAAAAAGAAGGTGTATTTTATAATCCTTTAAAACATGTGATTTCGTAAAAATATACTATCAAACTACTATAAATCATGTAAAAGGCAATTTCATTTATATGTTTCGAAACATTCGAAGGCCTTATTTGACACAGGAGCGCTGAATTAGAGCATTCAAAAAAGTGGGCAAACCATGATCATATTTTCGACTGAACAAACCAAGATCATTTACCCTAATTATTGCTAAAAGTTTATCGGAAGGTTGACTATTCTTTATAACATTACAGTGAACATTAATTTTATTGTCGCCTCACATAAAAGTCATCAAGGTAAGATATATCTTTTATCGCATTCAAATAAATTTAAAAGCTAAATTTTGTTCACAGACAATGAGCCGATAAAAATGATAGAACTGTCAAGGATCTTGTAATTCCACTGTCCGAAACTGCGCTGTTATCGTTTGGATTCTCACTGGATGAGCCCGGTGAGCACGCATCTCGCATCTACCCTATAGTCAAGCTGGGTCTTGAAATGGATAAGCACAGATGATATACGGTTTTTAACTACTTAAGTAGCTTTTCGTAATTTTTGAAAGTCTGATTTGTGTTTTTGGAGAAAGGAAACGGTATGTTGAATTGAGTTTCTCGTATCAGTTAGGGTCAACTATTGTAAACTTTCAATTTAATGTTGTACCGCGTTATAACGGCTGCAGAAGACATACCAAATACTTGAACTGACTACATGTTAATAATAAATAAATATAAATTATTTCAAAATGCACAGTTTAAATGGATTGCATTCGAAATTGCCTATTTTTGTCCGAAAATTCTCACAATGTAGATGATAACTACATCTTTGAATCTGGAGTAGTGATTGGAAACGCTTAATCCTATTTTTGGCTACTATTACTGGCACTAGTCGATAACAAATGAGGATACGACTTCAAAAGTCACAAAATGGCATGTTTTTCCATTGCAATCGCCCACGAGAATTGAGTGAGTGTTCATGAGAGTTCATTCAAGCTAAAAATCTCACCACAGTCGCCTTCGGAAATTGAGTGAGACAGTTTTTGCGAGCTGTCACTTCTCATTCGCGCATCAGAATCAGCCCCACTGTTTCATGATTTTATTCAGCATGCAACACGATTTACCACAGTACTGAATTGATTTAAATCATACGCTTATACGATACACAAACTGCATCAGCGTAATATACGCATATGATGCGGATTAAATATATTTTACGATAATGTACATCATAAAATTGATGTTTATTATACCGAATTGCGACTTAATTTCATAATGGTATATAAAATGAAGTTTTTACATTTTATGCGATTTTAAATATACACGATACATACTTTGATTGATATTATATGCGATTATGATTTATTCGGATTTCTTGTAAGACTTGGCACGTGAAAATTATACCATTTCATGTTTCCTGGGAGGTCAGGTCAGGCCAGGTAATGAATCCCTCAATCCCTCGCTGTCGAGCACGTTCAGCTCGTTCAGTAACGATGTTGTCTTGTCGATGTCCTCACGAAAAATGAATGCGTTTCATCACCAGAATATCGCTTAAGCATGCTTTTTGTGCGTGATTGAATCGAGAGAAGGTGTGGTTTACGATGGTAATTTGAAAGGCAAGCTAGAGGGGAATGAACTCTCTGAGGACTCTGAATTTTAGGCGACTGAGCAATAATCGATTGAAATTATATAATTTTCGCGATACGAAACCTTTTCCGTTGCGCGCGCGTACAATAATGGATTCGAAAATACCTTATTGATGAGGAAGGATAATCTTCTGAAGCTTTCCTGCTAATCACACTTGATTGAAAAATTACAAAATCAAATGTATTTGGTCGCTCTGTTATATGGTTAGAAACCATTTAAATAAAATCTTTCACATGAATGTATTTTTAAATTCCCAGGGGTACTGGAAGATTATTTTTCAGCAACCATTAGATTTTTCCAGATTTTCCTCGATACTCGAAGTCCACCATGCTCACTCGATAACCACCTGTTGATTGAAAAATATTTGGTCACAGTGTTACATGGATAGAAAACATTAAAATAAACTCTTTCGCATGATGTATTTTTCAATTCCCAGGGGAACTGGCAGCCAACTTATTTCTCAACAACGATTAGATCTTTCCGCAATTTCCTCGATGCTGAATGGCATCCAAACGAAGAGTTCCGCGCGTGTATGTGTGTGTGGCGGCTGCTCCGATGTCTTCCCGGGGAACCGTTTATGCACAAACAGGCTCTTGGTGACAGCGTTCATCCGCGCTTTCATGATAAACGAAGAGCTTCACCACAACAGCGACAACATGCTCCAATCGCTGTTCAATTATAACTGAGTGGATTTCCGAGCTGCGCTCGCTTATATACCGATTGGTGATTTCAATAGCCTGTTTTGAAAGCAATTTTAAGGCAAAAATTATTGGAGGTTGTGTACAAGACACGAACTCATTGTTGACGTAGAACTACGCTGTTATTTTGTTCAAGTTCTCCGCGCTCTTCTCAACAGAAGCCCTTTCTATTATTATTTCCGGTCACGATTAGCTTAGCTGTCATCTTTGGTGGAGATAGTTTTGTTACTGTCATGCGAAACCAAATCACACGCAAAATTCCTGAACAATTATTTTCTTGGTGAGCCGATGATAGTCTAGTTTGATGATACAATTGTGTAGCTCAGAACCCTAATGGAATGGCATCAGTTTGATGTACTGATTGCAATGCTAGAGATATCAGCTAGTAATTAAATTGGTCGCGTCCACAACTCAATTCGAAACGAAGGCATGTGATGACGCAAAACAAGGAAGACCAACCGATACTCATTGCTTCGTATCTAGAACGAAACTGAAAGTTTGCCTCCAATATTCATGCTCTAGGCAAATTTTCCCATTCATTTTCTTTTTCTTCTTCTATTTTTATTCACGGAGACTTTAGTTTTCATCAATTTAAACCACTTATACACCAGGGGATTGTAATATATAGCATAAAAAACAAATCTTAGAAAATTTCCGATTTGTTTGGTGCGTAAATCGTCAAAATCCGTTCGTGGCAAAAATAGTTATTAACGTTCACTTTATTTCATAAATACGTGACCTGTTTTCTGATTTGGCAACCTTAATGAAAGACGTAGTTCTACGTCAAAAGTAACAAGTGTATAACGCGTAGACATTTTATCTTTCGAATAAATTGTTTATCATACCATTTTGTTCAGTTATTTAGGAGCTATTAACGCTCAAAATCTCGGTCTCCGGCGTGACGCTTTCGTTTTCGGAACTTTGACTTTACACCCCGGTATAGAAATGAAAGGCGTAGTCCTACGTCAAAACCATCAGATACCTGAAAGATCATTGCCAAGTTTTAGAGAGATGCGAGTCAGCGAATCCAACAAGAGTGATGAATCCAAACAATTACAAGCTCAAATTTCCAATGAAGGCACCCAATAATCCAATGAATATGCTGCAACAACCTCAAATGTGTTATGCGAAATTTGTACTGAAGATAATCAAAACTACAAGTGTCCATCGTCCCTTAGTTTGAGCATAGAACAGCGACAATTGAAGGTGAGGGAGGTCAACTTGTGCTTCAATTGCCTACATAAGGGACATCGTGTATCGTCGTGTCCAAACACAAACAAATCGTCCAAAACATGTGGAATTTGTGCAAGACGTCACCACACATTGCTCCATGTGCAACAAACTCAGATCGAAGAGAATCCAAGCCAATTCAGAAACGAACCAAGTGACATTAATTGTAATCCAATCGCTATGGAACGATCCGTATGCTCTAGTACAATCCAGCAGACAAGCAACCAAGTGTTCCTAATGACAGCCATGGTGAACCTAACGGGTAGAAATGGTCGAACGTATCAGATTCGTGCGTTACTCGATTCAGGTTCCCAAGTAAACTTTTTGACGGAACCGATGGTTAAGATACTAGGTTTACAAAGACACCCTGCAAATGTACCAGTAATCGGAACAGGAGGATCAAAGTCAAATGTTCGTCATCAAGTTGGCGTACACATCAAATCCAGATGCAGCAATTTTACAGCCGATATTTATTGTTTAATAACGGAGAAGATCACGGGCATAATTCCCATCACCAGAGTGAACGTAGAAACTTGGAATATCCGTCCGGAATTGTACTAGCTGATCCAGAATTCCACCGTCCGCATGAGGTAGATATGATTATCGGGGTAGAATTATTTTTCCAAATCCTTCAAAGAGCTCAAGTGCAGTTAGCAGATAACTTGCCTACACTACACAAGACCATATTTGGATGGGTCATTGCTGGATCGTACAATAATACCGAAGATTTGCCGAATCCAGTATGTGCTAATATTGCAGTGAATATTACCGAGCCTGTGTTATTAAAAGGTAGAAAAATTCGAAACCATTTTAATCAAATTGATGAAACTCAGATGGAAAACTTCAGTTCACTTGCTCCGAAACGTTTTCTGTTCTTGGAAAAACGACAACCGAAAAGGGAAAATCCAAAAACGCCATACAAACCAGTCATCGATAAATATAAAAATATGAATCATTGTCGAGAAATCAACGAAGCAGAATGTCCGTCCAGAAAACATCCACATCACACAGTTTTGAAACCAATTCATCGCTCGTTTAATCCGACTTTCATCACAGAACTCACAGCACTCACAGAAGAATCCTGCAGCAAGAACAACTACACGACGAACCACTTGGACTTCTGGACCAGCGGCTATGCTACAATGATTTTAAGTGACCGATGCCAAAAATTCAATTTCCGCTATGAAAGTGGCGAGCACGATGCGTTCCACGTTCATTCATTCCACACCAACAGTCGACAGAGACGGAGGTGTTTGCTCTATTTATTGACTGTTTTTTAAAAGTTATTTATTTCTCTTTTCAGATTGTCTACCTGCGGTTCATCAAACACCTGTCTGCCCTTGAGGACTACGATAATGGGGAAAACACGGTCAACCGACCTTGGCATATCACATGGCACCAAAAAACGACATCGATCAGATACCGGCAAGGAGCCAATATTAGAAAGAAACCGCTATGCTTCATTGGATGGCCACACTGGAGAGGATCCAGTCAATGTTGAAAAAAGGTGAAAGTACCGCCTTTTTTCACTACATCAAAGGACATCGGTACTTTGAGATCCGAGCTACTGGCGCAGAAATTGCAGCCGGTGTTCAAAATGTGCAGCATAGGGCTTAAGATTACCTGTCCCAATTTGGAACAATACAAGGTCATTGGAACGTATCTGGAAAAGAACAATCATGAATTTTACACTCATGATATACCTTCCGGAAAACTATTTAAGGTTGTACTACGAGGTATTCCTGCAATTGAAACGGAGGACATCAAGAAGGAACTCGAGCAATCCCATAGTCTACAACCGCTGGCTGTACATCGGATGACAAGACACAAATCCCAAGACCATGGCTTTTCCAATGTTTTGTATATGATCCACATTAAAAATGATCGACCAACATCACACGTCTGAGGGAAATCAAGGCCATTTTTAACATATCGATAGAATGGGACCGATACAAACCCCAAAATCGGGACGTCACTCAATGTACTAATTGTCTTGGTTTCGGTCACGAAACAAAAAATTGCCACATGAAAACTCATTGTGGCAAGTGTGCTGCTGACCATCCAACAAGCGCTTGTAGCCTTCCAGAGGAAGAATCTCGCAAGTGCGTTAACTGTGGCGAAAATCACCAATCCACCAGCCGTAGCTGTACAAAACGTACGGATTTCAAACGCATCCGGAAGCAAGCTACCGATAAAATTCACCAGAACAGAAAAACGGTTCCGGAACTGAGGGAAAGGGAGTTTCCTTCGATAACTTCTCGTCAAATACCTATTCTTTCTCCTCTTCCACCCCCTACAGGTCGTCCCCAAACGGGTTCGTCTAGCGAAAAGCCTAAAAAGGAGCAACCGAGCTATAGTAAGGTTGCAGCTATTGGGTCACCACCTACACCAAAACCTTCACCTCATTCCTCTTCTACTGAGGATCTTTATAGCATGCAAGAACTTGCAACCCTGTTTTTTGAACTAGATCGACAGACTAGAAGTTGTCGCAACCAACAGGAACAAGTGCAAGTCATGCTACATTTTTATTACAACCATGGATCGGTCATCTCTCAGGCTAATTAATTGGAATACCTGCTCGCTCAAGAGTAAGGTCATCGAGTTCACTTAGTGACAAACAGCATCGACGTAGCTATCGTTACCGAGACGCATCTTAAATCGAATATTAACCTTCGGGTTCCACATTATCGACTATTGAGAATGGATCGTATTGGTTCTGGTGGAGGAGGTGTTGCCTTAACCATCAGAAATAACATCAGATATCGACTTTTGCTGTGCGTGAAACTCAACATCATCGAAGCTATAGGGGCGGAAATCACAACATCGATTAGGCCTATTATCGTGATTGCGGCCTACTATCCCAAACAGACGTCGATCAGAGACGACTCAGCGTTGCCTCTTAAAAACGATATCATCATGCTAACACTAAGGCAGTCGAAATACGTCATCGGCGGGGACATTAATGCTCGACATCAGTCCTGGGGAAACCAAAAGAGGAATCAAAATGGAATGACTCTAAATGATGATCTACAATGTGGGCACTACAGGATTCTTAATCCAGCAACCCCCACTCGCATTTCTCGTTCTGGAGTACATTCCATAATTGATTTCTTCATTTCCAACATGGATCGCCACATCGGTGATTCTATTACCCTCAACGAGTTGAGTTCGGATCACTTCCCAGTGATGGTTGAATTGGGAGTAGATATCGTAGTCAGGAGGTCACAATGTAGGCGGGACTATCATCATGCGAATTGGGTGGAATTCTAGCAGCTTATCGACAACAACATTGATCTAGATCAGCCTCTTGAATCTCCCGAAGATATCGAAGCAACAGTCAGCTCTATTCAAACTGCTGTTATTGAGGCTCGTCAAAACCACATCCCAGAAACGATTCAGGTGAGTGACTCTGTTCAAATTGGTTCCATTACTAAACATTTGATTAGGCTTCGGAACCAATATCGAAGGCAGTACCAACGTACTGGTATTCGAGAGAGGAAACGGCAGTATAATCAGTTAACCAAGGTTATACCGGCCAGAATGATTGATCTCCGTAACAAAAAAATTGCAAAATATATTAGTAAACTTCCGAACAACTCCAAGCCTTTTTGGAGGCTCGCTGAAATTCTCAAGACCAATTCTAATCCTATTCTTCCTATTCTTCAACCTGATAATTCAGAACGATTGATAACACATGCCGAAAAGGCTAATGCAATTGGCAACCATTTCGCTAGTTCACACAATCTTGGCCAGAACATTACAAGTCCATTGGTGAATGATATTGTAAGGGCTATTGGCAATATCCATTCTGTACCTCAAGAGAATGAAATCATCTCGACTGAAGAGTATCTGGGTATCTCAGTTATACGATCGTTGAAGAATATGAAGGCCCCCGGCTTCGACAGTATATTTAACATTGAGTTGAACCATCTTAGTAAAAATTATGAAATTATGACCTCTGTATTCAACAGATGTCTATCACTTGGCTACTTCCCCTCGAGTTGAAAGTTGGCAAAAGTGATCCCGATACTAAAACCCGGAAAAGATCCTTCTTCTTCAAAGAGCTATCGACCAATTAGCTTTCTCCCAGCATTTTCGAAAGTGTTCGAAAAAATTATACTAACGCGCATTCTTGCTTTTGCAGATGAGCACAATATATTTTTGGATGAGCAGTTTGGATTCCGAAAAGGCCACTCTACCGTTCACCAGTTTCGTAGAGTATACAATATAATCAGACGAAACAAGCCAGTTTCAAAATTATCTGCAATGACATTTCTTGATGAAAAAGCATTTGATAATGTTTGGCAAAATGGTCTCATTTACAAGCTTCACAACTTTGGTTTTCCTACATACTTGATAAAAATTATCAGAAATTATTTTTCTGATAGAGCATTCAATGTTTCTATACACAATATTTTATCAGAGAAATTCATCGTGAATGCAGGTGTTCCTCAAGGATCCATCTTGGGACCAATTCTTTTCAATATCTACACTTCAGATATTCCCGCACTCCCATCTGATGGGAAATTGTCATTATTTGCAGATGACACTGCCATCATTTACAAGGACAGAAGTATCACAGAACTAAGATCTAAACTTCAAAGAGGATTAGACGCTTTGTCTGGATATTTCAATAATAGGAAAATATGCATAAATGCAGCAAAGACACAAATCATGTTGTTTCCCCACAAGAATACTCCAAAGCTTGTTCCTCCTCAAAATATGATAGTCAGTCTTAATGGCAATTGACGAATTTACGTTGGATTTACAACCAGATGGCGCAGCGAGTAAAATGAGGATGCTTTGTTTTTTTGGTATGAAATTCGTTCAAATTTTCTAGACAAATCAGAATTATCTTCAAATTTCCCGGTTTCATGTATTCTTTCCACGCTGAAAAGGTTAGAAAATCATCATTTCACAATGTGCTATGTATATTACGAGGAATGGCTTGTTATAAGTATTGTAACTTTATTTTTTTTTCAACTAAGTAAACTATGAATAGGGTGTTTTGCGCTGAAAATACTGTAAATTCTTCTCGTATAGGCCCCTACATAATCAATGATATAAGCCAATTTGATATGATATCGATTTCATCGCAATTATCCGTAGTATCAATAACCGGTATGCATTATCAAACATAAAATTTTCGAAGATTATCTATGACTTTGGTCAAATTGCGTATTGAAACCATCGTAAATATACAAAGCCCTAACTTTCTTACCATATACTGACGATATTCAATGACTGAAATGAATCTAAATTAAAATAAAATGAATAATCACCACCGAATCTTGCTTTTCAGTGCGTAAAATAAACAAACACCCTCACTTTTGTGGTTCTGAGTAGAGATGTGCCATCCGCTCATGAGCTGTTCCGAAGAATCGACTCTTTGAAGTGAGTTGACGCGGAACAGCTCGCAAAAAAAATCAAACAGCTCTTCAGCTCACTTTGATGATGATGAAGGAGAGAAAAGAGCTGTAGAATTGAAGAGAGTGTGTGAGCTGTAAGATTCAAATGAACTGACCGTCTCTCGCTCTTCGTGTTAAGACATCAGTTTAGTTTCATTTGTCCCTCGTCTTTTCAACTGTTATATTCGCGTTGACGGCATTGAGCTTTGTTTACCAGTTTAGGGGGCGCCAAAAATAATAATTGGCTCTCAGGCAGAATGAACACGTTTTTAAAATTCAAATTATTAATGAAAATTAACTTCTGTGTATCAAATGAGTATTCTATTTCAATGAAAAACACTTTGTTTGCAGGCGGTGCAAAAATCTCATAAGATTTTTTTTTTTTTGAAGAAAACTTTCTATTGTAATGTAAAGCCTCAGTAAAAATGTCGGAAATGTTGTACTCGCCGAGTCTGTTGTAAATAATAGTCTGGAATACGTGTTTCAAGTAATTAATAATATGGTGTGAAAAATTTCATTTGAATTTTAACATTTTCAAACTGGCTTCGTGGCTATCGAGTTTGGGACCCAAATTGAAAGTCGGCACTGACAACTGAGCTGAAGAGCTGTTCATAAAGAACAGCTCATTTAGATGAGCTGATATGATCAGAGCTGTTCATCATGATGAGCTAATTTGCACACCTCTAGTTCTGAGCTCTAATGTAGATGTCGCATGAGCTGATTCAGCTTTGCGTAAATTCGTCAATAGTATTGGCGATCTAAAGCAAAACGTAAACGATCGGTGAGACATCTGGATTTTGTTTTTGAACTAAGAAAATGATGCTAATGTAACCTAAAACTCAAAAACAAATCACGTATATTTTACTTCCGGGCTTTCCAAGGTAGTTCTCACATGCAGGAATCGTGCATTTTTCTACTTGTGTTTGATTGTGCTCTCGAATTTCCTTCTTTAATTCAACCATTGTCAACATTTTTATAGTTTTCACTACTGAAAGAGGCAAATAAATAATATGTTATATATAAAATTGCGCAGAATTAAATATCTTACAAACTCATCGCAATCAAATAATCTTTTATGATTATAACATTGTAATTTATGGAAAGAACTACAAACCTTCCATAAGCTCACATGGTAAAATTTAAAACCATCATCACTTTCACCGCAGCGTCGCCTAGGTGTAGATTTGTACGTTAGATCGCCAATTGAATGGTCTTCACACTGAGAGAAATAATTAGTAAATATAACGATTTTTTTTGGTAAATACTACCAATCTATAGTCATTTTCGACCGTACTAATAAACACATATGTCAAGCAAAACCATGATTCGGAAGCCCAATATCGGCTACATTTTCTCGCCGAAAATGCACGTATCAGAATTATATCCTTATTATACCTCCGTATTGCCTTATGGGAACAATGAAAATGGTTAATACGCGCTTTTCTCACCAGTTTTCAGATATGACAATATCCAAGCTTACTAATGTTATCGAGTAAAATATACTAATTTTCGCTTACCAAGCGATCGATCGTGAGTTCAAACTCAGGGCCCTCAATTGACCATCTTTGTGTTGTTATAGAATAACTACGTCCACGCAACCATCATCAGCGATGGAAATCGATCCACGGTCGAAATGAGATCGATTCATCCATACAATGCTCTGCTCTGCAAGACACATCGGGCTGCTGTTCTATAAATAACTCAACAATGATCAATATCAACTGTCTTCGCTGTTCGGTCTGCTGAACAATGGAAGAACAGAAAGAATACTCTTATGCCTAAATGGCTACTACTGTGTGATTTACCATAATGTAATGGAACAGAATACTTAACGCCTAAATGGCTACTACTAACTACTGTGTAATTTACAATTTATAGAAACATATGTACATTTTTTTTTTTCCAAAATATATATTTTTATCAAGGCTCATATGGCGTTATCCTCACGGGGCCGGGAGTTCAATACTTTGACAATTTTTCTTATTATCTATGTTAGTAATATGTAACCGATTACTCGCGGTTGGCTCGAGGTTAGTATTACAAGTGTTTTCGTAATTCGGATGTTGCTGTCTCCAATGCTCTGTACGTGTGCCCGACTCGGGATACTTCCTATTGGGATGCAGCTGACCCTTGATCAGCAACGCCCCCCTAGTCTGTACCTCATATCTAGCGTGGTGCGTCTTTCTCGACTCGAGGAATCCAGGATAGAATGGTCACTAACCGGCGCAATCATCAGTTCATGTAGAGTTGTCATGAGCGGTACAACCTTTGGCTCTTGTTGAATCATCAGTGGACTGCACAACCTTTGGCCCGTGTATCTGTAAAGAGTGTGTGTATGTATTGCCGCGACTAAGTAAAAGTTTATCGATCGGATAGGAGGGATATAAAACGGGGACACAACGAAGGAAACATCATTAAACGTTGACATCGGCGTTCCTGAGGAACAGGTATAGATGAATCAGAAGATCAGGATCACGGCTACCTAAGATATCCCGGACGGGGATCTCCGATTGTCTGCCTTGTGCTCTCAGTGCTCTAGAGAGCTGAGAGCGAGCAGCATGGAACCGGATACACGACCAGACAACATGCTCGATGTCGTGGTAGCCATCGCCACAATCACAAAGATTGTTTGCTGCGAGCCCAATGCGATAGAGATGCGCGTTTAGGTTGTAGTGATTGGACATAAGCCGAGATATCACGCGAATGAAATCACGACCTACATTCAATCCCTTGAACCATGCACTCGTCGAGACCTTAGGGATAATCGTGTGTAACCAACGACCGAACTCATCTCCACTCCACATGCGCTGCCAACTTACGAGCGTGTACTGACGAGGAATGTGGAAAAATTCATTATAAGCAATTTGCCTTTCAAAAAGTGTGCCTTCTAAAGCGCCCACCTTAGCTAGCGAGTCCGCTTTCTCATTCCCCGGAATCGAGCAATGAGAGGGAACCCATGCTAAGGTAATCTTGAATAATTTTTCGACCAAAACACTCAATAGTTGTCTTATTCTTGTTAGGAAATAAGATGAGCGTTTATCAACTTTCATTGAGCGGATTGCCTCTATTGAGCTGAGACTGTCTGAAAAAATAAAATAGTGGTCGATGGGCAATGTTTCAATGATCCCCAGTGCGTAGTATATCGCACCCAGTTCAGCGACATACACGGAACAAGGATCTTTGAGTTTGAAAGAGGCACTGGAATTTTCATTGAAGATGCCGAAGCCAGTGGACCCGTTTATGTATGAACCGTCAGTAAAGAACATTTTATCAGATCTAACTTTCCCATATTCTGCCGAAAATATCGGCGGAATATAATCGGAGCGTAGATGATCTGGGATTCCATGGATTTTTTGTCGCATGGACAGATCAAAAATGACAGAGGAATTGCAAAAGTATGGGAAGCAAACTTGGTTGGAGATGCCTGGTGAAGGGTGCACGTCGTGGGTAAGGTACTCATGGTATAAAGACATAAAACTTGACTGAGGAATCAGTTGGAGTAGATTTTCGAAGTTATCAATCACCAATGGATTCATGATCTTGCAACGGATGAGAAATCTGTAGGATAATTCTGTGAACCGAAGAGTAAGCGGGGGTACTCCTGCCAAAACTTCGAGACTCATCGTATGTGTCGAATGCAAACACCCCATGGCTATACGCAGGCAACGATATTGTATTCTCTCCAGCTTGAGAATATGAATCCTGGCAGCTGATCGGAAGCAAAAACTGCCATATTCTAACACTGATAATATCGTTGTTTTGTATAACTGAATGAGGTCTCCTGGATGGGCACCCCACCATGTTCCGGTTATTGTTTGGAGAAAATTGATTCTTTGCTGGCATTTCTGTTTCAAATACGCAATGTGTATTCCCCAGGTACATTTAGAGTCAAAATATACTCCAAGGTATTTGAAAAACATCGAGTGCTTGATCGTTTTGCCGGATAGGTGAAGCTGGAATTGGGCGGGTTCGTGCTTCCTAGAAAAAACGACCATTTCGGTTTTCTCCGTAGAGAATTCGATACCCAGCTTGAGGGCCCACGTGAACAGATTGTTCAGGGTATCTTGCAACGACTTTTGCAGAACGACGGGATTAGTACCCGTGATGGAAATAATTCCATCGTCTGCAAGTTGTCTCAGCGTGCAGTCTCTAGTTAGACAATCATCTATATCATTGACGTAAAAACTGTACAAGAGGGGGCTTAGGCAGGAGCCTTGTGGTAGGCCCATAAAACTGTATCGAGAAGATTTCAAGCTGCCATGATTGAAAAACATGTGCTTTTCTGACAGTAAATTGTACAGGAAATTATTCAGAATTGGTGAAAGTCCACGATTATGAAGTTTCTCTGAGAGAATTTCCATGGAAACTGAATCAAATGCCCCTTTGATATCGAGGAAAACGGAAGCCATTTGTTCTTTGCGAGCAAATGCGATTTGGATTTCAGAAGATAGCAGCGCCAGACAATCGTTCGTCCCTTTACCTCGGCGGAAGCCAAACTGCGTATTTGACAGCAAATTGTTCGCTTCAACCCACTTGTCCAAACGAAGTAGAATCATTTTCTCTAACAATTTGCGAATACAGGATAACATTGCAATCGGCCTATACGAGTTGTGATCGCAAGCCGGCTTGTTGGGTTTTCGTATGGCTATCACTCTCACTTGCCTCCAGTCATGTGGGACAATATTCAGCTCCAGAAACTTGTTGAACAAGTTCAGCAAACGCTGTTTCGCCAAGTCGGGAAGATTCTTCAACAAGTTGAATTTAATCTTGTCCGACCCAGGAGCTGAATTGTTACATGAGAGGAGGGCAATTGAGAATTCTACCATCGAAAAATTCTCATAGTCGCATTGGAGCGGAATGTCGCGTACGACGCTTTGTGCAGGAACGGAATCGGGACAAACCTTTCTTGCAAATTTGAAAATCCAACGGTCAGAATATTCCTCACTTTCATTTGTATGGTTCCAGCCACGCATTCTCCTAGCCGTATTCCAAAGAGTGCTCATAGCGGTCTCCCTTGACAAACCATTGACGAACTTTCGCCAATATCCACGCTTTTTTGCTTTAATCAGACCTTTTAGTTTGGCTTCTAGAGCTTGGTACTTTCGAAACCATTCCACTAGTCCAGTTTTCCGGAATTTTTTGAAAGCGGATGATTTTTCAAGGTAGACCTTTGAACACTCCTTGTCCCACCAAAGTAATGGAGGACGACGTCGGAAAGTGGTAGCAGGAACACGTTTCTTTTGAGCTTGAAGTGCGCTTTCGTAAATCAAACTCGATATAAAGTTATACTCTTCGAGTGGAGGAAGTTCATGCATTGAAACAAGTGCTTCAGATATTATTTCTGCAAATTTTCTCTAGTCAATATTTTTCGTGAGGTCATACGCAATATCGACTGACTCACGAGAACCTGATTCATTGGCGATCGATAAAATTATTGGCAGGTGGTCACTACCGTGGGGATCTTGGATTACCTTCCACGTGCAATCCAGGGATAACGAAGAAGAGCAAAGTGATATGTCTAGCATACTTGCCCGTGCAGGGGAGTTGGCTATTCTAGTTGCTTCCCCAGTATTCAAAACTGTCAATTTGAAGTTGTCGCCCAGATCATAAATCAAAGTGGCACGGTTGTCATCGTAGAGTGAACCCCATGCTGTTCCATGGGAGTTGAGGTCACCTAAGATTAGCCGCGGCTCCGGCAGTGCCTCGATGATATCAAAAAACTGATGGCGGCCAACCATAGTTCTTGGAGGAATATATATCGAGGCAATGCAGAGGTCTTTGCCATTGATTTGTGTCTGGCAAGCGACAACTTCAATGCCTGTCATCGATGGGAGAGTGACTCTATAGAAGGAGTGACATTTTTTGATCCCCAATAGTACGCCACCAAACGAGTCATTTCGATCGAGGCGAATAATGTTGAAATCGTGGAAATTCAGTTCGTCGGCTGAAGAAAGCCATGTTTCACAGAGGGAAAATACATCACAGTTAGAACTATGAATTAAAAATTTAAATTGATCTAGTTTAGGGATGATGCTTCTGCAATTCCACTGTATTACAGTGGTCAAATCCTTGACCTCTTGCACTGAATCAGGCATCGAGGGAAATGAACGCTGCTAAAAAACCACATTTTTCTTTCAAAAATGTTCTCACAATCGGGAGCAAACATAATACTATGCTTTTAAGAGGGTCATTTATATTTAAAGCATTTAAAATATTGTCCACCAGGTCAGATAGCGCAAGCAAGCCAGATTGTGGCTGTTGCCTCGACCGCGAAAAAGGAACAGACGTGTTGGGCTCTGCTCCGGGAAGTGCTGAGGACCCCTGGTGCGTAGAAGAACCGCTTGAACCAGGAGGTACTTGCTTCGGTCTATTCTCAGCACGTTCGATACGAGGTTTCATTCCAATTTGGGAAGTTTCGGTCTTACTAAACATATGTACATGTACACGATGAAAAACCCGGCTCTGTTACAGCTAAAATGCTAATGAGCCTAATAAATAAATAAATGAGATAAAAAAAAATATATATACTAATCTCTGGTAGGGATGCGGGTTTGTTGACAATATGTACAAAAAAATTGTACATTCTACTAATTTTGCATTACCAAATGTATTTAGTAGTTTTCGACCGAGGATTTTTCTAAGGGCAGAAGTAGTGTATCTGGGTCTAACATTTGATCGAAAGCTTATCTTCAGAGCACACATTGACAAAACAGACACAAGATGCAACATTTCAATCAGCTCATTGTATCCCCTGATCAATAGATACTCTCGATTATCTCTAACGAATAAACTTGCAGTATACAAACACATAATATTTCCAGTTATCGCATTTACGATGCCCGTTTGGGAGTGCTGTGCTCCAACACACAAATTAAAGTTTCAACGCATACAAAACAAAATTCTTCGTAAGATTCTAAACTCTCCACCCAGAACGCGAAATTCGGAGATACATCAGCTGGCTTGGATTAAAACCTTGGTTGAAATTATTAATAATAATTGCATGAAATTTAATACAAATGAATAATACAAAATCTGTATGATTATGCTTCCTGACTTTCTAGTCGTTACCTTTCAAAGTAACGGCTTCGGATTAGGGTAGATATATTTATTTCCAGTTAGATAAGTAGTAAATAATTTGGACAATGTAAATAATTTGGGGAGGGTATCTTATAAGTTAGATTTATGTAAAAAGAGCTTACAAAAAAAAGTTTAGGCATGATTTTACAATAGGAATATGAAACAATCAGACAATGAGTATGATGTAAATCATTACGGAACATGACATTGCAACTTAAAGATGTAGAACCATAGGTTGATCATTTGCAAAGTAGTATTATATTATAATGTAAACCAAATTAAGAAATAAAAAGAATTTAAGTGAAAAATAAAAAGCGTTCCACGTTCAGTTTTCATTCCATCAACAAGCAATATTCCGAAATCATCGTGCAGAGTGCAGTTTTGACGTCGATCATCGAGCAGTAAGCAGCAGCAATAATAACAACAGCAGCAGCAGTAACAGCAAAAGGGGTACAGTTGCATCTCTCCTACGGTGCAGCTATCCGTGCTAACGCTGTGGTGTAAATTCCAATTAATCTGGAGACATGTTATGGGCACCTTACACGATCAACCGGATTGACAATAAGTGTCTTCAATATTGTGACAGCTAGGCTTTCAACATCTGATCTAACCTCAATCAATATTTTTCCACCTTACACGGTCAATATCGCCCTCAACCCGAGACAACGAAAATATCCGCGATGGCTAGTGACGACATTTGAGTTTGGGATCCAAACTATTCTCTATCAGATTAGAAGGCTAAAAGGCAATTTTCAATTGGTAAAATTTTAATAAAAATATCTACTACGCGCTTCAACTAATTAAATAATACATTTAATTAGTTGAAGCGCGTAGTCCTAACCTTAACTTAACCTATTTCTCCTGAAAATTCAGATATTCCTACTAAAATGTATTATTATAATATAACGTCAATTTCAGACATAATTTTTGTATGGGGTTTTCTCACCACTTGCAGAAAAAAAGTGATTTGCATTCACATAGAATACTAATTTGATTCGTAAAAGTTAATTTTCATTCATAATTTACACTTTAGAATTCGGTTTTTCTTCTCAAAAATACATCATAATACTCGCTTCACAAATACAGACTGATCCTTTCAGTTTCAGAGATGCCAGATTATTTTAGTTTACGAAAATATATGCAAGTTATTTTATCTGCAAGCAAATGTTTTGACGTAGGACTACGTCTTTCATTTCTATACCGGGGTGTAAAATCAAAGTTTCGAAAACGAAAGCGTTACGCCGGAGACCGAGATTTTGAGCGTTAATAGCTCCTAAACAACTGAACGAAATGGTATGATAAACACTTCATTCGAAAGATAAAATGTCTACGCGTTATATACTTGTTACTTTTTGATCCAAAAACTTGTTTCAATAGTCTTAAAATTGCTTTCAAAACAGGCTATTGAAATCACCAATCGGTATATAAGCGAGCGGCGCTCGGAAATCCACTCAGTTCTAATTGAACAGCGATTGGAGCATGTTGTCGCTGTTGCGGTGAAGCTCTTTATTTATCATGAAAGCGCGGATGAACGGTGTCACCAAGAGCCTGTTTGTGCACCATAGGCCAGAAGGGAATCTATCAGGAGGAGAGTGATGCCACAAACGGTTCCCTGGGAAGACATTGCTACACACACATACACGCGCGGCTATTAACAGGTGGTTATCGAGCTGGCATTAACCACTGGTGGGCTTCCAGTATCGAGGAAAATGTGGAAATATCTAATCGTTACTGAGAATAATCTGCCAGTTCCTCTGGGAATTTTCAAAATATATTCATGTGAAAGAGTTTAATTGAATGTTTTCTATCCATGTTACACTGTGACCAAATATGTTTCAATCAAGTGCAATTAACAGGTTGTTATCGAGTTGGCATTAACCACTGGTGGGCTTCCAGTATCGAGGAAAATGTGGAAATATCTAATCGTTACTTAAAATAATCTGCCAGTTCCTTTGGGAATTTTCAAAATATATTCATGTGAAAAAGTTTAATTGAATGTTTTCTATCCATGTAACACTGTGACCAAATATGTTTCAATCAAGTGCTATTAACAGGTGGTTATCGAGTTGGCATTAACCACTGGTGGGCTTCCAGTATCGAGGAAAATGTGGAAATATCTAATCGTTACTGAAAATAATCTGCCAGTTCCTTTGGGAATTTTCAAAATATATTCATGTGAAAGAGTTTGATTGAATGTTTTCTATCCATGTTACACTGTGACCAAATATGTTTCAATCAAGTGCTATTAACAGGTGGTTATCGAGTTGGCATTAACCAATGGTAGGCTTCCAGTATCGAGGAAAATGTGGAAATATCTAATCGTTACTGAAAATAATCTGCCAGTTCCTTTGGGAATTTTCAAAATATATTCATGTGAAAGAGTTTAATTGAATGTTTTCTATCCATGTAACACTGTGACCAAATACATTTGGTTTTGTGGCTTTTCAATCAATCGCAATTAACAGGTAGCTTCAGAAGATTATTCTTCCCCATCAGTAGGATATTTCCGTATCCAATATTGTATGCGCCCGCAATCGATTATTGCTCAGTCGCCGAAAGTTCCCAGCTCAGAGAGTTCATTCCCCTCTAGTTTGCCTTCCAAATTGCCATCGTAAACCACACCTTCTCTCGGTTCAATCACACACAAAAAGCATACTTAAGCGATATACTGGTGGTGAGACACATTCATTTTTCGTGAGGACATCGACAAGACAACATCGTTGCCTAACGTGCTGGAGGAGGTGGACGGCGAAGGATCGACACATACACGCGCAGAACTCTTTCCGTTAGGATGCCATTCAGCATCGAGAAAGTTCCGGAAAGATCTAATCATTGCTGGAAAATAATCTGCCAGTTCCTTTGGGAATTTTCAAAATATATTCATGTGAAAGAGTTTAATTGAATGTTTTCTATCCATGTAACACTGTGACCAAATATGTTTCAATCAAGTGCTATTAACAGGTGGTTATCGAGTTGGCATTAACCACTGGTGGGCTTCCAGTATCGAGGAAAATGTGGAAATATCTAATCGTTACTGAAAATAATCTGCCAGTTCCTTTGGGAATTTTCAAAATATATTCATCTGAAAGAGTTTAATTGAATGTTTTCTATCCATGTTACACTGTGACCAAATATGTTTCAATCAAGTGCTATTAACAGGTGGTTATCGAGTTGGCATTAACCAATGGTGGGCTTCCAGTATCGAGGAAAATGTGGAAATAACTAATCGTTACTGAAAATAATCTGCCAGTTCCTCTGGGAATTTTCAAAATATATTCATGTGAAAGAGTTTAATTGAATGTTTTCTATCCATGTTACACTGTGACCAAATATGTTTCAATCAAGTGCTATTAACAGGTGGTTATCGAGTTGGCATTAACCACTGGTGGGCTTCCAGTATCGAGGAAAATGTGGAAATATCTAATCGTTACTGAAAATAATCTGCCAGTTCCTTTGGGAATTTTCAAAATATATTCATGTGAAAGAGTTTAATTGAATGTTTTCTATCCATGTAACACTGTGACCAAATACATTTGGTTTTGTGGTTTTTCAATCAATCGCAATTAACAGGATAGCTTCAGAAGATTATTCTTCCACATCAGTAGGATATTTCCGTATCCAATATTGTATGCGCCCGCAATCGATTATTGCTCAGTCACCGAAAGTTCCGAGCTCAGAGAGTTCATTCCCCTCTAGTTTGCCTTCCAAATTGCCATCGTAAACCACACCTTCTCTCGATTCAATCACACACAAAAAGCATACTTAAGCGATATTCTGGTGGTGAGACACATTCATTTTTCGTGAGGACATCGACAAGACAACATCGTTGCCTAACGTGCTGGAGGAGGTGGACGGCGAAGGATCGACACATACACGCGCAGAACTCTTTCCGTTAGGATGCCATTCAGCATCGAGAAAGTTCCGGAAAGATCTAATCATTGCTGGAAAATAATCTGCCAGTTCCTTTGGGAATTTTCAAAATATATTCATGTGAAAGAGTTTAATTGAATGTTTTCTATCCATGTTACACTGTGACCAAATATGTTTCAACCAAGTGCTATTAACAGGTGGTTATCGAGTTGGCATTAACCACTGGTGGGCTTCCAGTATCGAGGAAAATGTGGAAATATCTAATCGTTACTGAAAATAATCTGCCAGTTCCTCTGGGAATTTTCAAAATATATTCATGTGAAAGAGTTTAATTGAATGTTTTCTATCCATGTTACACTGTGACCAAATATGTTTCAATCAAGTGCTATTAACAGGTGGTTATCGAGTTGGCATTAACCACTGGTGGGCTTCTTCCAGTATCGAGGAAAATGTGGAAATAACTAATCGTTACTGAAAATAATCTGCCAGTTCCTCTGGGAATTTTCAAAATATATTCATGTGAAAGAGTTTAATTGAATGTTTTCTATCCATGTTACACTGTGACCAAATATGTTTCAATCAAGTGCTATTAACAGGTGGTTATCGAGTTGGCATTAACCACTGGTGGGCTTCCAGTATCGAGGAAAATGTGGGAATATCTAATCGTTACTGAAAATAATCTGCCAGTTCCTTTGGGAATTTTCAAAATATATTCATGTGAAAGAGTTTAATTGAATGTTTTCTATCCATGTAACACTGTGACCAAATACATTTGGTTTTGTGGTTTTTCAATCAATCGCAATTAACAGGATAGCTTCAGAAGATTATTCTTCCCCATCAGTAGGATATTTCCGTATCCAATATTGTATGCGCCCGCAATCGATTATTGCTCAGTCGCCGAAAGTTCCGAGCTCAGAGAGTTCATTCCCCTCTAGTTTGCCTTCCAAATTGCCATTGTAAACCACACCTTCTCTCGATTTAATCACACACAAAAAGCATACTTAAGCGATATTCTGGTGGTGAGACACATTCATTTTTCGTGAGGACATCGACAAGACAACATCATTGCCTAACGTGCTGGAGGAGGTGGACGGCGAAGGATCGACACATACACGCGCAGAACTCTTTTCGTTAGGATGCCATTCAGCATCGAGAAAGTTCCGGAAAGATCTAATCATTGCTGGAAAATAATCTGCCAGTTCCTTTGGGAATTTTCAAAATATATTCATGTGAAAGAGTTTAATTGAATGTTTTCTATCCATGTAACACTGTGACCAAATATGTTTCAATCAAGTGCTATTAACAGGTGGTTATCGAGTTGGCATTAACCACTGGTGGGCTTCCAGTATCGAGGAAAATGTGGAAATATCTAATCGTTACTGAAAATAATCTGCCAGTTCCTCTGGGAATTTTCAAAATATATTCATGTGAAAGAATTTAATTGAATGTTTTCTATCCATGTAACACTGTGACCAAATATGTTTCAATCAAGTGCTATTAACAGGTGGTTATCGAGTTGGAATTAACCACTGGTGGGCTTCCAGTATCGAGGAAAATGTGGAAATAACTAATCGTTACTGAAAATAATCTGCCAGTTCCTCTGGGAATTTTCAAAATATATTCATGTGAAAGAGTTTAATTGAATGTTTTCTATCCATGTAACACTGTGACCAAATACATTTGGTTTTGTGGTTTTTCAATCAATCGCAATCAACAGGATAGCTTCTGAAGATTATTCTTCCCCATCAGTAGGATATTTCCGTATCCAATATTGGATGCATAAAACCTTGTGCCTCCAACGTAACGCTCTCGTTTTCGAAGTTCTCCAAATATTCATTCATTCAGAATGAATTCAGATTCAACTTCATACAAATGATCTCTATATCAACGAGAGTCCTACGTCACCCTTGCGGTTATACCATAGATATAACCCACTTCCTGTTTTTATTCCATAAATGGGACTATGACAGTAGAACCCCGATTATCCGCGAGCGGGTGATCCGCCCTGCGGATTATTCGTGACTGCGAGTTCCATAGTAAATCAATAGGCCTTTCCGGAATTTGTTAGTGAGTGGTGGGCCCATGCTCTTTTGTTGTGGTCATGGCTTTTACATCATTTAGCCACTGGTGTACACGACCTTATAGATGGATAGTTGATTGATTTCTGTATTGATAGAACATAGTTTTTATGTTGAAACATCTCTTTTCGTGTTTGCATTTTCTTGTCCTTTAATGGGTCATCCGCGATTTTCGTTAATCGCGGTGAGTTTGTCCGACTATTCCGCGGATAATCGAGATTCTACTGTAGCTTGAATTAACACATGATGTTTTTTCATCTGTGATTTTCCCAGATCTTCTCATTCTCCAAATTTTATAGCGGAGTGTGAAGAAACACACAAAGAATGAACGAGTTCAACGTTAAAAAATTCCTAAAACGTTGTTAAGTTTCATCCACTCTCTCATCGTCACATTGTCAGTTTACTTTGAAGTTTTGATTTGTATCGTGAAAAGTACCGTATTTTGCTATTCAAAGTATCGGTTTTCCAAACCAAAAGCTTCCATTTATGATTCCTACATTTTCAGTAGTTTATAAATTTTAATTGCAATCCCAAAAAAGACTAACAAAAATTAAATGTGCGCTTGCATATCTGGCAACTCAGTCTGGAAGTCCGTGAGGTAAAACGTCAACATCATGCATCCATATGAAATGTCACGATATTGATGCTCGAAAATCAGAAAATCCGGATTTCTGCGTCGTCGGCCATGTTCAGCTGTCATTATGCTCTCAAATGTCATCATATTGTCAATAAAGTTGACCGTGTAAGGTCCGCTTTAGGGCGATTACACATTATCCGGTTTCTGCCGGACCGGTTTCAAAAAGCGCCGCTGGGTTTGGACGGATAACAATGTGAAAAAGACCTCGCGCTACACAAAACCGTGCATCTCTCACATACACATACGTGCATTTATTTATATAGTGGATTGACAGGTAAACATTGCTGCAAATACTCCTGCTACATGCAGCCGTTTGTATACGGAAAACCTTGAAACCACAGCTGCTGCAGCAATTACGAGTCTTCTCAAATTTGCAAATTTTTTTTCTCCTTTGGAGAGTATATACGCCGTGTTAAAATGTGGCACACCAGGAACACGGCAGATCTTGCGAAAATTACGCGCATCCTGCATCAGGACGGTATTATTACCGATAGGTGCGATCCAGCGGTCGAAGGTGTGAATCTTCTCGCCCCATTTCAAAATACAATTCAATGACAAATAAATTTAAAAGTCCAGTTGCGGTGTATTTATCCATATCCATATATATAAATTGTTTTATTTCCAAACTTACACAAACAGTATTATTCAATCCATACACTCTGTTGCCACATATTTCCAATAGAATTTGAATGAACCAATAAAAAACATTTCGTAAGCTAAGGGCACTACTCAATTATTTATTCACTTCCTGTGATTTTCTTAGAATTAGCCTACGAGATAATCCATCTATTCTAGAGTGTCTTTTTATTCCACCATTGCAGTATGAATCTTTACGATTAGAACAACATAATTTTCCTTCAGAAACTATTTCATCACTGCTTCCGCAGATTCCTCGAGCGCGTACTCCCGGGGCAGGGACGGCTTCTCGAGCGTATTTCGCATCAACACATAGTTATCAATACGCGGATCCTAGGCGAAAAATGACCGAATTAGATATGCCAGCTGGATGATTTCGCTCTGACAGAGCGGATGCTTCTGCATCGGGCAGGAGAACATCTTGATCACCGGTCACATGATAGACAGTTTGGTCTTGAGCTCCTCGAGCCGAGCCTTGTCATCGATCGCTTTCCGGGTCAGGTCGAACTGTGTGGAATGCCCAATAAGAATATTACTAGAGTGCTATTTTTGGTGTGTTCAAATTAACAAAAACTGACCTTCACATTCAGCTCGATAAAATCGCTCACCATTGCTTTGCTTTGAGCAGAAACCTGCATCACTAAACTTTTTCCACAGTAGCGAAATAAAGGAGTAAATGTAAATCCATCCATATCACTTTCAAATTCTGAATTTCAAAAACAACAAACAAACGACAATAGCACACAGATACTAATACATGGGACGAAAAACTGCCTGAATTGTACTAATACTAACAGACATGACAAACAACTGTCAATCCGCGTTGATGGCATGGAACTTCTTGCTCTGCTTTTGGGAAATGATAGTGATAATAGATTTTCAGGTGCAACAAACACATGTTTGAAAATAAAAGTTATGAATGAAAATTAACTTCTTCTTATAAAATATGTTATTTTCGTAATGGAGTATCACGTTCTTTTGCAAGTGGAGAAAACCCCCTGATCAATAATTATATTTGATGATGATTTTGTATTACAATTATGAGTTTCAGTGAAAATATGAAGAAAATTATACAAAAATGATTAAATGATAATCAGTTCACGGGTTCTAAGTAATCAAATAACATGAAGTAAAAATTCTCATTCAAAATTTAATCAACTTGAAACTTAAAAGGTCTGATAATCTTATAGAGAATGATTTGCTTTCCCAAACTGATGTCTCCACCAGACGTCGGCACAATACTATTGTCATCGCGTGTAAAGGCCCATTTATACGTTGCTAGTAGCTGACTTGACAATGAGCAGCTACTGACCCGGTGGACTCGCTTGACAATTGGTTGACTCGCCTTGTCCGTTCACACAGTGTGAGCTGCTGGCGAGAAACTAGATACTACGGCACGGGTTTACCAGGGATGCCAGGCGACTTTTCAAATGTCCATCAAATAGTCAGAAACAGCAATCAGGTCCGAATTTGTCAAATGATTGGTCCAAAATCGACTTCTTTATTGGCAGTTTTCATCTTAGGTTTTCAGTTGAATGTATCATCACACAATTTTATAGCAAAACAAACGCTGATCGTGTTTAAAAATACATACTTTGTGCTGAATTTCTTTGAACTGAAGGTACTATCCGAAAAAGCAGAAAGAGAAAAGGATTCGGGCCAGGAATTAGATGCAAAGAAAAGGAGCAACAAATACAATATTGAAGGAACTCTACGATGAGGATCCCCGAGATTACAGAGCAGTGTTGATAATAACACCTGAACAAGTGAAAAAACTGTTGGATTTAATTGCTCCACGAATACAACGCCAAGATACAGTCATGAGGGATGCTGTACCTGCAAGAGTTAAATTAGAAATGACATTGATGTGCCTTTGTTTTGGAATATCGTTGGGATTGTTGTCGATATTTTTTAGAATCTCGAAAACATCCATAGCTCAGATAATTCCGAAAGGATGTGATGTTATAAATGGTAGTCTAAAAGTTTTTTTTTTTTAATTTTATTTATTTTGTGAAATGAAAATGATAGTCGATTTGCAGGTGCAATAAATACGCTTCAAAAATTTTAATAATGAATGAAAATGTACTTTTTTAAATCGAATATGTATTCTGTTTCTTAGAACAATACTTTTTTTTGTAAGTTGTGATCTGATAATGATTCTATATTAGAGATTCTCAAGAAAACTATCTCAAAAAGAAAGCGTGCCCCGCCAGCGTGCAAAACGAAATAACAATTATTTCGTTTAGAAACTATGAGGGTTTTATTTGTTTTTCCAATAATTTTCAAGTCTATAAATATCTTCACATATTTTCAAATATCTTAAAAATAGAGACATTTCATTACATTTGGCATCACTGATTCGAACGCTAAATTCTGTTTTTGACGTTGTGAAGCATGCAAGTGCGAGTAAATTCAAAAAACTTTGAAGTAGCTCGCACGCCGGATCACACATGACAATAACTGGCATGATGTGTTCACACGGTGTGAGTAGCTGCACTGCAGTAACTGACTAGACCGACTCGTATGCTTACTCGCACCGTCTGAACCCGGCTTAATGCTTGTCCGGTCACCGGACATTGCAGTCGCAGTAGACGGCTGCATCACTGTGCCGTAAAGAGGTTGGTACGGTCGAAATTTGCCATTTGGGTTTCAGACCGGTCCGGCAAAAACCGGATAATGTGTAATCGCCCTTAAGCCGGGTTCAGACGGTGCGAGTAAGCATACGAGTCGGTCTAGTCAGTTACTGCAGTGCAGCTACTCACACCGTGTGAACACATCATGCCAGTTAGTGTCATGTGTAATCCGGCGTGCGAGCTACTTCAAAGTTTTTTGAATTTACTCGCACTCGCATCTCTCAAAACGTCAAAAACAGAATTTAGCGTTCGAATCAGGGATGCCAAATGTAAAGAAATGTCTCTATTTTTAAGATATTTGAAAATATGCGGAGATGTTTATAGACTTGAAATATATTGGAAAAACAAATAAAACCCTCATAGTTTCTGAACGAAATCGTTGTTATTTTTTTATGCACGCTTTCTTTTTGAGATAGTATTCCTGAGAATCTCTAATCTAGAATCATTATCAGGCACAATTTTCATTCAAAATTCATTCACAACTTGCAAAGAAAGCATTGTTCTAAGAAACAGAATACATATTCGATTTAAAAAAGTACATTTTCATTCATTATTTTAATTTTTGACGCGTGTGAATAAAATTTTAAAAAGTCTTCTAGACTATCATTTAAAGCATCACATACTTCCGGAATTATCTTAGCTATGGATGCTTTCGAGATTCTAAAAAATATCGACAACAATCTGAACAATATTCCAGAAGAAAGGCATATCAATGTCATTTATATTATCACTCTTGCAGGTACAGCATCCTTCATGAGTGTATCTTGGCGTTGTATTTGTGGAGCAATTAAATTCAACAGTTTTTCCACTTGTTCAGGTGTTATTCTCAACACTGCTCTGTAATCTCTATAAAATTGTGTAATGATACATTCAACTGAAAACCTAAGATGAAAACTACCAATAAAGAAGTCGATTTCGGACCAATCATTTGACAAATTCGGACCTGATTGCTGTTTCTGACTATTTGATGGACATTTGAAAAATCGCCTGGCATCCCAGGTAAACCCGTGCCGTAGTATCTAGTTTCTCGCCAGCAGCTCACACTATGTGAACGGACAAGGCGAGTCAACCAATTGTCAAGCGAGTCCACCGGGTCAGTAGCTGCTCATTGTCAAGTCAGCTACTAGCAACGTATAAATGGGCCTTTAGAGTTGTAGCACGGCAGTGGAACTTCATACAAATCACTCGTCGAAAAGTGTCTCCTTTTTCACCGCTTGTTTACATCGACGAATATATTTTTTTCCACTATGTTTCGTAGGAGAGTGTATGACTACTGACAGATTTCTACTACGAGGTGTTTAATGAAGGATGAAAGGTTGGAATGTTTATGTTTGTATATGATTTATCATAAGATTTAATTGAATACATAAAAGTTGTCAACAAAACTGGAGTTAAGCACATTTTTAAATTTGAACAAATATTGATAAGAGATTCCCTGCATTTCTTAATGTTTATTGCGTGATTTGGTAACTGAATAAGTTGTTTGGAACGAAGGTTTAGTGTAATTATTTTATTTTGAGGATTATATTCACAAACATACAAGTATGATTAATATAAATTGCATGTATATGATGCGCCTGCAAACGTGGCGGCGATATACATACATCCTAGAAAATAATAAATCGTATAATTACCGTTTATATTACATCATATACCCCAATATACATGTATATGGCCTCCAATTTCATATGCATATGCCACTTATATACATCATACAAGTAATGTGTCTTAGATGTATGAATATCGCCTCCAATTTTAGATTTTTGACGTATGACTACGTCTTACATTAGGGGTGCCAAATCAGAAAACAGGTCACGTTTTTCTGAAATAAAGCTAACGTCAATAACTATTTTTGCTACGAGCTGATTTATACGTTTTGTATACCAATCGAATTGGAAATTTTCTAAGAGTTTTTTTTCTGTTTGATATGCTATACATTACAATAATCTGTATATGGTTTAAATTGATGAAAAATGGAAAAATTCCCATTTTTCCATACATTTGTTCAGTCCATTTGTGTGCTTTTCCGAACAGAGCTGTCAATAACGGGTAACTTATGCAGCCGCTAGAACAGAAACAACGAAGGGGGATAGCGAAAAGAGAAAATTTGCGAAGTAAACTCCACCCTTGCATAGCAAGTAAGCTGTCGCTAGCGTATAAGTATTGCATCTCCTCTGAGGAAAATTCTCAGAATATTTCTGTGCCCGAAACAACAAAGGTCGCTTATTCTACTCGTTGTGTGTTTAATGTATCCTCTCGAGCTGTGAACGCTAGTGAATATTTCACTTGAAGTGCATCTGGCATTGCAATTATCACAACCATCCGAGTCATGGCAAAGCAGGCGAAAAAAGAGCAGAGTACAATTGATTATAGGTCGCTTCTAAACATCAGTGTTTGGTTTTTTGTGTGTAGCTTGTTTTCATTGCAAACTGCAAAACTTAGAACTTAGAAACTTTGTTGACGGTTTTGACCGAGAGTCGAGAAATTATTTTTCGTAAACGGTCATTCTCGCGATATTTCATTTTTAGCACTGCATCTGTTAGTCGCGTGTTTGATGATTGCTGAATGGCGATGCACTTCATCTTTTGAATTATAGACACTTGAAACTCAGAGAGTTCATTCGTCTTCTATGGCGATGCACGGAAGATGCCTCTCGTTAATATTCAGTGCAATGCGTGCATTGATATAAAGAAACGCATTGCGACATGTGACCAATTAGTGTATTGTTCTCGCAAAGGCAAAAAATGATCGTTGCTTCTCGAAATGAGTCTACAAAACTACGCAAGCCATTAAACCTTTTCAGGGTCCCCGGAACTTTTTACTAAAGATTTATTTATTAGATTTCGACGTATTCGCAAATAATATTCGAAATGATGAACCATCAAATTTCAAAAGAAAAAAGATTGCGTAGTCCTATGTTCTAAGTGGTCGTGTCTCGGATACTACCCCTCGATTTTTTTTACGATTTAATGTTTGCTAGGCAGTTTTAAATTGTTAAAATATGAATGAAATTTTTTACTTCATGTTATTTGATTACTTGAAACATGTAGTACTGAACTTTATTTAACCATTTCTATATAAATTTTGCGATATTTCCACTAAAGCACAATAAACAATAAGGAATGAAGTATCCGAGTGCAACTCTTTCGTATCATATGTAAAAACTTCAATTGCCCTAGAATCATATTTCAGATAGCCGTACGAGATAGCTGCGGCTTGATAATCCAAACAACCGGAGTTCAAATCCCATCGGAGCAATTTTATAACCGTCGCCACCACTCATATCAAACATTTATATCCCTAAAAGTCAATTGATTAATTCCTATTTGTACAAACATAAATGTTTATAAAGGTTCTATATACATATAAAAATGGTGATTCCCCGGGCCGAACATTTTACTTAAATATTTTCTGCCATTTTTTTATGGCAGTGATGAATCGTATATTCGTATGACAACAGACTTATTATGTTATTAGGTATTGCCTAATAACCTTGCATGTACAGTAAGTTACCTCTAATTCGACATTTAGTTAATTGGACAGACCTGTAATGGGACACAAATAATTGGACATTTTCATCTCTAATTGGATATTTTGTAAACATCGAGTTTGGTACCCAAAGTATGGCCCCAGATTGAAAGTCGCCACCAGACGTCGACATTGTACCACTATCATCGTGAATGTCCAATTACAGGCAAATAACCTCTAATGGGACACTGAGTAGTGCCTCGGTATGTCGAAGATTAGAGGAAACTTACTGTATATGCTATTTGGGCGCATCATATACCACCCAAAATATCAGATATTCGATGCTCGATAAAAGATAGTTATACGATTTAATGTTTGCTGGGTTGGCATACTTGGCAGCTTGGTTTGTCAAGTTCATAATCTCATGTTTACAGTTTTGAGTTAAGTGCAATTGAATGACTAAGTTGAACTAATTTATTTTTGTCACCATGTTTATCAGAACTCAAAAGGCCGGCAAACAGATAATATTTCGTTCTTAAAAGTTAAAAATAAAAAAAGCAACTTTAACTTTCACTTTTCTTGAAACCGGAAATATTCTGACTTAAAATAATTTTTAACGTAATATTCCAAACATACATGTATTTACTGCTGCTCCCGTGGCCGAGTGGTTAGCGTCAAACCTAACATGCCGGGGGTTCGGGTTCGATTCCCGTTCTGGTCGGGGAAATTTTTCTTCAAAGAAATTTCCTCTGACTTGCACTGTGGTCACGCGTATTCTAGAGCTTGCCACTCAGAATGCATTCATGGCGTGTTATTTGGCATAGAAATCTCAACTAAGTACTAATGAAAATGACGCAAGTAATACTACGTTGAGACAGCGGAGTTCCTCTAGGAACGTTAGTGCCATATAAGAAGAAGAAGAAGATGTATTTACAAAAATCTATAATAATTATCATAATTATCAAGAACGTTTTCCACCATTCGTTTTTGTGTTGTCTGTAGTAAATCGTATATACGCATGACAATAGTCGTACTAGATGCATGTAGGAGTCGTATATTCATCCATCCAATCGTCGTGAATACTGTTGCAAGTGGAAAATAAATGTGTGTTCGTTGCTTATGATGCGAACATAAATAACAACATAATACAGTAATTTAAATTTAATACGACATGCCGAGGCACCACTCAGTGTTGCTATGGAGGCGATTTTGGCCTTTAATTGAACATTGGCGATGTGAGTGGTACAGTGTCGACGTCTGGTGGCAACTTTAATGTGGCGCCATAATTTGGGCCCCGAACTCGATGTTTACAAAAATGTCCAATTAAACGTGTCACATTACAGGTCTGTCCAATAATCTAAACGTCACATTAAATGTAACTTACTGTGTATAAACAATATTTATTCCCAGCTGTTTTGAGGCATCTCGTACAAATTGACAATATCATTCAGTTGTCAGTGCAAGTCGGTTCAATTTTTAGAGTGTAAAAAAAGTTCACTGTTTACATAAAAGCAATCTCGAATCGGTCCCACTTTTTCGCTTGAAGTTACTATCCCCTGGTTGTAGCCAAACAAAAACCCAACAAGCCAGCCAGAATTCATAAATGCCAATCGCAATGCTATCCTGCATTCGTAAATTGCTGGACAAAATGATTCTTTTTCGTTTAGACAAATGGGTTGAAACGAAAATACGCAGTTTGGGTTTAGAAGAGGTAAAGGAACGAATGATTGTTAGCGTTGCTTTCGTCTGGTCGTAAAGAACAAATGGCTTCCGTCTTCCTTGATATCATAGGGGCTTTTGATTCTGTTTTTTATTGATATATTATCAGATAAACTTCATAATTGTGGACTCCCGCAAACTTTAAATAATTATTTGTATAATATTCTGTATGAAAAACACATGAGTTTTGTTCAAGGAAATTTGGCAGTCTCCCGACTAAGCTATATGGGCCTTCCACAAGGTTCATGTTTGAGCCCCCTATTATACAACTTTTTTTAGTTGCCTTTCGGGACATTGCACGCTACGACAACTTGCAGACGATTGCTTGGTTTTCATTAGGGGATCCTCCTCCGTCGATCTGCAATCTGGTAGTTTTTTTTGACGTGGGACTACGTCTAACCGGAGTATATGGGGGGTAAAATGAAAACCTAAACACTGAACATGCAGGATAAAATGAAAGATTCCGAATGCTTATAATGCGAACATTTCTTACCGGATCAGAAAGATGTTGGCATCAATTGATAGGGAATATTTCTACGCTTCTATCGTACTTAAGAAAATGTTATTTTTCATTAGTTGAACAATTGAATAACTGTAAAATGTTAAACGTTATCTAAACGCCCTAACTGCCTCATTTTGATTGGCCCGATCTACGGTTTCCCTAACACAGCCATCAAAACCAAGCAGCCTTGGGAAAATCGGCATCGCAAATACATGAAAGTATGTTCCCTAACACAGACTTCAAAACCAAGCAGCGTTGGAGAGATCGGCATTGCAAATACATGAAAGTCGGGGGTATTTTTGTTCCGACTGAAATGTATTTCCCTAACACAGACTTCAAATCCAAGGAGCGTGGGGAAATTGGCATTCCAAATACATGTAAGTCGGGGACATTTTTGTTCCGACTGAAATGTGTTTCCCTAACACAAACTACCAATCCATGGAGCGTGGGGAAATCGGCATTGCAAATACATGAATGTCGGGGGTATTTTTGTTCCAACTGAAATGTATTTCCCCAACACCGACTTTAGAACCAAGGTGTCTGAGAAAGTCGGGGGCATTTTTGTACCGACTGAAATGTGTTTACATAACACAGACTTCAAAACCAAGATGTCTGGGGAAATCGGCTCAGCAAATAAATGCAAACTGCGGGTACTTTTGTACTCGCTTGCCTTTGTGCAAACTAGAATATGTTTCCTTTAATACGGTCTTCCAGGGGTACTTCTACACTTGCATGGTTTTTTGCACTCCTAAAAGTGTTTTCCTAACACGGATTACAAAAGTGGGTACGAACACTACACTTTGGCTCGGCTATTCAAGATTGCATTGAAGGATATGCCTTCATATCCTCTGCTCACTGAATTCCTACGCATACCATTTGATGATTGGGCAAGATGTTGATAATCTATTGCTGCGATGACGCCTGTTGATTAAACAATATGCGTTCGACGTACATGTCAAAATCGAAACTGAGTGCCTGAAGTTCATCAAATCAAGCAAATTCGCGGTTCGAGAAATACGTACACTTGAGAGATGCAAACTTCAGAAGGAAACGTGAAATAAAATAATCGTTTGATAATTCTTCCGTTCACATGTTTTGTCCTAGGCGTCATACCAAACGTAAAAGGACTGTCATTAAATTTACTTGTAACGAATGCATGAATAGATCTTATATGGAATAATACAATCTTTTTACTCACATGGCAAATATATTGAATTCAATTGAATTCGGGAATTGTTCTATTCAATCAAAAATTTAATCAATACAAACAAATGATTGCTACGCTAAGATAGTCCCACGTCAACCTTGCGGTTATATCATAGATATAACCCACCCATTTTTTTCTAAAAAGCACAAACCCGCAAAATTTTTGCTTCATTCATTCGGCAAAACAATAACCCGCTCTATGAATTTCAAATATCTTGGTATCTATTTCGATTCTAGATGTACCTGGGGGAGACATATTGTGTATCTGAAATAGACATGTCTACAGAGAATCTACTTCCTAAGGACAATAACTGGAACATGGTGGAGTGCCCATCCAGGAGACCTCATAAGTTTATACAAAACAACGATATTATCGGTCCTAGAGTATGGTAGTTTTTGCTTCCGAACGGCAGCTAAAACTCATATTCTAAAGATAGAGCGGATACAATACCGTTGCGTTCGTAATGCTTTGGGTTGCATGAAATCGACTCATACGATGAGTCTTGAGGTTCTGGGTGGAGTACTTCCTCTGCCTCTTCGATTTATAGAATTATCATACAGTTATCTCATTCGATGTAAGATTATAAATCCGTTGGTAATTGATAATTTCGAATAACTTCTTCAATTGAATCGAGAGTCAAGGTTCACCATCTCATATGATGAGTTCCGTTCACAAGGATTGCAACCTTCGCCAAGCATAAACAACTAAGAGTGTCTATCGTGCTTCTCCGATTCCGCTGAAAATTTCAATTTAACCATGCATCAAGAAATACGTTATATTCCAGAATATACACATCTCACAGATGTTTTTGTCGAAATTTTGCGAAGTAGGTTCTAATAGAATGTTTTCTATACTGATGGATCATACATTAATGGCTCCACTGGTTTTGGCATATTTAATGAAAACTTCAGTGCCTATTATAGATTGAGAAATCCATGCTCGGTATACGTTGCGGAAAAGGCTGCAATCTATCACGCTTTGGAGAAAATTGAATCCTTGTCGATTGATCAATATTTTATCTATTCAGATAGCGTCAGCTCAAGCTATCCGTTCGATAAAACCTATAAGAGTCTGCCGTTCGAGCTAAGCTCGGGGCCTTGGAAGGCACAATTTTTGAGCGACAAATAACCTATCATGATTTTCGACGTAGTCCTACGTCTTTCATTTCCGTACCGGGGTGTAAAATCAAAGTTTCGAAAACGAAAGCGTTACGCCGGAGACCGAGATTTTGAGCGTAAATAGCTCCCAAACAACTGAATGAAATGGTATGATAAACACTTCATTCGATAGATAAAATGTCTACGCGTTATATACTTGTTACTTTTTGATAAAAAACTTCAATAGTCTCAAAATTGCTTTCAAAACAGGCTATTGAAATCACCAATCGGTAGATGAGCAAGCTCCGCTCGGAAATTCATTCAGTTATAATTGAACAGCGTTTGGAGCATGTTGTAGCTGTTATGGTGAAGCTAACTTCGTTCATCATGAAAGCGCTGAGAAAAGGTGTCACACACACATACACGCGCGGAACTCTTTTCGTTTGGTTGCCATCCAGCATCGAAAAGATTCCGGAAAGATGTTATTGTTGCTGAAAAATAATCTGCCAGTTCCCCTTGGAATTGAAAACTACATTCAAGCGAAAGAGTTTATTTTAATGTTTTCTATCCATATAACACTGCGACAAAATACATTTGGTTTTGTCATTTTTCAGTCAAGTGCAATTAGCAGGAAAGCTTCTGAAGATTATTCTTCCCCATCAGTAGGATATTTTTGTTTCCAATATTGGATGCGCGCGAAACGGAAAATATTTCGCATCGCGAAAATCATATAAGGTTAATGATTTTGGTTTGTCCTGTCGAGAATATGATCATGGTTTGCCCACTTTTTTCAATGCTCTAATTCAGCGCTCCTGTTTCAAATAAGGTACTCGAATGTTTCAAAACATACAAATAAAATTGTCTTTTTCATGATTTACAGTAGTGTTATAGTATATATTTACGGAATCACATGTTTTAAAGGAATATAAAATACACCTTCTATTTGCGTCAATGCGCCCCTCATTCGAGCTAACTTTTAAGTGCGAGAAGGCCTAAATGATGAATGGATCAATATGATATTTTCATTCAAAATGGGGATAAAACCAGACAAACCATGATCATTTTTTGGACAAACCATGATCAGAGGTATCATTATTATGATCATGGTCAAACCATGAGCATAATTCCTCTATAAGGAAATCGGTAAAAAAATGAAAATTTGGATAATTCCAACATCTTATGGTAGTATTAGCAACTAGGGACTTTTCAACAAACCTAAACTCGTATCGATTGCGTAAAAACGCCCCAAATCGTACAAACCAAGATCATTTACCCTAATTTTCAATCGATTATTGCTCAGTCGCTGAAAGAGAGAGTTCATTCGCCTTTAGTTTGCCTTCCAAATTGCCATCGTAAACCACACCTTCTCTCGGCTCAATCATAGACAAAAAGCATACTTAACTCATTGAGGACCGCTCACGAGTTTTCTCGTGTTTCACGTTTCGTCTGTTACGGATGGATCACGAAATAACCCGTGTTCTCTACACTTGATGGTTAAATCCTTGGTTTGCCAAGAATTTAACAAGACCTACCGATGGCTCGCCTTCGTCTCACCCACCCCGAAGGAAACGATCTCATTCCTGGAATCCGAACAAATGAAGCGTTCAAGTCGGCCCCAAAACATGCGGTCCTTAATGTGTTAAGCGATGTTCTGGTGGTGAAACACTCGTTTGCTGAAAAATAATCTGCCAGTTCCCCTTGGAATTGAAAACTACATTCAAGCGAAAGAGTTTATTTTAATGTTTTCTATCCATATAATACTGCGACCAAATACATTTGGTTTTGTGATTTTTCAATCAAATGTGATCAACGTAAGACCACGTCTTTTGGCAGTTTATTAGAGGTGCAATGGATCTTAAGAAGGAATCCCCGCTCTACGCGCACTGGCAAACGATGTTTACTCAACAATTCCTCAAACGAGAAATGGGTGTTGTGAGAAAGGATGAGCGAACGCAGAAATATGTAGACTGATTTGATGCAACAGATATTTTGTCTATTGGAATTGGAATACAAATCATACAAGCAATGTATTATGTATTATACAACTTTTGTGCGATTGCTTCTTTTGCTGAATATTGTGCCTCCAACGTAACGCTCTCATTTTCGAAGTCCTCCAAATATTCATTTATTCATTCGTTCACAATTGATTCAGATGCAACTAAAAACATGATCACTATATCAACGATAGTCCTACATCACCTTTCCGGTTATACCACAGATATAACCCACTTCCTGTTTTTTGTACTCCTCGTAGTTATGTACTCTCCAATTGGCTCGTTGGATCGTTGATAATAATATTTGCATTTTGGTGATAGTTATCATGACATCAAGCATGTGGTTTGGTTTTGTATAAACATTCGTTCTGCCAGGGATTATCTATCGGATTCACTCAGGGCACTAGGAAGGCAATCTGACTTACCGGTTAGAGACATCTAACTAGTCGCGAAAATGGTAAGTAAGCATCAATGGGACACACTATATTCAAACTAAATTTTTCAACAAAAGAACAATGTTTTGCATGGAATCAAGTACAGTAAACATTCGCTAACTAGGCGAAAAGGGAAGTCCAGTTATCGACATTCGGGTTTAAACTGGTCCTGCATGCAAAACGTCAAATAAATTCGAGGGTAACTTCGATGAATTGTTTGATTCGGGTTGATCATGAAATTGGATAAACAAAAGGATTCTAATGGAAGTTTCGCATTGAGTGCGACAACAGGCATAAAAAATAATTTGAGGAAATTATTTTTCTGTAATTTGATCAATGTTTCTGTCAAGCAAAAATAATGTCAATTTTCATAACATTTCAAATGACATTCGAATGCCCCTCAAAGCAAATCTTCCATTCGAATATGGCGTCGATTGTTTACTGCTTCTGCTTTTCTGTTATTCTGCTTTTTAACTGGTTCAAGGAAGAGGCGGTCCTAAGGTGACGCAATCCGAGTCGGCCGCCGACCCGCCGTCGGAAGCGGCAGCCTTTCGCAAACAAACCTGTGTTCCATCGATTGCCCGGTTAGTTTGAAACACAGGAGACAATCTTTTAGTTAGGTCCGCTAATACGAAAGTACCGATATTTGTTATGCTTAAAAATGAGATATGTTTTCTAAACTAATAAAAACTCACTCGTTTTACCATAAAGGTGCTATTGCGAGCCTTTAAAAATAAAATATGTTTTCTAAACTAATAAAAACTCACTCGTATAACCATAATAGGTACTATTGCGATGATAGGTACTTCTACCCTAGTATTCTATTGAAATGAAAAACACTTTTTTGCAGGTAGTGAAAAAATCTCATACGAAAATAAAAACAAAATTCAGCTTTGCTTCACTTCAATCGAACAGTGAGATTGAGTTGTTACTCCGTTTGGTATGAATAAAAATGACAACTAAGTTTACTTGATTTCGTATAAATAAAACAGCATTTATCAAGTATTTACTTCGTAATTACCAAGTGTGCTCATGAGCATACTTTACATCTGAAAACATTTATTCGTTTTGATATCATATCCGGTTTATGTTTAATGCTGCCATCTTGCGTTCATAGTTAAACAAATTAACATGTACTACGACGCGTCAAACATACTGTTTTCAGTTGTTTGTGGCATTAGTCCTGAATATGCGAAAAATCGAATTATCAAAACTTACAAATTACACAGAGAGAGAGATGACGACAATTTAAAGTAGTTGTAGGGGTAGTGGGGGCAAATTGGTCATGGGAGGCAAAGTGGTCACCTGCTTGTTTGGTAGTATAACTATTGAATATAGATGCCGTATTGATATTCACCTTATGTTTGAAGAATTTAATGACTTTTGAGTCACCCTGTACTTCAGTAGAGCTGTCGCATGTCAAAATACAAATAAAAACAGAAATTACTCTCTAGATAGCCATTCGGCCGTAGCTCTGTGCGCATGGTATCTAAGGAATTTCTCGTGAAATTTTGTTTATTTAATCTGATGTATTGGACAAATCATCAGTTTGGACGACTGTTTACATATTCTAGTAGAGATGAACAGATATTTTGTTTAATCTCAGCGATTAATTAGCATAGAAATTATTTTGATGTTTGGGGGCAAAGTGGTCATAGGTGAATAACAACTTACAATGTTCTGTTTACTAAAGCTGATATACCTCATCACATTCTGCTTTTGAAGAAGATCTTTTTGTGGCTTTGACCCTTGATGAATATGCCACTCCAAATAAACCAAAACTCATTATGTGGAACGTTATGTGTTTTTACTACGTTTTTGTATGAAAGAGAAAATTTAAATTGAGACTATAGGTAATACGTCAAGCTTATTTCATATATGTAGCTACTATATCAAATATGATTTGAACAAATTTGGACGAAAAAAAAGGCAAAAATCTATCCCATTTAGCTTGATATGTGCGGGTGACCACTGCCCCCATTAGGTGACCACTTTACCTCCAAGCAAAAAAAAAAGGTCGATTTTTCACCTTTTTTTCTAATGATGAAAAGGGTACTATTTTGAATTTTTATAGTAATAGCCGTTCGCTATCTTGAAGAACAATAAGTTGAACCAAAATATTCTTCGAGAAACGGGAATTGAAGCGGTATGTGGGCGCTGGAAATAGGCATATTCCTTAGGATGACCACTTTGCCCCTACTTCCCCTATAGGTTCCAACTATGGGGCAACCACAGGTGGAGCGTTGCAAAACTATTTTGACGTAGGACTACGTCTTTCATTTCTATACTGGGGTGTAAGTTGAAAGTTCCGAAAACGAAAGCGTTACGCCGGAGAACGAGATTTTAAGCGTTAATAGCTCCAAATGAATTGAACGAAATGGTATTATATACACTACATTCGAAAGATAAAATGTCTACGCGTTCTATGCTTGTTACTTTTTGATCCAAAAACTTGTTTCAATAGCCTTAAAATTGCGTTCAAAACAGGCTATTTAAATCACACCATTCGGTATAAAAGCGAGTTTCGCTCGGGAATCCACTCAGTTGTGGTTGCACAACGATTGAGGTACCATCGCTGGAATGAATGGAACACAGACTTCAAAACCACGGAGCCTGGGAAAACTGGCATTGCAAAATAAATGCAAGTTTTGGGTATTTTTTACTCGTTTGCGTTTCTGCAAATCGGAATATATTCCTAACACGGATTTCAAAACCATGGAGCGTGGGAAATTGGCATTGCAAATGCGATGCAAGCTGCGAGTACTTTTGTACTCGCTTGCATTTTTGCAAACCGGAATGTGTTTTCCCAACACAGATTCCGAAACCAATAAGTTGGGAAAATCGGCATTGCAGATCTTGGCAGTACTTTTATACTCCCATGCATTTGTACACTCCGGAATTCGTTTTGCTAACACGGTCTACAAAAACGGGTAAAACTTCTACGCATACCGTTTGATGATTAGGCAAAATGTTGATTATTATTTGCTGTGATAACCACTACCATAATGCATGAATTGATCTAAATTTGGATTTGTTTGCAATTGAATTCATAAATTGTGTCATTCACTCACTAATTTAATCAATAATTTAATCAATACATACAAAAGATAGCTCTGCGCAGCAGCACATCCGAGGTGCGATTATTGCTGATTGAAAAAACACAAATGATTACTAAGCCAACGACGGCCCTACGTCAACCTTGCGGTTATATCATAGGTATAACCGGGGCTCTGGCAACCCTATCCCATCCAATGCAAATTGAGCGTAGGCAGCATACAACAGGGCTCGCGCTTAGGGGGCTCACGTATTGTTTAATGTTTGGAGTCATATATGTTAATATTTGATTAGTTGGATAGTTTTTTTTTGCAAGCGATGTTTGGATACCCATCCGGAAGCTTTCTTGACGATTTGCAATTCAAATCACAGCCGAAGAATCGCGCGGAGCACTTCATTTTGAATTTTAGGTTATGATTTCTATGCTCATGATTTTCTATGCTTGCTACTGAAAGGCGGCCATCTTAGCAATCCCTTGGGTATAACCCATCCATACTTTTTATGTTTGTTTAATATTATTGTGATCCCTTTTAGTTTACTTCAGCAAAATATCGAAGTTCAACGTCCCGCAAAGCCGGAACATTAGCAGAACTGAAAGTGTCGAAGGAAGCATAATTGTTGAGACAGATTTATCGGAGTTCTCCCAGCGAATTAAAACAGCTCTTTTCCGAGTGTTAATCAGCTTCAAGCTACAATTTACTTCATGAAATAAAGGTTCACAATAATGCATCGAAACAACTTACAATTTAGTCTCCGATTGTAGTAACAAATTAAAGAATCCAAAAAAGTACTTATTTTAGCAAAGTTTTCTAGTCTCGTCCCCTAATCGTTCAGATTTAGAAATATATATATATATATTGTTTACAATTCTTCGTTTTACTCTTCTTTCTCATTCCTCTTCCTCGCTTATCATCACCTCTGACAGTTGTAGTTTAGGGTTTAGCCGTTAGTGGGTGATGGTGCGTAAGTATCGTTTTTGAGGGGCTGTTTCGGCGAACAATAATATCTTTTTATCGTTTTCCAATAGATAAGTTGTTGAGATACGTTCAATCGATGTCTCAAACTGACTTTTACTTTTTTTTGCCTACCACTACATAGACAAATCGGGAAGTAATATACCTAGTAGTATATTTAAAACAATCTGCTGATAGATGTTTGACAAAGTAAAAGCTATGTTTAAATTCCGAAAACGAAATCAGTAAAGTAAACTGTTATTCATACGAATTCAAGTAAATACTAGCAAAGTTTACTTTACTTGAAAATCACAGAATAAGTAAATACTTTTTTTTATTCATATGGCCTACTGCCTGCAGCTTCCTACGAAAATATGGCTGCACGAAGCGCATACAATCGTGAGAAGTAAACAACTACAGATAATTGTATTGGTGTGGTTACATTGCTTCCCACTTGTTTCGGTCGAATTCGACAACTTCTATCGAACAAATTTGTTTTTCTTCGTCAAGTTTTCGTGCGTACTCCGATCCAGTGTCACCTCGGCCTTAGGGTGCCGATGAGTGTATCGCCATACAAAATGTTCGCCACCTCGAAAAAAGGCCCTATCCAACATTTCAGGTCAAGGTGGGAAGGGAAGGGACCGGTCAAAGTTTGTTTTTTGAATGTCGAAAAATCACCCAAAATGGGAGTAAATGAAACCGGAGGGAGTGTTCCCGTGGTCGAGTGGTTAGCGTCCCATATTATCATGCCGAGGGTTCGGGTTCGATTCCCGTTATGGCCGGGGATTTTTCGTCAAAATAGTTTCTTCCGGCTTACACTGTGATCACGCGTATTCTAGAATATATTCATTTAGGATAAATTACCTTATCATCGGTAACTATTGTTTACTTCATTGCGAAATTGTGTACATTCAAGTACGTACAAGTAAGCAACATATTAGGCTATTAAAATTGTTTTGGTGTAATTTGTAACATTACTTCCCTTCATTTCGTTGGAACACGTCTGCTTCGAGCGAACAAAGTAGTTTGTTTCCTTTCGTCAGTTATGGTAAAATCAAATTTTTGTATACATTCCGATCCAATGTCACCGAAATCCTATTGCAAAGATGATGCCAGTTTCAGAAATTTATTCGGTCATTTCTCACACAAAAATTATGCTTGAATTGCATATCTGTGTTTTGATGTATTTCATCACAAATAGTTCAAAAGAATCACTCTTTTTCCATCTATACCTACACTATTGTTTTGGATACTAAGATTTACCAATTTGATACTTGAAACGGAAACAAGTATTTCGTTACTTGAGAACTCTTGAAGTGCTTTTGATCAACACCTGACTTCAAGGAACATTTTTTTGTTCTGGTATAGAAACAATCACTTTCGGTTCGGTCAGTAGCTCATTTTATTTGCTTCAGCAAAACAAATTTCAAAGTGTTTCATACTATTTTGTACCAGGTTGTACAATCCTGTCGGTAACATCCTATGTATTGGCTTAATCCAACTAAAAAGAAAAAAATAGGTAAAAATCGTAGTTTAGTTTAAATTATATTATACCTTTCGGAAACCGATGTCCTTCGCATACTCTCTGAAACATTGCCGACAAATGTTTAGCCCATATTTACGGATCATCCCATGATTATTAGAACATGCTCGACTGTAAAGAACATATTAATGAATTTTACTACACAGATAGCCTGTGCAACTGAAAGCAACTTTACCAGAATCGAGATCCCTGCCCATATTTGCGAGGATGAGAATACCATAGATCTGCAAAACCCATGTTGAGCTCGAAAAATCTCACACTCAAAGAATTCCTTGACTTGCAAATAATCAAAGCTGCCAACAAAACAAATGTCAAAAATTGTTTCCGGAAAAATACACTGAAATCAATTTTTACATAGATTTAATGTGTGGAAAATAGATAAATAGAATAAAATTCATAATTTTGGATCATTTTTATGTGCAGCAAATAGCACCACCCGTGTTATGAAATATTGCCTGCAGCTTCTTACGAAAATAAGACTGCACGAAACGCATACAATCGTGAGGAGTAAACAACTACATAGAATTGTAATTGAATTGTAATTAGAATAGAATTGTAATTACATTGCATCCCACTTGCTTCGTTAGAATTCGTCAGCTTCCATCGAACAACAATGTTTGTTTCTCTACGTCAGTTACCGCACAATTAAGTCTTCGTGCGTACTCCGATCCAGTGTCACCTCGGCCTTATCCGAATCCACACTGAATGCACACTGAGAGAAATAATTAGTAAATATAACGAATTTTTTGGTAAATACTACCAATCTATAGTCATTTTCGACCGTACTAATAAACACATATGTCAAGCAGAACCATGATTCGGAAGCCCAATATCGGCTACATTTTCTCGCCGAAAATGCACGTATCAGAATTATATCCTTATTATACCTCCGTATTGCCTTATGTAAACAATGAAAATGGTTAATACGCGCTTTTCTCACCAATTTTCAGATATGACAATATCTAAGCTTACTAATATTATCGAGTAAAATATACTAATCTCTGGTAGGGATGCGGGTTTGTTGACAATATGTACAAAAAATTTGTATATTCTACTAATTTTGCATTACCAAATGTATTTAGTGGTTTTCGACCGAGGATTTTTCTAAGGGCGATTACACATTATCCGGTTTCTGCCGGACCGGTTTCAAAAAGCGCCGCTGGGTTTGGACGGATAACCGGATAACAATGTGAAAGAGACCTCGCGCTATACAAAACCGTACATCTTTCACATACACATACATGCATTTGTTTATACAGTGGTTTGACAGGTGAACATTGCTGCAAATATTTCTGCTACATACAACTGATTGCTGTTAGGCGGCTCGCACACCGGAGCAACAAGCAACTAGCAAGCTGCAATACGCAATATGCAACAGGCAACATATTTTGTTGTTCTCCGCACACCAGAGCAATAATAACGCTTGACATTATGCACACAATCTACTTAATGTACGAAACTTGTCAAATTATGAGCGATAAGTTGCCCTTCAACCGACACGTCGCGTTGCTAGCGATATGTGTTGATCTGTAAAGGCGATAGTGATATCGTATTGCGTCGGTGTGAGAGATCACCAAAAATCAAATGGAAAAATCCATTGGCGATAATATTGCTTATTGCATGTTAACAGTTGCTAGTTGCTTATTGCTCCGGTGTGCGAGCCGCCTTAGGTGGCTGGCTCAATTCGACAGCCCACAATTTCCAGCTGCCAACATTGTATGGGGAAATTATTTTCCCCACCACAAGTTGCTATCGGCGAACAAAAACTCGAACTGCACTCCACGCAATGTCGACAGTAAATACAAAACGGCGGAACAACCGGCACAAACATCAAAGAATCCTTCTCTTCATTCAAAATACAGTTCTGGTAGAACTACATATATTCACATGAAAACACTAGGTATATAAAACTTATATTCATAATGTACAGTTTCACAACATTACAACTTGTATTCATTTAACAAAACATCCGATAAAATATTTAATTTATTGTTGATTCCATAGTGAACGATTCGGAAGTATCTGCTCGGCAGAATAATAAAATCATTTCCGCTTACGCTTTGCTGATCGCATATCTGTGCGATGTTCTCGATCGCTATCGGCAGCGGTGAACTCCCCAATTCCCTTGCGCATCTTTCGCTTCCCGATCGCATATGAGTGAGCGAAGATCAAGCATCTGTACCTTGTTCTTATTACCTGTGGTACAGCTGCACCGAGCTGATCGAACCCGTGTTTTCTGAATTCCCACCATTGTTTGTGAGCACCCTCTCATGATGTGCCTTTTGGGGATGGGTCATGAACAAATTGCATATGAAAAATCTTGAAACCACAGCTGCTGCTGCAACCACGAGCCTGCTCAAATTTGCGTTTCTTGGAAAGTACATATGAATGTCGAAGTTTGGCACGGCCAAAGTGAGTGCAGGCCTCGCAGGCGCACATCAGGACGGTGTTTTTACCGATAAGTGCCGTCAGAGCGGTCAAAGGTGTAATAAACCTTTCCGCCCCATTTCAAAATACGTTCGCAAACCTTTTCCGTAATTTGCAGAGCGCACACGTTCATCTTAGGCGCATCTCGTTTTACAATGATTATCACAACGACGGCAACGTAAATTTGCATTGATAAATGAACATGAAAAACTTACTGGACAAAAGACTTGGCTGTCATCAACAGTATTACAAAAACTAACTTTTGTCCAGTTGCTGTGTACTCATTCACTCACTAATTTATTTTATTTCTAATCATACACAAACAGCATGATTTATTTCACACGCTCTGTTGCCACATACTTTTTTAACAGTCTCAGATAGTTAGATAAAAATGAACAATTTTTTATGAGCCAATTATAATAACATTGCCTAACAAGCCAGGGGCACTACTTATTTATATGTATTATCTGTTCACTTCCTGTGATCATCTTGAAATTTGCGTACGAAAGGATGTGTACCCATCCATTTATTCTAGAGTGTTTTTTTGTTTCAGCATTGTAGTAATATTGCTTTGCGATTAAAATTACATCATACATTTCTTTCAAACGCTATTCATCGCTGCTTCCGCGGATCCTCTTCCAGAAACGCGCTCAGTCGCAATTTCTCGAGGACGTATTCCTGGGGCAGAAGCAGCTTCTCGAGCGCATTTTGCATCAACGCATAGCGGATGACCAATAGCTGGCTGATTGCGTTCTGACAGAGTCGATGCTTCAGCGTCGGGCAGGGAAACATCTTGATCACCGAGCACAGGTCGGTCAGTTTGGTCTTGAATTCCTCGAGCCAAGCTTTAACCACCTCTTCGTCGATCGCGTTCCGGGTCAGGTTGAACTGTATGAAATACCGAATAAGAATATTAGAAGAGAAACTATTTTGGTGTGTTCAAGTTAACAAACACTCACCTTCATATTCAGCTGGATGAAGTCGCTCGAAATCTGCCCCTTGATGGAACAGTTGAAAATTTGTGACATTCTAGAACTCGTTCAGTATCGAATTTAAATGATGGAAGTTTTCTGTGAGCAAAACAAAAACAGAAGTTAATCAATGAATTATGAATAATTTGTCGCTGACATTACCCACCGTTGAACACAATCCATGGCAAAACACTCCATGATGACCTCGTGCGCCTGTGACCATTGCTTCGCTTTGAGCAGAAATTTGCATCACTTCACTTGTTCTACAGCAGCGAAATAAAGCGAAATATAATTTTCGGCATCCATATCACTTGCAACTTTTGAAATGATTTCAAAATAAACAAACGTCAATAGCACACACATACTAATACATGGGACGAAAAATTGCCTGAATCGTACTAATACTCACAGACATGACAAACAACTGTCAATTCGCGTTGATGGTATTTAGTTTCGTGTTTTGCTTTTGGGAAGTGACAGTAAAAATAAATTTTTAGGTGCAATTAACACATATACAAAATAAAAATTATGAATGAAAATAAACATGTTTTGTAATAAATATATTTTATGTAATATAGCAATACGTTCTTTCGCAAGTAGTGAAAAAACCCTGAACAAGAATTGTGTTTGATAGTGATTTCATATTATAATTATAAGTTTTGGTAAAAACATCAAGAACGTTATACAAACATAATTAAGTAAGAATCAGTTCCACGTGTTTTGAGTAATCAAATAATTTGAAGTGAAAATTTTCATTCAAAGCTTGAACAACTTAAAACTGTCTTATGGTCTGAGAATGTTATAGAGAATGATTTGCTTTCCCAAACTGATGTCTCCACCAGATGTCGATACAATACTACTGTCATCGCGTATAATGCTTGTCCGGTCACCGGACATTGCAGTTGCAGTACACCGCTGCATCACGGCGCCGTAAAGAGGTTGGTACGGTTGAAATTTGCCATTTGGGTTTCAGACCGATCCGGCAGAAACCGGATAATGTGTAATCGGCCTAAGGGTAGATGTCGATGGAATCATACAACGGATTTTCACTTGACATCAATATACTGTAAGTTTTTTGACGTAGAACTACGTCTTTCATTAAGGGTGCCAAAACAGAAAACAGGTCACGTTTTTATGAAATAAAGTTAACGTTAATAACTATTTTTGCTGTAAACGGATTCTGGCGATTTACATACCAAACGAATCTGAAAATCCCTAAGATTTGTTTAATACGCTATACATTACAATCCCATATTCTGCAAATGGTTTGAATTGATGGAAATTGAAAGCATTCCCATTTCCTCATACTATCCATCGTTCTATCCATTTGTGTGCTTTCTCAAACAGAGCTGTCAATAACGTGTAACTTTTCGACGAGCAACGAAGGGGAAATCGTAAGATGTAAAGTTTCCGTGAACAAAGTGTAACGTTTGGGCGTCGCTAAAATAAGGGTCTCTATGAGAAGGCCCGACAGCACACGCAACGCGGCGCTTCACGTCCGTCTCAACGGCGAAACTGCCAACCGCTCGGCGAAAAAGAGAAAAATCAACTGTCAAGCGCGGAAAAGAGGAAAGGCATTCGGGAAGTGATTTTCGTGCCGTACGGTCGGCTATTCGCGTTGCAATAAGCTTACTAAGTTTACTTTTGCCTCGTAGCACGAGGCAGGCCAAGAAAAATGGCCATTTTGTGAGCCCAAGGGCGTATTGTGCTTGGCCCGGAGGGCATGAGAAGTGATTTGTGTGGCCCAGAGGGTATTTTGGGCATAATTTCCGCACTCAGTAGGTGCGATTTGTGTGGCAAGGAGGGCATTTTTGCATTCACGACGTCGAGGTCACGAGCGTGGTAACCGACATTTACTTGGTGGCCCCGAAAGGTTCGTGGACCGCTAGCAAACACTCCCAGGACACTGGGATTGAGCGACAAGCTCTCCCCCAGGGCAGTGGGATCGAGCGACGAGCTCTCCCCAGCACGCCAGGATCGAGCAACGGGCTCTCCCAGGACAACGAACGCGATTTTGGTCGACAGATGACGCAGGTGAGCGCTGTGTGAATGCGTGTGCGTGTGTTTGTGAGCATTGAGTCATAGAGGGGAAACCCTAAATCTTTAACAAAAGGAAAAGGAGAATAACGATGGGGAATACTTGCCTAGAGTAGAAACAGTGGATCTCGCTGATGCAAAATTTATTCTTCTTGAGGACACCGACTGGACAACACCGCTGGGCGAACTGGACGGCGAGGGATCGAATGGTTTTCTCGAGACAATAAGAGTAGAGGAGTAATATGAGGAAAGAGTAGAGTTTTCCAAGGGCCTTTTTGAAGGCTAGAGATGAATGAACTGAAGAAGTCTCTTCAATCCAACAAGGAAAGGAAGGAAAGGCTAACTTTCAGTATCGTTCTAGATACGAAACAATGAACATTGCTTGTTCTTTCTTGTTTTGCGCCATCACATGTCTTCGTTTCGGACTGAGCTGTGGACGCGACCAAATTACTCACTCGCTGATGTCTCTGGCATTGCGATCATTGCATCAAACTGACACCATTGCATTAATGTTTTGAGCTACACAATTGTGTGGGGAATCATCAAGCTAGGCTTCGTCAGCTCGCCAAGAAAATAAATGTTCTGGACTTTTGTCAGTGATTTGGCTTCGCATGACGGTAGGAAAACTCTCTCCGCAAAGGATGACAGCTAAGCCAAACTAGACTGGCAATATTAACAGGAAGGGCTTCTGTTGAAAAGAGCGCTAAACAGAGATATATGTGTGTGTGCGTGTGTGTGTGCTCCATAACCCGTACGTAAAAATAGTGCATCTCCGCTACGCTGAAACACCATCTGTAATGATAAATTTAAACAAGGAGGGGAAATAGCGGGAGGGAATAGGATATTAGTAATGAATCTCTGCTGAGGCAAATATTTAGCCTTTTTGCAAGCAGTTGACATTGTTTGTTTTATGTCCAGCACTCGAAATTGCTAATGTTCGATGAAAGTAACAACGGCAAACATCCCTTCTAATGAAACATGCAGCAAAACGAAGTGAACTACGCCGTTGAACGCCAATCTTAGATATATACCACATCGAATTTGGCACATTGCATCGCATCGCTTTGCAAGATTGTCAGATTGATTTATTATATTCATTATAATAGTAATCAGAATTTAGTTGGATATTATTGAGAAAACAAATTATATAGTGAAAATTGTAATGAAAATAATTTTAAATTGAGATAGTTTCATTGATATTCATTCATTCCAGTTCAATGATATTATATATTTGGTTTCTATAATAGGGAAATCAAAGATCCTTTTCTTAAATAATAAAATCGGCAACCAGGAATGACTGATCCTACGGCATAGAATGTATTAAGTTATATCATATCGAATCATATGTATGAGTTTTAGCCGCTGTTGAATTAAATTTCAGATAGCCGCGCGAGATAGCTGGTGGATGATAATCCAGACGACCGGAGTTCGAACCCATATCGGATCAGTTTTCACTAAACATCAATCTGTGCCATTTTGAACATTTATATTCCACTCACGACACAAGTAAATTAAATAATTATTATTTCTACAAATATAAATACGCATATATAAAAATGGCGTTTCGTGAGGCTATAATAAACATTTTACGAAAATATTTTGCGCCATTTGTTTTTTTTTTCTATATCTTTGATAAATCGTATATGAGTATGGTAAAAGTCGTATTAGGTGCGTTGACAATTCATGAATATATTTATATTAGATCGCAATTCAATTTCAACATAATCGCTATTATAGCCGATTAAAGTTGCATATTCATCCAAACTAATTCGGTAAGCATTTGCCATGTATGTATATGGCCTCCACTTTTGCATGCATATACCAGTTAGGCGCATTAAATGCCAACCAAAATTTAGGGCATATGATGTTATATATACGCTTGTTATGTGATTTAATGTGCTCCCGTGGCCGAGTGGTTAGCGTCAAAACCTAACATGCCGGGGGTTCGGGTTCGATTCCCGTTCTGGTCGGGGAAATTTTTCTTCAAAGAAATTTCCTCTGACTTGCACTGTGGTCACGCGTATTCTAGAGCTTGCCACTCAGAATACATTCAAGGCGTGTTATTTGGCATAGAAATCTCAACTAAGTACTAATGAAAATGACGCAAGTAATACTACGTTGAGACGGCGGAGTTCCTCTAGGAAAGTTAGTGCCATATAAGAAGAAGAAGAATGTGATTTAATGTTTGCTGGGCAGTCTGCGAGCCAAGAATGATGAAATCAAATCTGTCAACAAACATGCGGAGTTTGACAGCAAACAAGGCGAGTGTATTGGTGCTTACAGGTAATTATTCGTGTGTTGGCAGAATGGTTTTAGTTTGGCCCAAAGTCACCCCAAACAAACTCAAAAATTACAACGTTCGGAAAAATATTCTTGTCTGAGAGAAAAAAGCACAACTCCAAATAAGTGATTAGATTCTTTTTAATGTAGCCTCAATGCACCTTCCATTTGTCAGATTTAGCCAATTTCGTGTGTGCGACGGTTTATAGAGTACAATTTTCGACAACGATTTATTATGCTATCCATGGTGACTATCTTCAAGGCACTGGTGAAACGAATCAAAATAATTTTGTTGTGTGTGGCTTCCTCTAACAATTAGAGAAATACGTAATCTTTCACTCTACATAAAGTTTTAATTATCTCATCAAGCGTGTTCAAAAAAAAAAAATCAACATGAAACATATTTGGTTTTGGCCCAATGTTACCCCCAGGCCCAATGTCACCCCGACTGGCGGTAGTTTAATGAAAAATATATCACGCCATGCAATTTTTGTTTCCCTCTCGAAAAATAAAAGTGGGAAGACGAATGTCTCGGTGTTACCTAATATTCATTTATTTCGGCAAAAACATTGCCGAAATTGACATTTTCCCTATTTTAGGTTGTATAAAGTAAAAAGACGGGTGGGTAATGTCGGGGACATAACCGGAGTGACGTAGGGCTATACAAAGGGGACAGCTTTTGTTAAAGATATATTTTAAATATGTTGTTGACGTAGGACTACGTCTAACCGGAAGATATAGGGGGTGAAATGGAAATCTAGGCACTGAACAAGTAGGAAAAAATGCAAGATTTGGAACGCTTATAACTCGAGCATTTCTCAATAGATCGCGAAGGTTTTTGCATCAATTGATAGAAAATATATCTACGCATCTATTATTACGAATAACATTTCATTTTTCTTGAGATAAATAATTGAATAATTGTGAAATATCAAGCATTGTCAAAATGCACTATGTGCCCATTTTTGATTGGTCCATTTTGTGCTCCTCAAATCGTACCGACCAAAACGGGCAACCAGCGGCAGCAGCGAAATAGAATGAAGCACGCTTGGAAAGGAAAAAGAAAAAAATGAACGAAACATTGGTCGCAGTCTCACACATGCGCAATTCTCGAGCCAGCCAGTCAGCTTAAAAATCCCCGCTCCGCTGCCGTAACGATCCTTTTTCAGCCATTCTTTGTGTGGACACCGACTGGACAACATCGTTGCTGGACGAGCTGGACGGCGAGGGATCGAGTGCCTTTCTCAAGGCAAGAGGGCAGAGGTGGTAGCGCTGGAGTAGAGTAATAGAGTAGAGTAGAGTTTTCAAAAAGCCTTTCTCAAGGCTAGAGACGAATGAACTGCAAAAGTTTAAAGTCTCTATAATTCAAGACCTTCCTTCCTTCCTTCCGTAACGATCATTCTCGTTCAAACCGTACACCACATCGGTTCGCATCACAACACATCAACAAACCAACCCAAGCAGCCATGTCTGGACATGGTAAAGGGGGAAAAGTGAAGGGAAAGGCAAAATCCCGCTTGAACCTATGTCCCAGCTTTCACGGACTAGCTGTTTTACCCAGCGGACAATGTCAGATGGAGGACAGGGCATGTCTGGGGGTTCTATTTTGCTGCCCTGGCCGGCCAGTATGTCGGCGGCTGTGTTTCCGCGGATTCCTGAGTGACCAGGAACCCAGCAGAAGGAGATGTTTTTATTTGAAGCAGCCTCTTCTGTTTGCTTAATCCATGGGTGTTTGCTGTTTCCACTCAGAAGATCGTGGAGACAGCTAGCTGAGTCGGAGAATATTGTGGTAGGAAGGAAATCATGGGTGCATTCTTGGGTAGCTATTAAAAGGGCGAAAGCTTCCGCACTAAAGATGGAGCATTGCGGTGGAAGAGAAAAGCTACCAGTGTATCTACTCTCAAAGATTCCACATCCAACTCCATCGGCACTGACTGAACCATCTGTGTATACCTGGTGAATAATTTGAAAATTGGATGCAACGAGGTTATTGAAGCAGGCTTTGACTTTTGGAGGAGGGTCTCCCGCACGAACTGCCTTGAGAAGTTCAAGGTTAATGTTCGGCGGTTTGACGTTCCAATTTCTTCCCGTCGCAGATGAACGTTCACATATATCGGGAAGATCTTTGTTCGTGAGATTTTTGAACCATGTTTTAGCCCTATTTATTAATGGGACATTGTGGTCGCTTTCGGGGAGTGACAAGTGACGGATGGCTTTATTAGTGATGGCTTTTGTTACCAGGTGGGTGAAGGGAAGTTGCCCACTTTCTGCCATTACAGCAAGAGTAGGACTGGTGGGAAAAGCGCCAATTGCGAGCCTAATTGCTTTATTGTAAATTGGTTGAATGGTGTTTAACACCCTGTCCCCTCCACGGCTGAAGGTGCCTATTCCGTAAAGGATTTGTGGGACCAACCAAACATTTACAACATTTAGCAGCGTCTTTCTATGACCAGAGTCTAGGTTGCCTGCGATAGCCTTGATGATGTTCAGTTTCTTTCTGGTGGCTATTTTGGTCTTTTGAGAATGTGATAGGAAGTTGAGTTTCTTGTTGAAAGTAACCCCTAGTATTTTCAATGTCCTCATTGTAGGGATCGAGATTTTGTTGAGCTGAAGATAGGTTCTCCTTCTGAGAGCTTTTCCGATATGTATGTGTTTGGATTTCTCCGGGGAAATTTTGAAACCTGTTTTTAGAGCCCAGTTTTGGATGGAGTCTAAGGTTTTTTGAAGCCTCTTTCTCTGAATTAAGCCGAAACAGCTCGTAGAGATAAGAGTGATGTCATCTGCATAGACTATGATCTTTATATGTTCCGGGATAATCTCGAATAGAGATTGCATGGCAATGTTGAAGAGGGTTGGTGAAAGTGCTGAGCCTTGTGGGAAGCCGTTTTCTGGGATTTTTAGAGAAGATTGGTGGTTGTTAATAACGGTTTTGAAAGACCGGTTTTCTAGAAAACTTTTAATGAAGAGACCTAATCTCCCACGAATCCCCCAGTCGAAAAGGCTTTTCAGCACTGGGTACCTCCATGCCCGATCGAAGGCCTTGGATAAATCCAGGGAAACAATATCAATGTGGTGTAATTTTTCAGTTGCGTCGTCTAGGATTTTTTCGATTGCTACAAGGCAATCTTCTGTACCTTTTCCCACACGGAAGGCGAATTGTCTGGGATCAATCAGCTTATTTGACTCTAGAAAAGTCGTTAAGCATCGATTGATCATTTTTTCCAAGACTTTCCCAACACAACTTAGAAGAGTGATGGGGCGGAAATTGTCAAGAAGATGGTTGTTCATGTCTGGTTTCGGGATACAGATCATTAAACCCTCTTTCCAGCAACTGGGGAGGGTTCCACTGTCCCAGACTTTGTTGAGGAGCTTCAGAAGAGCTTTTTTCCCGAGATGGGGTAGATTCTTAAGCATAGGGTAGCTGATGTCATCAGGTCCTGTGGATCCTTGTTTGACTTTGTTCAGTACCCAATCGAGCTCTTTGAGGGAGAGGTTTTTGTTGAAGTCTAATTCCACATCGGTATGAAAATCGATGGGAATTGTTTCGCATTCCGTTTTGTGGGTTAGAAAGGTTTGGTCGTAGTTTTGATTGGAGGAGGCGGATGCAAAGAAATCTCCAAACGCCTCGGCGATGGTTTTCCGGTCATTGGTGTATTGACCGTTAATTAGAAGATTATATTCTTTGCTCCTTTTCTTGCCATGAAGCCTGCCAATCTTACTCCATAACTCCTTTGTTGACGCGTTGGGATTAATTTCGCTGACGAATTTAACCCAACTGTTGTGCTTGGCTGTGTTGATAACAGTCTTAGCTTCTTTGCGAGCCCTTTGGAACTCTGTAAGCAGAGTGGGCCTCAGTGGGCTGTCCGGATGGGCCTTTCTTAATTTGCGTAAGGCCTTACGTCGACCTTTGATCGCTGCCTTCAGCTCAGGCGACCACCATGGAACACATTTCCTGCCAGGGATGCCACTGGTTCTGGGGATGTGCACCATTGCAACTTCTAGGAAACTTTGGAAAATTCCTCGGCTGTCCAATCTCGTTTAGCGGAGAGGCGGTTTTCAATGTCAAACTGATAGCCAGCCCAGCCAGCGTATTCAAATTTCCATCTTGGCCTTGTTGAAAACTCTGGAGAAGTTTGGCCGAAGGAAGTGAAGATTGGAAAATGATCGCTTCCGCAAGTATCATCGTGGATGTTCCAAGAATGCTTTGAAGAGAGTTTGTCTGATATTATAGTGAGATCGATGGCTGAAGTAGTACCAGAATAATGGATTCTGGTGTGTTGGCCGTTGTTAAGAAGGAGAAGAGAATGGTCGGATATGAAATCCTCAATGATGGATCCTTTTCGATCGAGGTATGCACCTCCCCAGGCGTATGAGTGGGCGTTGAAATCACCCATAAGCATGATTGGGGCGGGAAGTTGGGCGAACAGATGGTCCAGTTGGCCGCGTAGAGTGTTCGGATCAGAATCATTAGTGATGTAGATGCTAACGACGGTGATTGGAAAGGGGTGTTTAATGCGCACTACCACTGCCTGAAGATCAGTGGTAATGGGAAGAAGATCATGTGGAGTGCCATCCTTGATTGCGATTGCAACTATAGCATGTTTCCACGATGCGAAGAGATTCACGGTTTTCGTTTGATTTATCGATGAAGAATCGTTTGCGTGCTTTACGCAGTTTGTTTCGCAGCCTTCGAAACTCTGCAGTCCACCAAGGCTTCCTGGTGTTCCTATTAATAGAACGGTGGCGTCGGGGTACTTTCGAATGTATGATCTCAAACAGGGTATCATAAAACATATGGGTGGCGGAATCAACTGTACGATCTTGAAGAAGTACCTCCCATTCGACCAATGAAAATACGCTATTTAAAGAGTTGAAATCACATCGTCTAAAATCCAGGTCAAAGGAATCAGTTGTGGCTGAAATATGCACACAGCTCTGCATGTCTATTTGTAGTTCGAATGGTGGGTGGTGCGGATCAACGGGTAGAAGTGGTGATATCGGCGGCTGGCCTTCAAAATTATCGGGAGCGTTTGTAAAAACCAAATCAAGTAGTCTGCCATTGATGTTTGGAATAGAGTTGATTTGTACGAGGCCATAGGATGAGATGGATTCAGTTAGCACGAGTTCTGGATCGCTAGAAGCATTCACAGGCAAGTATCCGTTGACATCCTCATCAAAACCCCATTGCAGATGCGGAAGATTATAATCGCCGAGCAATAAAACGATATCGTTAGCCGAAGATCGGTCCGTCAAGGACTGAACAGCGAAAGTGTGGTTGGAATACAACGCCGTCTCAGAGTTTGGTCGAAAGTAAATGCCGAGGAGGTACAAATATCGGTTGGATAGTTTCACACAAACTACCATTTGCTCAAGCGTACTACAATGAGGTATCGAAACCTCGGTACAGTGCAGTGTGGCTTTCACTGCGACAAGCACTCCGCCACCTCTTGTGAGGCTACTGGTTGCTTCACTACGGTCACAACGAAAAAGTGAATAATCGGATGATAATTCAGCGTCGCATATATCGGACCGGAGCCATGTTTCAGTAAGAATGACAACATCATAATGACTGCTCGACAATCCTAGCTGTAAGCGTGAAGTTTTAGTGCGAAGGCCTCTGACATTTTGGTAGTAAATGGAGAGAAAGTGTTGCTTTGGCGAGAGACTATCACAATCACCACAGTCAGTAACCGGAAGCACAGGATGATGAGCTACAGGATCGTTCCGCTGTGTCGATGCGTTTGTCGGACGCTGGTGGCCCGAAGATGGCGATGAGCTAGAAGTGTTTCGCATTTCAGGCAGCGCATTGTTCGGAATGAAGGTGTACTTGCCTGCATTTATGGGTTGGATGCCAGCTGCCCCGCACTCGAGCACAGGACCGGGACGACTGGGTGTCGCTGACATCAATGGCTCGACTGTGATGAGGGAGTCAGAGGCATCCATAGAGCTTGCAGGTGTGCGTCCCGGTTGACTGGTTTGTGATGCATACGTGGGTAGTAGACTAGGAATAACATATGTTACCGAGATGGAATTGCTCGAATCACAGCTGTACTTGCCTGAGTGAGAGGCTTGGAGAACCCCCAATCCAGACTCAATCGCAGGACCGGGATGGCTGCTGGGCGTTGGCGGAAATGGCTCGACTGCGATGAGAGGATTGAAGGCCTCCTTCGTGCTTGATGGTATGCATCCCGGTGAGTTAGTTGACTCAGGAAGTTGGTTGAATGAAGAGGATCTTGGTTGCTATGTTGAATAGTCCACCATTTTGTTTCGCCGTTCTCGCTGAATTTTATAAACCGGGCATTCACTGCTTCAGGCAGAGTGGTCAGTTTCAATATTCAGCTTACGCTCAACTCGCAGTTTCGAACAGTTTGCACATTTTTCTATGCGGGATTTGCATTCTTTAATCGAATGGTTATCACTGCAAATAGGGCAGATAACTTTCTCTACTTTACAGTCGACTATTTTATGATTGAACCCGCAGCATTTGTAACACCTTATGACCTGCAACCCATCAACCACTCGGCATCGATTCCACCCGCAGTTCAGTTTCCCAAGTTGTATCACATTGAAAAACGTCTCGGGGTCCAACTCGACTATTGCGCTGTAGTTGTCGTATCTCCACTTCAAATTGCAGTAAGTTTTGCGCAATTTGAAATGTTTCAATGTTGCAAAAACTTCGTTTTGGTTAGTCAGTTTACCCTTTAGTTCGCTTTCGTCGTATTCGTCGCTCATTCCTATTATTTTAATGGTTGGTTTCATGTTCTCGCGCACTTTTACCTCAAATCGACCTTCCAGTTGTTTGTCAACTGTCTCTTCAAGATGCTTGATTGACGCATCATCCTTTAGAGCTACTATGACCGACCCATCTTTACTACTTGTCACCCGTCTAACGTTCAAATTTTTGCCATCAATTTTATTTCGCAACTCGACTCTAATATCATCAACATGTACGCCTTCCTTTGGCTTTATGACGGCGATTGGATTAGGCTTCAAATGCTGTTTCTTTTTCAGTTCGGTTCCATTTACTATCATGTCATTTTTTACTACATTAGCAAAGCTTGTTTTTGGGGATTCGTTCGATGCTGACGTTTTTAATAGCGTATCCGTAGTATTTTCCAATCGCCTTTTTTTGGCAAGGGATCGTGTAACAACATTACACGCAGAATTCTCCTTGTCGTCAGCTGCGGAAATGGATCGCGTATTTATTCGCAATAGTTCATCTCTCATGATTTTTCTGACATTTTTCTCGAAGTTTTTGACAAAGTCTAGCACACACGTGAAATCGTCCAATTTACGACCGATTTCATTCAACAATTTTTCGTTGTGGCTATCGTCATATTCGCTTAAAGCCAAACAAGCATCGCAAACAAACACTGCATTGGGGAGCTTCTTCAATAAATCTATTTCATCCACTGACGCTCCAGGCAAGCAGGTCATGTGAATAGAGAGCTTACATTTTCCAAAACACTCTACACTCGCATCATGCTCGGCTATAGGCACAGCGCACAAAGCACACGGCTGCGAGAAACAATTCTCATCACCTCTGTTTCCTATGTCCATATCTTCGTGCATTGTAACCAGCACATGACATACAAAGCGGGGCGAAATCAATTCAAATTTGCCGTGCAGTACAGTGAATTGATACGCTTATTTTACAGGATTAAGTGAATATACTCTCACGTTAAGTAGATAATAAATTGTTCAATTGTAAATTCAATCGTGGGACTTCCTGCAGTAACAACTACGCATACAGATGGATATAACTTAACACAAATTTAGACAGGATTTCACACACAATTTTGTATTTTTTGTTGGGCACAGATACACAGTGGACTTTCTCTCTTGACAATTTGTTATATAATATTTTGTCGGATACTTCTGATGTTCCATTATATCCCGAATTTCTGTGTTGGAGTGAGTGTGTTGGTGTTTTTAACTCTAATTCCTAAGTCTTAATTGTGTGTATGTTTGAACTATTCAAAGAGAATTAGTTCGATGGTCCTTTACCCTTGGAAAGAGAAGCTTTCTTTGAGGTATTGGTGTTGTTTTTGTTTGGTGTAGAAGTCTTTGGAGTGTTTGTTGTGTTTGTGTTGTTTTTTGTTGAATGTGCGTTGCTGTTGTTGTTATTGTTGTTTTTTGTTTGATGTGTGTTGTTGTTGTTGTTGTTTTTTGTTGGTGTTGTGTTGTTATTTGTTGGTGGTGTAGTTCTTTGTTCGTTTTTTGTTCTTTTCTTGTCCTTGTTATTTTGGATTTCATCTTCGGATTTTTGATCGGAATCTGAAGATGATCCTTTCGCCATTTTCCTTTTATTTTTATTTTTGTTTGGAACATCAGAAGTGTCCATTGAAATGACTGATTCGTTTTCGGATTCAGTTGTTGAGCTGTCGGTTGTCGACTCTGTCATGGAAGTATCGATTGTAGTGTCAATTGGGGGAGTGCTTTCGCGGCTAGAAGAGGCCGAAGCGGCCGAGGCGCAGTTACATTTGCAGTTGCAGCTGGGTGTTGGCTCTTGCAAGTTGGAGAGTCTGTCTTGCAGAACACTTGCAAAAGTTGGTCCATTATTTTGACCGTTGTGTTTTTCTTTCGCCTCTTTGTAGGAGATACCATAATCGATTCTGATTTTTGTGATGTTGTTCTCGGTTTGCCATACGGGGCATTTCCTATTCGAAGAGGAATGGCAATTCAAGCAAACTGCTGAAGCGTTGCAGGTTTTAATTCCATCCTTTTGATCTGGATGTTCCTGTCCACAATTTCGGCAAAGCGGGTTCTCGCGTTTGCATCGTTTGCTAGTATGTCCAAATTTGTAACACTTAAAACATTGCATTGGGTTGGGATAGAAATTTCTAGTCCCAGCCCGAATAAATCCAAAATTAATGAAATCGGGAACAACAGTTCCACGAATCGTCAAAATAAGAGTGGCAGTTGGCACAACAACTGCAACTCCTTTGTTCTCCTTTCTGGTGATGCGCTTGACATCGATCACACCTTGATCGGAAAGCTCTGTCACCAGTTCGGATTCTTTGATGTCCATGACATCACGGCAAGTAACAACACATTTACGTTGGTTTAGGGTTGGGTGGTAAATCACTTCAATAGGGGTTTCATCAATTAATTTGTTGATTAAGAGGAGCTTACCAATGATATATTCGTCCTTGGCCGTAAGGATATACTGCGTCCTCTTCTTGTCGTCTCGTTGCGGTCGCGCTGTGTAGTACTTCTTTCCTACAGCGTTGGCGATCGTCTTACTCACGACGAACGGGTTAGCCGGGATCACGTTCTCTCCTGTGGCACGTAGTAACAGGATCTGTAGGTTGCCGTTCAGTGGGTCGGCCCACCTTGGAGCAGTACGTTGGGTAGGTTTCCCCTCGTACAAATTTGTAGCCCGGCCTCCCGGAGGCCCGGAGCTACTGGAAGCCATGCTGTTGTCAGGCCATCCCCTAGGTATAGCCGACAAGTGGGTTAATCTTTAGATGAAAACACTGAGAAATTTTGTTGGGTCTTTACACTTGGGGATATGTGTCCAGAAATTCGCACTTTTTTAGCAAGAGCACAAAACCACCAATTATCACGAATAAACTTTCAAAATTATTTTAAAACTGTTTTGACGTAGGACTACGTCTTTCATTTCTATACCGGGGTGTAAAATCAAAGTTTCGAAAACGAAAGCGTTACGCCGGAGACCGAGATTTTGAGCGTTAATAGTTCCTAAACAACTGAACGAAATGGTATGATAAACACTTCATTCGAAAGATAAAATGTCTACGCGTTATATACTTGTTACTTTTTGATCCAAAAACTTATTTCAATAGTCTTAAAATTGCTTTCAAAACAGGCTATTGAAATCACCAATCAGTATATAAGCGAGCGGCGCTCGGAAATCCACTCAGTTCTAATTGAACAGCGATTGGAGCATGTTGTCGCTGTTGCGGTGAAGCTCTTTATTTATCATGAAAGCGCGGATGAACGGTGTCACCAAGAGCCTATTTGTGCACCCTAGGCCGGAAGGGAATCTATCAGGAGGAGAGTGATGCCACAAACGGTTCCCTGGGAAGACATCGCTACACACACATACACGCGCGGCTATTAACAGGTGGTTATCGAGTTGGCATTAACCACTGGTGGGCTTCCAGTATCGAGGAAAATGTGGAAATAACTAATCGTTACTGAAAATAATCTGCCAGTTCCTCTGGGAATTTTCAAAATATATTCATGTGAAAGAGTTTAATTGAATGTTTTCTATCCATGTAACACTGTGACCAAATACATTTGGTTTTGTGGTTTTTCAATCAATCGCAATTAACAGGATAGCTTCAGAAGATTATTCTTCCCCATCAGTAGGATATTTCCGTATCCAATATTGTATGCGCCCGTAATCGATTATTGCTCAGTCGCTGAAAGTTCCGAGCTCAGAGAGTTCATTCCCCTCTAGTTTGCCTTCCAAATTGCCATCGTAAACCACACCTTCTCTCGATTCAATCACACACAAAAAGCATACTTAAGCGATATTCTGGTGGTGAGACACATTCATTTTTAGTGAGGACATCGACAAGACAACATCGTTGCCTAACGTGCTGGAGGAGGTGGACGGCGAAGGATTGACACATACACGCGCAGAACTCTTTCCGTTAGGATGCCATTCAACATCGAGAAAGTTCCGGAAAGATCTAATCATTGCTGGAAAATAATCTGCCAGTTCCTTTGGGAATTTTCAAAATATATTCATGTGAAAGAGTTTAATTGAATGTTTTCTATCCATGTAACACTGTGACCAAATATGGTTCAATCAAGTGCTATTAACAGGTGGTTATCGAGTTGGCATTAACCACTCGTGGGCTTCCAGTATCGAGGAAAATGTGGAAATAACTAATCGTTACTGAAAATAATCTGCCAGTTCCTCTGGGAATTTTCAAAATATATTCATGTGAAAGAGTTTAATTGAATGTTTTCTATCCATATAACACTGTGACCAAATATGTTTCAATCAAGTGCTATTAACAGGTGGTTATCGAGTTGGCATTAACCACTCGTGGGCTTCCAGTATCGAGGAAAATGTGGAAATAACTAATCGTTACTGAAAATAATCTGCCAGTTCCTCTGGGAATTTTCAAAATATATTCATGTGAAAGAGTTTAATTGAATGTTTTCTATCCATATAACACTGTGACCAAATATGTTTCAATCAAGTGCTATTAACAGGTGGTTATCGAGTTGGCATTAACCACTCGTGGGCTTCCAGTATCGAGGAAAATGTGGAAATAACTAATCGTTACTGAAAATAATCTGCCAGTTCCTCTGGGAATTTTCAAAATATATTCATGTGAAAGAGTTTAATTGAATGTTTTCTATCCATGTAACACTGTGACCAAATATGTTTCAATCAAGTGCTATTAACAGGTAGTTATCGAGTTGGAATTAACCACTGGTGGGCTTCCAGTATCGAGGAAAATGTGGAAATATCTAATCGTTACTGAAAATAATCTGCCAGTTCCTTTGGGAATTTTCAAAATATATTCATGTGAAAGAGTTTAATTGAATGTTTTCTATCCATGTAACACTGTGACCAAATACATTTGGTTTTGTGGTTTTTCAATCAATCGCAATTAATAGGATAGCTTCAGAAGATTATTCTTCCCCATCAGTAGGATATTTCCGTATCCAATATTGTATGCGCCCGCAATCGATTATTGCTCAGTCGCCGAAAGTTCTTTCTTTCTTTCTTTGTTTTTAAGAGGCTTTAAACTTTGCAGTTCATTCGCCTCTAGCCCAGTGAAGAGCCACAATAAAACCAGCCCAGAGGGGACTGGTTAAAGGGAAACCAAAAAAATCACTCATCAGATCTGTCCGCTCGACTCTCGGTTAAAGAAGAAGGTAGGAAGGGATCCTATGCTTCATAAGATATTTAATATATGCTGTAAAGAAAAGTAAATATTTACTGATCCGAGGACCAAAGCAGTAACGAAGCACAAGTGACCCAGCGAAAGGCGTGTTCCAAAAACAAAATTCATTCAGAATGAATTCAGATTCAACTTCAAACAAATGATCTCTAAATCAACGATAGTCCTACGTCACCCTTGCGGTTATACCATAGATATAACCCACTTCCTGTTTTTCCTTCTGTCACTTCACTGTCCGTATGCGCGTGTTATTTCTTTTTTTCTTTTAAATTATAATTAGAGATCACTACAATCACTACAAAATATATTGGCAACACTCCCCGAAAAAAAGGGGGCGTGGCGTCAGTGACGCCGTTAAAGCGCGCGCTTTTCCGGTTTGCCGGTAAGCGCCCGCTCTCCACGGTCGAAACGAGCTATTGCCTTTTCCCGCTCTCCTTCTGCTACCACTTAAAAATAATTAAAATTAACTCCTTCGGAGGAATCGCCAGGGGAGACGTCCTAGTCCGCTGTCCAAAACGCCAAACTGCCGAGCTGAAAAAAAACGTGACCTTCTCGGTCGGAGGTTAAAATCAGTATGATGTTTTTTTTGCCATCGCTCCCTTTTAACGCTCATTCGTTCGTCTCGTTGGACTCGCCCCTCTGGCTGAGTCTGCCGATTTATCTCTATCCTGTGAGTGTGTACCGCTAGAGTATAAAACACGCGGACCCCAAAAAAATATCTTATTTTCTTTCAAACCGTAAACCCGTGTGGTTGTACGGCATCGGCATCGTGGACGTAACAAAGGAGGACAAGTTAAGGGAAAGGCAAAGTCCCACTCGAACCGTGCAGGTGTGCAGTTCCCCGTAGGTGTATCCGCCAATTGCTCAGCAAGGGTAGCTAGGCCGAGCGCGTTAGTACCAGTGCACCAGTCCACCTAGCCGGCGTTATATAGTTTCGGCCGCCGAAGTGATCGAGTTGGCTGGTAAAGCTCGCTCGCGACGATAAGAAAAACCGCATTCAGAACAGAACACATCAAGACAACAACAGGCAGTTGCAGCGAGTGGCGAGTGGCAAACGCAATCGCAAAACGGCATCAGGTAGCAGAAGAAAAAAGTTTGTTCTTTATATAAACTGCTTTGGTGGCAAATCCAGAACAAGGCGGCATCGAGGGCGTTCGAAATGGTTTTTTTCAAAACCACGAGTACTAAGTTTTGACGTAGGACTACGTCTAACCGGAAGATATAGGGGGTGAAATGGAAATCTAGGCACTGAACAAGTAGGAAAAAATGCAAGATTTGGAACGCTTATAACTCGAGCATTTCTCAATAGATCGCAAAGGTTTTTGCATCAATTGATAGGAAATATATCTACGCATCTATCATTACGAATAACATTTCATTTTTCTTGAGATAAATAATCGAATTATTGTGAAATATCAAGCATTGTCAAAATGCAATATGTGCCCATTTTTGATTGGTCCATTTTGTGCTCCTCAAATCGTACCGACCAAACCGGGCAACCAGAGCAGCAACGAAATATAATGAAACACGATTGGAAAGGAAAAAGAAAAAAAGACGGGTGGGTAATGTCGGGGACATAACCGGAGTGACGTAGGACTATACAAAGGGGATAGCTTTTGTTAAATATATATTTTAAATATATTGTTTTATTTTCTTCTCCTACGTGAATACCTACCTATCTACCTGAAAAATGGATTAGTTTACTGTTTACTCTTTATGAACATGTTGATGGTTCTGAAAAGAACCTTTGGTGTTGTGTTTTTGTTATCACTCGATACCCCATCTTGTTCGGTTAAACCTTCCTGTTTACCTATTGCGTTTGCCACTCGCCACAGCTTTCACAGTTGGGAAATTTCTTCCCATCCAGCTTGTGACATGTTGTTCAGTAAATTACATTTAATACGACGTGCCGGAGAAACACTTAGCCACTCACTGAAACTAATTGTTGCCTTGATGAGCGCCGAACCGAAGCTGCTCTGTTCTTGATGCGGGGTTTCTGATTGTCGTGAGCAGCTTTGCAAGCCAACTCGAGCACTCCGACGGCCGAAACTCTATAATCGCTGTTAGGTATACTGGTGCTCCGGCACCAATCCGTTCGGCCTAGTTACCCTTGCGGAGCAACCAGTGAATGCGACCAACAGGGAACTGGAGACCTGCACGGTTCGAGTGAGACTTTGCCTTTCCCTTTACTTGTCCTCCTTTGTTATATCCACGATGCCGATGCCGTACAACCACACGGGTTTACGGTTTGAAAGAAAGTACTCTAGCGGTACACACTCACAGGATAGAGACAAATCGGCAGACTCAGCCAGAGGGGCGAGTCCAACGAGACGAACGAATGAGCGTTAAAAGGGAGCGATGGCAAAAAAAATTCATTCATTACGATTTGTTCGCTCGTTGGATTCACATGCAGGCTAAAAAGGGTCCTTTTCAGGATCACAAAATTATCTTCAATCTGAAGAGTTTATTGTTTTGTTATCACTCGATATCCCCATCTTGTTCGGCTAAACCTTTCTGTTTAGCGATTGCATTTGCCACTCGCCACAGCTTTCACAGTTGGAAAATTTCTTCCCATCCAGCTTGTGACATATTTTACAGTAAATTACATTCAATGGCACGTCGCATTACCACCACTCAGTATCGGATTGGAGGTAATTTTAACCTGTAATTGAACATTTGTGATGACAGTGGTACAGTGTCGACTTTCAATGTGGGGTCATAATTTGGACCCCGAACTCTATGTTTACAAAAATGTCCAACTAAATATGTCGCACCTGTAGGTCCGTCCAATTAGCTAAATGTCGAGATAAGTGTAAATTACTGTACTATCAATCTAGAAGCAATTTAAGAATTGGTGAAAATCAATAAGCTCAGAACAACTGCCAAATTCACATACTCATCATATCCTGGCAAATAAATTATGAAAAAATCAATTTGTGTTTTATTATTATTTTGGATATTGTTTTAGAAAGCATTGAACTGTATTTCCTAAACTCTTTTTTGGAAGGTTTAATGGCCCTGAAAAGCGCCTTGTTTTATGGAATGGTTCCAATTTAGAAAACTTTGTACTCGTGGTTTTGAAAAAAACCTTTTCGAACGCCATCGATGCCGCCTTGTTCTGGATTTGCCACCAAAGCAGTTTGTATAAAGAACAAACGTTTTTCTTCTGCTACATGCTGCCGTTTTGCGATTGCGTTTGCCACTCGCTGCAACTGCCTGTTGTTGTCTTGATGTCCACCGAACCGAATGTGGTCTGTTCTGAATACAGGTTTTCTTATCGTCGCGAGCAGCTTTGTCAGTCAACTCGATCACTTCAGCGGCCGAAACTATATAACGCCGGCTAGGTGGACTGGTGCACTGGTACTAACGCGCTCGGCCTAGCTACCCTTGCGGGGAACTCCAGATCAACACGGTTCGAGCGGGATTTTGCCTTTCCCTTCACTTTTCCTCCTTTACCATGTCCAGACATGGCTGCTTGGGTTGGTTTGTTGATGTGTTGTGATGCGAACCGATATGGTGTACGGTTTGAATGAGAATGATCGTTACGGCAGCGGAACGGGGATTTTTAAGTTTACTGGCTGGCTCGAGAATTACACATGTGTGAGACTGCGACCAATGTTTCGTTCATTTTTTCTTTTTCCTTTCCAATCGTGCTTCATTCTATTTCGTTGCTGCTCTGGTTTGGTCGGTACGATTTGAGGAGCACAAAATGGACCAATCAAAAATGGGCACATAGTGCATTTTGACAATGCTTGATATTTCACAATTATTCAATTATTTATCTCAAGAAAAATGAAATGTTATTCATAATGATAGATGCGTAGATATATTTCCTATCAATTGATGCAAAAACCTTTTCGATCTATTGAGAAATGCTCGAGTTATAAGCGTTCCAAATCTTGCATTTTTTCCTACTTGTTCAGTGCCTAGATTTCCATTTCACCCCCTATATCTTCCGGTTAGACGTAGTCCTACGTCAACAGGAAGGTTTAACCGAACAAGATGGGAATATCGAGTGATAAAAAAAACACAACACCAAAGGTTCTTTTCAAAACCATCAACATATTCATAAAGAGTAAACAGTAAACTAATCCATTTTTCAGGTAGATTTTCAGGTTCACGTAGGAGAAGAAAATAAAACAACATATTTAAAATATATCTTTAACAAAAGCTGTCCCCTTTGTATAGCCCTACGTCACTCCGGTTATGTCCCCGACATTACCCACCCGTCTTTTTTATTTTCTTCTCCTACGTGAACCTGCAAATCTACCTGAAAAATGGATTAGTTTACTGTTTACTCTTTATGAATATGTTGATGGTTTTGAAAAGAACCTTTGGTGTTGTGTTTTTGTTATCACTCGATATTCCCATCTTGTTCGGTTAAACTACGCGTTCTATACTTGTTACTTTCTGAGTGGATCAGAAAGTAACAAGTATAGAACGCGTAGACATTTTATCTTTCGAATGAAGTGTTTATCATACCATTTCGTTCAGTTGTTTAGGAGCTATTAACACTCAAAATCTCGGTCTTCGGCGTAACGCTTTCGTTTTCGAAACTTTGATTTTACGCCCCAGTATAGAAATGAAAGACGTAGTCCTACGTCAAAAGTGTGCCTTCTAAAGCGCCCACCTTAGCTAGCGAGTCCACTTTCTCATTCCCCGGAATCGAGCAATAAGAGGGAACCCATGCTAAGGTAATCTTGAATAATTTTTCGACCAAAACACTCAATAGTTGTCTTATTCTTGTTAGAAAATAAGATGAGCATTTATCAACTTTCATTGAGCGGATTGCCTCTATTGAGCTGAGACTGTCTGAAAAAATAAAATAGTGGTCGATGGGCAATGTTTCAATGATCCCTAATGCGTAATATATCGCACCCAGTTCAGCGACATACACGGAACAAGGATCTTTGAGTTTGAAAGAGGCACTGGAATTTTCATTGAAGATGCCGAAGCCAGTGGACCCGTTTATGAATGAACCGTCAGTAAAGAACATTTTATCAGATCTAACTTTCTCATATTCTGCTGAAAATATCGGCGGAATAGAATCGGAGCGTAGGTGATCTGGGATTCCATGGATTTTTTGTCGCATGGACAGATCAAAATTGACAGAGGAATTGCAGAAGTATGGGAAGCAAACTTGGTTGGAGATGCCTGGTGAAGGGTGCACGTCGTGGGTAAGGTACTCATGGTATAAAGACATAAAACTTGACTGAGGAGTCAGTTGGAGTAGATTTTCGAAGTTATCAATCACCAATGGATTCATGATCTTGCAACGGATGAGAAATCTGTAGGATAATTCTGTGAACCGAAGAGTAAGCGGGGGTACTCCTGCCAAAACTTCGAGACTCGTCGTATGTGTCGAATGCAAACACCCCATGGCTATACGCAAGCAACGATATTGTATTCTCTCCAGCTTGAGAATATGAATCCTGGCAGCTGATCGGAAGCAAAAACTGCCATATTCTAACACTGATAATATCTTTGTTTTGTACAACTGAATGAGGTCTCCTGGATGGGCACCCCACCATGTTCTGGTAATTGTTTGGAGAAAATTGATTCTTTGCTGGCATTTCTGTTTCAAATACGCAATGTGTCTCCCCCAGGTACACTTAGAATCAAAATATACACCCAGGTATTTGAAAAACATAGAGTGTTGGATCGTTTTGCCGGATAGGTGTAGCTGGAATTGGGCGGGTTCATGCTTCCTAGATAAAACGACCATTTCAGTTTTCTCCGTAGAGAATTCGATACCCAGCTTGAGGGCCCACGTGAACAGATTGTTCAGGGTATCTTGCAACGACTTTTGCAGAACGACGGGATTAGTACCCGTGATGGAAATAACTCCATCGTCTGCAAGTTGTCTCAGCGTGCAGTCTCTAGTTAGACAATCATCTATATCATTGACGTAAAAACTGTACAAGAGGGGGCTTAGGCAGGAGCCTTGTGGTAGGCCCATAAAACTGTAACGAGAAGATTTCGAGCTGCCATGAGAGAAAATCATGTGCTTTTCTGACAGTAAATTGTACAGGAAATTATTGAGAATTGGTGAAAGTCCACGATTATGAAGCTTCTCTGAGAGAATTTCCATGGAAACTGAATCAAATGCCCCTTTGATATCGAGAAAAACTGAAGCCATTTGTTCTTTGCGAGCAAATGCGATTTGGATTTCAGAAGATAGCAGCGCGAGACAATCATTTGTCCCTTTACCACGGCGGAAGCCAAACTGCGTATTTGACAGCAAATTGTTCGTTTCGACCCACTTGTCCAAACAAAGTAGAATCATTTTCTCTAACAATTTACGAATACAGGATAACATTGTAATCGGCCTATATGAGTTGTGATCGCAAGCCGGCTTGTTGGGTTTCCGTATGGCTATCACTCTCACTTGTCTCCAGTCATGCGGGACAATATTCAGCTCCAGAAACTTGTTGAACAAGTTCAGCAAACGCTGTTTTGCCAAGTCGGGAAGATTCTTCAACAAGTTGAATTTAATCTTGTCCGACCCCGGAGCTGAATTGTTACATGAGAGAAGGGCAATTGAGAATTCCACCATCGAAAAATTCTCATAATCGCTTTGAAGTGGAATGTCGCGTACGACGTTTTGTGCAGGAACGGTGTCGGGGCAAACCTTCCTTGCAAAGTTAAAAATCCAACGGTCAGAGTATTCCTCACTTGTATGGGTCCAGCCACGCATTTTCCTAGCCGTATTCCAAAGAGTGCTCATAGCGGTCTCCCTTGACAAACCATTGACGAACTTCCGCCAATATCCACGCTTTTTTGCTTTAATCAAACCTTTTAGTTTGGCTTCTAGAGCTTGGTACTTTAGAAGCCATTCCACTAAACGAGTTTTCCTGAATTTTTTGAAAGCGGATGATTTTTCAAGGTAGACCTTTGAACATTCCTTGTCCCACCAAAGTGATGGAGGACGACGTCGGAAAGTGGTAGCCGGTACACGTTTCTTTTGAGCTTGAAGTGCGCTTTCGTAAATCAAACTCGATATAAAGTTATACTCTTCGAGTGGAGGAAGTTCATGCATTGAAACAATTGCTTCAGATATTATTTCCGCAAATGTTCTCCAGTCAATATTCTTCGTGAGGTCATACGAAATATTGACTGACTCACGAATGCTTGATTCATTAGCGATCGATAAAATTATTGGTAGGTGATCACTACCGTGGGGAACTTGGATTACCTTCCACATGCAATCCAGGGATAACGAAGAAGAGCATAGAGATATGTCTAGCATGCTTGCCCGTGCAGGAGGGTTGGCTATTCTGGTTGCTTCCCCAGTATTCAAAACTGTCAATTTGAAGTTGTCGCACAGATCATAAATCAAAGTGGCACGGTTGTCATCGTAGAGTGATCCCCATGCTGTTCCATGGGAGTTGAAATCACCTAAGATTAACCGCGGCTCCGGCATTGCCTCGATAGTATCAAAGAACTGATGGCGCCCTACCGTAGTTCTGGGAGGGATATATATCGAAGCAATGCAGAGGTCTTTGCCATTGATTTGTGTCTGGCAAGCAACAACTTCAATGCCTGTCATCGATGGGAGAGTGACTCTATAGAAGGAGTGACATTTTTTAATCCCCAATAGTACGCCACCAAACGAGTCATTTCGATCGAGGCGAATAATGTTGAAATCGTGGAAATTCAGCTCATCGGCTGAAGAAAGCCATGTTTCACAGAGAGAAAATACATCACAGTTAGAGCTGTGAACTAAAAATTTAAATTGATCTAGTTTAGGGATGATGCTTCTGCAATTCCACTGTATTACAGTGGTCAAATCCTTGACCTCTTGCCCTGAATCAGGCATCGAGGGAAATGAACGCCACAAAACCACAAACCACATTTTTCTTTCAAAAATGTTCTCACAATCGGAAGCAAACATAATACTATGCTTTTAAGAGGGTCGTTTACATTTAAAGCATTTAAAATGTTGTCCACCAGGTCAGATAGCGCAAGCAAGCCAGATTGTGGCTGTTGCCTCGACCGCGAAAAAGGAGCAGACGTGTTGGGTGCTGCTCCGGGGAGTGCTGAGGACCCCTGGTGCGTAGAAGAACCGCTTAAACCAGGAGGTACTTGCTTCGGTCTATTCTCAGCACGTTCGATTCGAGTTTTCATTCCAACTTGGGAAGTTTCGGTTTTCTTTCTGGGGAGTGACGGAAAAGAAGTAATTTTTCTTTTCCTGATGGCACCCTGCGATGTACCGGAACTTCCTGTATTGGGAGCGTCAGCAACAGGCTCGTCGTTCTGCAGAATGGAGTAGGGATTGTCCTGAGTCGTTGGAACGGGACTCTTAAGCATTTCTGCATAAGTCCGCTTGGAACGTTCTTTTAAGGAACGCTTGATTTTTTCCCCTCGTTGTATGTACACCAGGCATTGAGTAAGATCATGAGGAGTCCCGCCGCAATGAAGACACTTGCGCTCTTTCGGGCAAGGATTCTCATCATGGCTCTCTCCACAATCTGCGCAACGTTTTTTGTTGCAACAATAGGCGGCCGTGTGACCGAGTTGCATACATTTGTTGCATTTCATTACCCGGGATACAAACAACCGAACAGGTAAACGAAGAGCACCTATTGCAACGTAGTTTGGAAGGGCGGAACCCTCAAATGTCACACGAAAAGAGTTTGTCCGATTGAGAACTCTTTTGTCATTTTTAGGTGACACAGATTTCAGTCGATCGCATGCAAGAATCTTCACACTGAACAGAATATAATAATTTGGAAAATATAAATTAGTAAAAGAAATTATATTTCTATATTAGTTATTGTTGAAAATTTTATTTATTTCAATTTTTGTTATTATGTGTAATTTGAAAATGAAAAAAGGTCCAATAAAAGTTCAACGGTGATGTAAGAAATGAACACCCCTAATGCCAACGCTTGCCGATATGATAAACACAAGGATAAACAATGGTATAAATCGAGCACAGAAGCTATACAGAATGATGGAAGAGGTAAGAGGAAAATAAACTTCTACTTGCCCCGCTGCTGTGTAACATGTGTGATGATGTGACTTGCTGCTGGATTGTCTCGATAGCGCACCACTTTTTATGAGCTTTACTCGCTCGCAGCGCACCAGATGATAAAATACACACTAGAAACGGATGTAAAAAAAACACCTGTATCGGATCAAATATAGGTTCGACCGATCTGCTCGCGAGTTGGCGAAGCAATGATACAGCTTGTGACATGTTGTTCAGTAAATTACATTTAATGCGACGTGCCGGAGAAACACTTTGCCACTCACTGAAACTAATTGTCGCCTTGATGAGCGCCGAACCGAAGCTGCTCTGTTCTTGATGCGGGTTTTCTGATTGTCGTGAGCAGCTTTGCAAGCCAACTCGAGCACTCCGACGGCCGAAACTCTATAATCGCTGTTAGGTATACTGGTGCTCCGGCACCAATCCGTTCGGCCTAGTTACCCTTGCGGAGCAATCAGTGAATGCGACCAACAGGGAACTGGAGACCTGCACGGTTCGAGTGAGACTTTGCCTTTCCCTTAACTTGTCCTCCTATGTTACGTCCACGATGCCGATGCCGTACAACCACACGGGTTTACGGTTCGAAAGAAAATAAGATATTTTTTTGGGGTCCGCGTGTTTTATACTCTAGCGGTACACAGTCACAGGATAGAGACAAATCAGCAGACTCAGTCAGAGGGGCGAGTCCTACGAGACGAACGAATGAGCGTTAAAAGGGAGCGATGGCAAAAAAATACATTCATTACGATTTGTTCGCTCGTTGGATTCACATGCAGGCTAAAAAGGGTCCTTTTCAGGATCACAAAATTATCTTCAATCTAAAGAGTTTATTTGTTTTGTTTTGTTATCACTCGATATCCCCATCTTGTTCGGCTAAACCTTTCTGTTTAGCGATTGCATTTGCCACTCGCCACAGCTTTCACAGTTGGAAAATTTCTTCCCATCCAGCTTGTGACATATTTTACAGTAAATTACATTCAATGGCACGTCGCATTACCACCACTCAGTATCGGATTGGAGGTAATTTTAACCTGTAATTGAACCTTTTGCGATGACAGTGGTGCAATGTCGACTTTCAATGTGGGGTCATAATTTGGACCCCGAACTCTATGTTTACAAAAATGTCCAACTAAATATGTCGCATTACAGGTCCGTCCAATTAGATAATGTCGAGATAAGTGTAAATTAATGTACTTTCAATCTGGAAGCAATTTAAGAATTGGTGAAAATCTCGGAACAACTGCCAAATTCACATACTCATCATATCCTGGCAAACAAATTATGAAAAAATCAATTTGTGTTTTATTATTATTTTGGATATTGTTTTAGAAAGCATTGAACTGTATTTCCTAAACTCTCTTTTCGAAGGTTTAATGGCCCTGAAAAGCGCCTTGTATTATGGAATGATTCCAATTTAGAAAACTTAGTACTCGTGGTTTTGAAAAAAACCATTTCGAACGCCCTCGATGCCGCCTTGTTCTGGATTTGTCACCAAAGCAGTTTATATAAAGAACAAACTTTTTTCTTCTGCTACCTGATGCCGTTTTGCGATTGCGTTTGCCACTCGCCACTCGCTGCAACTGCCTGTTGTTGTCTTGATGTGTTCTGTTCTGAATGCGGTTTTTCTTATCGTCGCGAGCAGCTTTACCAGCCAACTCGATTACTTCGGCGGCCGAAACTATATAACGCCGGCTAGGTGGACTGGTGCACTGGTACTAACGCGCTCGGCCTAGCTACCCTTGCTGAGCAATTGGCGGATACAACTACGGGGAACTGCACACCTGCACGGTTCGAGTGGGACTTTGCCTTTCCCTTAACTTGTCCTCCTTTGTTACGTCCACGATGCCGATGCCGTACAACCACACGGGTTTACGGTTTGAAAGCAAATAAGATATTTTTTTGGGGTCCGCGTGTTTTATATACTAGCGGTACACACTCACAGGATAGAGATAAATCGGCAGACTCAGCCAGAGGGGCGAGTCCAACGAGACGAACGAATGAGCGTTAAAAGGGAGCGATGGCAAAAATATACATTCATTACGATTTGTTCGCTCGTTGGATTCACATGCAGGCTAAAAAGGGTCCTTTTCAGGATCACAAAATTATCTTCAATCTAAAGAGTTTATTGTTTTGTTATCACTCGATATCCCCATCTTGTTCGGCTGAACCTTCCTGTTTAGCGATTTGTTGCCACTCGCCACAGCTTTCACAGTTGGAAAATTTCTTCCCATCCAGCTTTGTGACATGTTGTACAGTAAATTACATTCAATGCGACGTGCCGAAGCGCCACTCAGTGTCGTATTGGAGGCGATTTTAACCTGTAGTTGAACATTTGCGATGACAGTGGAAAGTGTCGACTTTCAATGTGGGGTCATAATTTGGATCTCTATGTTTACAAAAATGTCCATCTAAATAAGACGTATTACATGTCCGTCCAATTAGCTAAATGTCGAACTAATTGTAAATTACTGTACTTTCAATCTGGAAACAATTTAAGAATTGGTGAAAATTGAATAATCAGGAAAGTCCCCAACTATCAATAAGCTCAGAACAACTGCCAAATTCACATACTCATCAGATCCTGGCAAACAAATTATGAAAAAATCAATTTGTGTTTTATTATTATTTTGGATAATGTTTTAGATAACATTGAACTGTATTTCCTAAACTCTTTTTTGGAAGGTTTAATGGCCCTGAAAAGCGCCTTGTTTTATGGAATGGTTCCAATTTAGAAAACTTAGTACTCGTGGTTTTGAAAAAAGTCACAGAAGGTTGTGTCCGAGACACGACCGCATAGTTGACGTAGGATTACGTTAGGCTATCTGTCGCAGGCTGATTTTGGATGTTTGAAAAAATAAATTGTTAAACTCTTTGATAATGATCTGATGGCCCTGAAAAGGGCCGTTTGGTTTGGTTGTTGGGTATTTTTTATTCATTTCACCAGTGTTACAATCGAGCTTTCGGTATCAGTGATAGAAAGTTGTTTCAGCTCCGAGGCACGTTTACGAGATTGGCGCTCATATTGCGTAACATATATTCCGACATATTTACTCGCGTAAAACTTTATGGAGCAACAAAAACAACAATTCACTTCTGTTGTTTTTTTTTTTGGCAGCGGTAGCTTTTTCGGAGCCGCTGCTGCTTATTTCTGTTTTCATTTTGGTTGTTTTCGTTGACACCATCACGTCGAGCTAAACGGCGAATAGCGAGTTTGATACACTTGATATTGTCATGTAGAACCTTGCGATACGCTTCGATCCTCCTTTGCCTTCCTTGCCGCATGAAGTCATGTTGGTTGATGTTGATCTGATGTGACCACACTTAAAACACTAAAAACATATATGTTTACCGATCTGAGCATCGAACAAAATGAGAAATCTGACTGAGCAGCAGTATCAGCAGAAAGAGAGAACATGCCTGAAACTTTCTGCTCATGATGTTTGCTGTTGCCATCAGTACTGGACCGATGCGGGACACAGCTCGGTTGTTGATGTTAGGTCTCGATGTTTACCGCCGCTGCTGCTGCTACTGCCACTTAAGTTCGATATGAGACACAGCTCAATTGTTGGCCGCTCAGATTCGATGCTCGTCTTGAAGTTCACTGCTGCACTTTCACGATTCCAAGAAGCGTGTGCTCGCACTTCTGATGGAGAGAGCGTGCCCGAAATGCTTCGCTCGCGATGCTTGCTGCTGCCACTAGTAGAGTAGTAGTAGTTTGCCGCTGCTTATACTGCCATAGAAGCTTGATGTGAGGCACAGCTAGCCTATTGACCACACAGCTTCGATGCTCGTCTATATATTAGCCGCGACCACTGCTGCTGCTCTCCACTGTTGTCCGTTCCACGTCCGTTGTAAAAATGAATAAAATCCACGAATGCTCCATCCTTTTATATCATTTGGTATGTGTGAAGAAGACGCCTCCTACTCGATTGTCATGCAGCTTGCCGGTGAACGAACCAATCGGGGGCGAAAAAGAAATGACGTCAATTTCGATCAATCAGGCCTAGGTATCTTCTGTTTGGATAGTGGTTGAGATTTTTTAATTGTTCGATTGTTAGTTACATGATATATATTATTTTATTCAATGTGAAAAATCATGCCGACAACGTATGATTCAAACATCTCATCAATCCATCATGAAATGAATGAGCAATAAACGTTTGAAATTTGACGGGTCGTTCATTTATTTTCTAACCGGGAAGCAGCTGACATACTACACTGCGCTTTTATGTACATAAAAAACCACTTTTAACATGCGGGGGAAAAATTTTATATGAAAATTGCCAGATGTCAATGTTGTCAAGCGTAGTTATTGATGGTTAACCCTTCCGTTACGAGCGTCGTCTATAGACGACATCCGCGCGACGAGCTGTGTGTACGAGCGTCGTCTTTAGACGACATGAAATTCATACTGCTCTTCGATCACACCAGCGCGATGTGCATACTTTTCGGCGCAGTGCTCCGTACAAGGGTAGCACTTCGGCGGAGCACACTGCCATAATGAAAGGGTTAAACCGACGCCGAACCGAACAGCGATGAACGCACCCATATCACGAACTTCGGCATTTGAATTGCTATTATGGTGCTACTCGCCCGTGTAGTTCGCGCAAAGACAATGGCAAAATATTATTTTAGAAAATTCCTGGAGGCATGACCGGAGCCGTTTCGCTATATATATATATATATATATATATATATATATATATATATATATGTATATATATATATATATATATATATATATATATAAGTTAACTACGAGACCAACCTTAACCCCCGAAGTGTCAACCCTGGGATGAACACGACTCCAAATTTACCTGAAGATAAGCAGTGCCCGCTCGAACAACTCAGAGCCCTACAACAGATACAACAACAGTCAGTCAGTTGCTCTCGAACTTTTAGAAAATAAGGAAACGATCCTAAATAAACAATGACAATGTTTGCCACACCGTAGTTAGACAGTAAAGATAAGCAACGAACAATAAGGACCGAAATAGCAATAAACGATTTAGATCATTAGCAGTATCTCACATTCAGGGAAAACACAACACAATGCCGATAATAGCAGCAATAAAAAGGATCGAAGGATCGATAGGGAAATATAGAACAAACAGGTAGAAATAGGAAGTTAGGAGTAAAATGTAATGATGAATAAAAATCAGTTGGTATTTTAGCTTCAAGAGAACAACATCTCTTTTATTTCAAATATATCACCTCCAGAACGTAAGTTATGTAACTGGCGCAGTCGAAAGCCCGGGGAGAGCGATAAATCGGTAAAAGTGTTAGCGCATCGGAAAATCGAAGTGTGTGGTTCGCGACTCAGTGCAAATCGGAAGAATTTCGCCGCGAGTGAAGTGAACAAACGCAGCGATCAGGACGGAGCAACGTCGGACGAGAGATTTATTGCCACACCCGGAGCGAGCAACCTACCTGGACGCACCCGCTCGTAAGCACCACTGGCGGAACACCAGTTGGTTCGAGGTGAGTCACCCAAAGGGTTTTCTTACAAATCTTTCGTTTCCCTCTTTTCTATCCGGCTACCTGGCAGAGGTACGCCATCCGCTATAGATAATAATTTCATTCCAACTAACACTAGGATAAAAAACAAAAAGGTGATTTCCCCCATAACTAATTTGAATCCCGACCATAAATAAGAGTAAGAAGAGAAGAAAGAGTGATTCCCTCTAGCTAAATTGAATACCGGTTGTGAATAAGTGCGCAAAAACGTAATTAGTGCCAACCAATTAGTTTATGATTACAAGAAAAATGGCCGACGAAATCCAGAAAAAGATTGACGAGCTTCTAGCTCAACTGGAACTTCAGAGAACAAAAATCGCCGGGTTGGAGGCAATCACTGCTTCAACTAGCGGAAATAATGGCCAATCGCCCCCTACTAGCTCATTAGGGATGATTATGGCAACAAAATTTTATGGATCCCGAGTACCGGACGCGATCAAAATGATCCCCTCCTACAACGGCGATCCTAAAACCCTTTCATCCTGGCTCAATTCAGTAGATAGCAAACTCGAATTTGCTAAAAAACTGTGTCCCACGCCAGAAGAGCAGAATAAAGCTTTACCCCTATGGTACAGCATTATTCGAGATAAAGTCGTTGATAAAGCCAATGACGTGTTGGTGCAGAACCACACATCCACCGATTGGCTTGAAATAAAACAAACACTCGAAGAATACTTTGGAGATAAAAGGGACTTAAGCACCTTAATCACCAAAATAAATTATTTGCAACAAAATTCAAAAACTATAGAGGAATTTTATAATGAATGTCGAGAGCTACTAGCCGACATCACTGCAAAAATATTGTTGCATCAGGAAATGCGCATTTGCGCTAGAACCCTGACAGAAAATTACGAATGTATGATAACTAATGCATTCGTGGACGGGTTAAGAGAACCGTATTCGACACTCGTTAGAGTGTCGCGTCCAGGAAATTTGAACGAAGCACGTCAAAGTGCTACCGAACAATTTAACGCGGCTCAACGAAAAAAGGAAAGGAACAATAAAACAGTAGTAGCACCACAAAAAACAGCTTTTAGACCAACAATGCCGCAGTATAACACTTGGCAAAATAATAAATACCCAGCCCCACTCCACTTTTCCCAACCATCATTCAAAAGGCAACCCTCTCAGAATCTACAATACCAGAAACCTTCTTTTCAAAAAACACAATTCCAAAGGTCATTCCATCCAAATCCCCAGTTTCAAAAACAAACAATTCCATATATTAAATCTGATCCATCAGGACAGCCCAAACAACAAGTACCTTTTCAAAAGTGGGGAGCTCAATTAAACAATTGCGAAACTACGCAATATAAAAATTACGAACAGCGTCATGAGCACTCGCAAGAGCACTGTGCTTCAGAACAAAATTACGAAACAATTGTGATGCCAATCAATACAAATGAATACGAGAACACTCCAGAAAACATAGAACCAGATATGACGGAAGAATTAAATTTTCATTCAGCCTTCGACCACCAGACAGGAAACTAGCAAACAATTTTCTTCCTTTTCTTGAGATAAGTCTTAAGAATCGGAAACCGCTCCGATTACTGATTGATACGGGAGCAAATCAAAACTATATCACCCCAAATATTGTCCCAAAACCAGCAATAGATCGAGGCCCTAGACATAAAATTAAAAATATCAACGGAACTCATGACGTCGAGGAATTTACGCTTTTCAATCCATTTGCAAAATTTTCAGAGGATATTCCGTCTCAAAAGTTTTTTCTATTCAAATTTCATAACTATTTCGATGGATTGATCGGTTTTGAAACCCTTCGGTCATTAAATGCAATTATTGATACCGCGTCAAATTCATTACAGATAGGAAGCTTTACTATACCCTTACACAAAAAATTTCCTGACACAATCACACTTAACGCTAATGAAACACAAGTAGTTACCATTCCTACCTCGAAACCAAACGGCGATTTCTTGATTGAACATGAAGTAGCAATAGCCCCTATGATTGGTATACTATCTGGACTATACCACTATCATGATCAGAAGGCTTATGTCATGATACACAACTACGATTCAGACAATAAACAAATAAATATTTGTGACCTAATAGAAGTTGAAATTAATAACTTCGAAACGCAGTCATCCTTCTATCCACTCGTGCCCCAAAACGAGCACAAGAACCTTTTTAACAAAATACGACACGAAAATTTGAATAATGAAGAAAGGCAAAGGCTTTTCAAACTTCTCCACCAATTTCAAGACGTATTTTATAATGATGGAGAAAAACTAACATTTACAAACGCTACTCGACATCACATTAACACTGTGGATGAACTTCCCGTCTATTCGAAAACATATCGCTACCCATTTTGCCAGAAGGAGGAGGTTCAGCAGCAGGTAAATCAAATGCTAGAACAAGGTATTATTCGAGCTTCAGATAGCCCTTATAATTCGCCCGTCTGGATTGTACCTAAGAAGCTTGATGCTTCCGGACAACGGAAATGGAGATTGGTGATCGATTATCGCAAGCTTAATAGCAAAACGGTGGACGATCGATACCCGATCCCAAATATCACCGATATACTAGATAAACTGGGAAAATGTCAGTATTTTTCCACCCTTGATTTAACATCAGGATTCCACCAAATCGAAGTCGACTCAAAAGACATTCGTAAAACAGCATTTAGTGTTGATGGAGGACACTACGAGTTTATTCGGATGCCTTTCGGCTTGAAGAATGCACCCGCTACCTTTCAAAGGGTAATGGATAACATTCTTAGAAAGCACATTGGAACACGATGCTTAGTTTACATGGATGATATAATCATCTTCGCAACTAGCCTACAAGAGCACTTGTTAAACCTGAAATTAATTCTAGAAACCCTCAGAGAGTTCAATATGAAGATACAAGTTGATAAGTGCGAGTTTCTTCAGAAAGAAGTTGCGTTTCTAGGACATGTAATAACCTCTGAAGGAGTGAAACCCAATCCCGGAAAAATCAACGTAATTAAACAATGGCCAATACCGAAAAACGAGAAGGAACTAAAAGGGTTCCTTGGAGTAATCGGATACTATAGAAAATTTATCAGAGATTTTGCGAAAATTGCAAAACCTCTTACGCAACGGCTTCGTAAGGGCGAGAAGATCAAACACACAAGTGAGTTCATCTCAGCCTTCAACCGTTGTAAGGACATTTTAACAAGTAGCCATGTCCTCCAATACCCTGACTTTTCCAAACGCTTTATACTTACCACTGATGCATCGAATTATGCATTAGGTGCAGTTTTATCCCAAGGCCCTATCGGTAAAGACAAACCCATTGCCTTCGCATCACGCACCCTAAGCAAAACCGAAGAAAAATATTCAGCCATTGAAAAAGAACTCCTCGCCATTGATTGGGCATGTAAATATTTCAGGCCATACTTATACGGTCGGAAGTTCACGTTATATACCGACCACAAACCATTGACATACGCACTCAATTTAAAAACTCCAAACGACAGACTCATACGCATGAAACTGCGTCTGGAAGAATTCGACTACGAGATTCAATACCGTTCCGGCAAACAAAATGTAGTAGCCGAAGGGTTATCGCGAGTCACTCAAGAGTTAAATTCAAATGAAACAGAATCGTTACCGGATGCATCAACCGCACGTTCCACAGATTCTGACAATGACATCCCTATAAGAATGACCGAATCTCCACTTAACTTTTTCAAACATCAAATTCTTATCAAGAAGGGAGATAGAAATACTGAAACATTAGAACAAATTTTCCCAGGAGTCCAAAGACGCACTTTGATGAGAGCAACATTTGGTGTCTCTATAGCTATAAAGATATTTCGGGACTATATGCATTCTTCAAGAGTTAACTGCATTCTTTGCCCGGAAGAATGGGTAAATACCCTACAAGCAACATATAGGAACCACTTCTCTCGTGCAAAATCATTTAAAATTGTATTAACACAATCCATATTGCAGGACCTTACCACTATAGAAGAACAAGATAGAGTTATAGAAGCCACACACGGCAGAGCCCACCGAGGAATAGAAGAAAACCAATCAGCAATTGCGAGAAATTTCTACTTCCCTCGAATGAGAGACAGGATACAGAAATTTATCAACTTTTGTGTCACCTGTCTTGAATGTAAGTACGAAAGAAATCCCTACAAAATAACCTTTTCAGATACCCCAATTCCACAAAAACCTTTAGACATCCTTCATGTTGATATCTACATTTCCTCTCCGAATCTTTTTATAACAGCCATTGACAAATTGTCAAGATACGCTATCCTTATACCTCTAAAATCCCGCTCTATACCCGATGTTAAAAAAGGCATTACCAAACTTCTCACTACTTACGGAACCCCTAAAATGATAGTCTATGATAATGAGGTTGCTTTCAAATCCCCAGAAATTCAAGGACTTCTCCAAAGACTGAATGTTGAATCATATTTTACACCTTCTGGACATAGTGAGGTGAATGGTATCGTAGAACGATTTCATTCAACTCTTACCGAAATCTTTTTATGCATGAAACAAAAATATACCGATATGTCAGCAAAAGATTTGTACAAAATAGCAACTGCATTATACAATAGCACGATTCATTCAGCAACAAAGTTGAAACCAATCGAGATCTTTTGACGTAGGACTACGTCTAACCGGAAGATATAGGGGGTGAAATGGAAATCTAGGCACTGAACAAGTAGGAAAAAATGCAAGATTTGGAACGCTTATAACTCGAGAATTTCTCAATAGATCGCAAAAGTTTTTGCATCAATTGATAGGAAATATATCTACGCATCTATCATAACGAATAACATTTCATTTTTCTTGAGATAAATAATTGAATAATTGTGAAATATCAAGCATTGTCAAAATGCACTATGTGCCCATTTTTGATTGGTCCATTTTGTGCTCCTCAAATCGTACCGACCAAAACGGGCAACCAGAGCAGCAGCGAAATAGAATGAAGCACGATTGGAAAGGAAAAAGAAAAAAATGAACGAAACATTGGTCGCAGTCTCACACATGCGTAATTCTCGAGCCAGCCAGTCAGCTTAAAAATCCCCGCTCCGCTGCCGTAAGGATCATTCTCATCCAAACCGTACACCACATCGGTTCGCATCACAACACATCAACAAATCAACCCAAGCAGCCATGTCTGGACATGGTAAAGGAGGAAAAGTGAAGGGAAAGGCAAAATCCCGCTCGAACCGTGTTGATCTGGAGTTCCCCGCAAGGGTAGCTAGGCCGAGCGCGTTAGTACCAGTGCACCAGTCCACCTAGCCGGCGTTATATAGTTTCGGCCGCCGAAGTGATTGATTTAGCTGGCAAAGCTGCTCGCGACGATAAGAAAACCCGCATTCGGAACAGAACACATTCGGTTCGGTGGACATCAAGACAACAGGCAGTTGCAGCGAGTGGCGAGTGGCAAACGCAATCGCAAAACGGCATCAGGTAGCAGAAGAAAAAAGTTTGTTCTTTATACAAACTGCTTTGGTGGCAAATCCAGAACAAGGTGGCATCGAGGGCGTTCGAATAGGTTTGTTTTCAAAACCACGAGTACAAAGTTTTCTAAATTGGAACCATTCCATAAAACAAGGCGCTTTTCAGGGCCATTAAACCTTCCAAAAAAGAATTTAGGAAATACAGTTCAATGCTTTCTAAAACATTATCCAAAATAATAATAAAACACAAATTGATTTTTTCATAATTTGTTTGCCAGGATCTGATGAGTATGTGAATTTGGCAGTTGTTCTGAGCTTATTGATAGTTGGGAACTTTCCAGATTATTCAATTTTCACCAATTCTTAAATTGTTTCCAGATTGAAAGTACAGTAATTTACAATTAGTTCGACATTTAGCTAATTGGACGGACATGTTTAGTTGGACATTTTTGTAAACATAGAGATCCAAATTATGACCTCACATTGAAAGTCGACACTGTACCACTGTCATCGCAAATGTTCAATTACAGGTTAAAATCGCCTCCAATGCGACACTGAGTGGCGCTTCGGCACGTCGCATTGAATGTAATTTACTGTACAACATGTCACAAAGCTGGATGGGAAGAAATTTTCCAACTGAGAAAGCTGTGGCGAGTGGCAACAAATCGCTAAACAGGAAGGTTTAGCCGAACAAAATGGGGATATCGAGTGATAACAAAACAATAAACTCTTTAGATTGAAGATAATTTTGTGATCCTGAAAAGGACCCTTTTTAGCCTGCATGTGAATCCAACGAGCGAACAAATCATAATGAATGTATTTTTTTGCCATCGCTCCCTTTTAACGCTCATTCGTTCGTCTCGTTGGACTCGCCTCTTTGGCTGAGTCTGCCGATTTGTCTCTATCCTGTGAGTGTGTACCGCTAGAGTATAAAACACGCGGACCCCAAAAAATATCTTATTTTCTTTCAAACCGTAAACCCGTGTGGTTGTACGGCATCGGCATCGTGGACGTAACAAAGGCGGACAAGTTAAGGGAAAGGTAAAGTCTCACTCGAACCGTGCAGGTCTCCAGTTCCCTGTTGGTCGCATTCACTGATTGCTCCGCAAGGGTAACTAGGCCGAACGGATTGGTGCCGGAGCACCAGTATACCTAACAGCGATTATAGAGTTTCGGCCGTCGGAGTGCTCGAGTTGGCTTGCAAAGCTGCTCACGACAATAAGAAAACCCGCATCAAGAACAGAGCAGCTTCGGTTCGGCGCTCATCAAGGCAACATTTAGTTTCAAGGAGTGGCAAAGTGTTTCTCCGGTACGTCGCATTAAATGTAATTTACTGAACAACATGTCACAAGCTGGATGGGAAGAAATTTTCCAACTGTGAAAGCTGTGGCGAGTGGCAAACGCAATAGCTAAACAGGAAGGTTTAACCGAACAAGATAGGAATATCGAGTGATAACAAAAACACAACACCAAAGGTTCTTTTCAGAGCCATCAACAGATTCATAAAGAGTAAACTAATCCATTTTTCAAGTAGATAGGTAGGAGAAGAAAATAAAACAATATATTTAAAATATATATTTAACAAAAGCTGTCCCCTTTGTATAGTTCTACGTCACTCCGGTTATGTCACCGACATTACCCACCCGTATTTTTTTGGTATCAAAGATGGCGATGAACGCCCATTGAACATAGATAGAATCTTAGAAAACAGAAATCAAATTTTCGACGAAGTCACAAATAAAATTCAACAATATCAAGAAAAAACAAGAGAAAGACACAATTTAAAAAGAGAGGAAGAACCTGTCCTAAACGAAAATGAAATAGTTTACCAAAAAGCACAAGGCATAAAATCTAAACGAAAACCAAAATATAGAAAACAAAAGGTCAAGCGAAATTATAGGAAAACATTCACAGACTATAGAAACAGTAAAATTCATAAAAGTAAAATTAAAAGAAGAAGAAAACGTTAGTTGATTATTTTTTCAATAGATGACACTTAATATAGCAAAATATTGACATTTATCAAATTATCTAGCCTTTCCATAAAATGTGGTACTACATTTTGATGTTTCTTGTAACAGTCAACGCACATCATCTGGCGATCGAAAACTTGCGAGACAACCCCCTGTTATTAATAAAAGAGAGAGAATGTAAGGTCCAAGTAGGAATAATCAAGATCATCCATCCAATTAATTTAACTACAATCGAAAATACGATTGATACATTAAGTAGTACTTCATATCAAAGATTAACCAATACAAATCCACTTGCAAACATCAAGTACAAAGTTCAGCAACTGTACACAACGTTCTACGGATTGAAATCCAGAAAACCTCGAAACAGACGTTGGGACATCATTGGCACAGTATTCAAATTCATCGCAGGAACACCTGATGCAGAGGATCTGAGAATAATTAATTGTACAATGAACGAACTGATCAACCAAAACAATGAACAGCTCAAGATTAATTTTCAAATAAGCGAAAGAGTTTCACAAATTACCAACACTATCAATAAAATCGTGGAGAATTCTTTCACAAACAAACTTATATTGGACGAAATTGAAACGATAACAACAATATTAAACATCGATAACATCAACCATCTTCTTGACAGTATCCAGGATGCAGTAACTTTATCAAAAGCTCGCTTGTTAGCAACAAAATACTATCTTTGAGAGAAATAAACGCTATAAGGACACTGTTGCAAGATCAAGGCGTCGCAGTAAATTTTCCGGATGAGGCTCTACAATTTGTAATCGCGAAATTGGCGCTGAGAGACGATATACTTTTATATATACTTAATGTTCCCCAGCTGGAAAATACAACATCAGACATCATTAGAATTTACCCATTGGTAAACAACAACCGTATCTTACACCAGAATCCAACCTACATAATTAAAAGGAACAACAATCTTTACACAACAACAAAACCCGAAGCTTTTGTCCAGAAATCATCATTCCTGAACGAGTTACGCGATGAATGCGTAGCTTCGTTGATTCACGGAAGACAGGCTACATGTAGCTATGTAATGCAAAACAAGACGACCCAGAAACTTATCACGGAAAATTCGATCCTGATTTCTAACGCAAAAAACCAAATCCTACAAACGACATGTGGACCAGATAATAGAACCCTGAATGGAAACTTCCTCATTTCATTTGGAAACTGCACGATATTGTTTAACAATCAACGTTTCAAGAATGCCGAGATAATAAGCGAAGCAAACGTCATCCAAAGAGCGTTTCACAATCTCAAAATCAACTGGAAACACCATAAAAACTACGAATGAGAAAAAATCAACAATGAAACTATCAGCAACAGAAATAAACTGCAGCATGTTTACCTCAAGCAAGTTCACATTAATTTTAAACTCTGGAGTCTTTTCGGCGGATTTTCTCTCATGCAAATTACATGCCTCATTGTAATCAGTTTCATTCTTTACAACAAGTTGTCGCCCACAAGAACTTATTCAAAAGCATCAGATATCGAAACGGGACAATTCCTCACTCGAAGGGGGAGTAGTTAACTACGAGACCAACCTTAACCCCCGAAGTGTCAACCCTGGGATGAACACGACTCCAAATTTACCTGAAGATAAGCAGTGCCCGCTCGAACAACTCAGAGCCCTACAACAGATACAACAACAACAAGCAGTTGCTCTCGAACTTTTAGAAAATAAGGAAACGATCCTAAATAAACAATGACAATGTTTGCCACACCGTAGTTAGACAGTAAAGATAAGCAACGAACAATAAGGACCGAAATAGCAATAAACGATTTAGATCATTAGCAGTATCTCACATTCAGGGAAAACACAACACAATGCCGATAATAGCAGCAATAAAAAGGATAGAAGGATCGATAGGGAAATATAGAACAAACAGGTAGAAATAGGAAGTTAGGAGTAAAATGTAATGATGAATAAAAATCAGTTGGTATTTTAGCTTCAAGAGAACAACATCTCTTTTATTTCAAATATATCACCTCCCGAACGTAAGTTATGTAACTTATATATATATATATATATATATATATATATATATATATATATATATATATATATATATACATGCATACATATGTCATTCGCCTCCCTTACCGCATCCAGTCAGGTTGGTTGATGGAAAGTATGTTTCTGATGTGATAAGTTTCCTGTTAGTTGCACATGATCAATGAAAATGTAAAAGTAAACAGTATTTTTGATCGTAGTTTTATATCATTTTTGTGATAAGTGGAAAACAATAAATTAAACTCTTTCGTTTCAAAGCAATATCGAAAGTCCTGAAAAGGACTGGAATGGTTAAATGGGTTGTACGGAATCTGCTGCGTGCTAATGTGAGGTTTCAGTCGGATGTAGCAGTTGTCAACTTTTTGGCAGCGGTAGTTTTTTCGGAGTCGCTGCTGCTTTCCTTGGTTTTGGCATCTTCGGCTTCTGTGCATCGGTTTGCAAGGGTTTCGTTGACAACATCACGGTGAGCGAAACAACGGATAGCGGGTTTGATACACTGGATGTTGTCATGTGGAACCTTGCGATACACTCTTCCTCAACCGGATCCTTTGTCTCCTTTACCTCCATAACCGCATCCAATTGTATTGGTTGATGTGAACAGGATTACCAGCAATGCACACTAGAAGCACAAATGTTTATCGATCTGAGCGTCCAACAAGAATGAGAAATCTGACTGAGTAGCAGCAGCAGCAGCAGCAGTAGAGAAAGAGGGCATGCCTGAAACTCTCTACTCATGATGTTTGTTGTTGCCAACAGTAGTGGACCGATGCGAGACACAGCTCGATTGTTGAGGTTCAGCCTCGATGTTTACCGCCGCTGTTGCTGCTACTGCCACTTATGTGAGACACAGCTCAATTGTTGGCCGCTCAGATTCGATACTGCACTTTCACGATGCCAAGAAACGTTCTCGCACTTCTGACGGAGAGAGCGTGCCTGAAACGATCCGCTCGTGATGCTTGCTGCTGCCACTAGTAGTAGACCGGTTTCAACAACCGTTGCTACTGTTTGCCGCTGCTTATGCTGCCATAGAAGCTCGATGTGAGACACAGCTCGCATTTTGACCGCTCAACTTCTATGCTCGCCTATATATTAGCCGCTTTCACTGCTGCTGCTCTCCACTTGTTGTTGTCCGTTCCACGTCCGTTGTAAGAATGAATGAGATCCACGAATGCTCCTTCCTTTTATATCATTTGGTATGTGTGAAGTAGGCGCCTCCTACTCGATTGCCATGCAGCTTGCTGGTGAGAGAACGAAGCGGGCGCGGAAAAAGAAATGACGTCAATTTCGACCAATCAGGACTGGGTATCTCTGTTTGGATAGGGGTTGAATTTTTTCAATTGTTCGATAGTTAGTTATATGATATATACTATTTTATTCAATGTGAAAAATTGTTATGGAGTGCCGTAATCGTTTGATGCAAAAATCTCATCAATCAATCATGAAATGAATGAGTAACAAGCGTTTGAAATTGGACATTTTTCACGATGCGATTGATTTTCATTTTTCAATTTGTACCCCAATATGTTCCCGAAAGACGTAATCCTACGTCAAAAACCATTTCGATAAGTTTGTATAAAGAACAAACTTTTTTCTTCTGCTATCTGATGCCGTTTTGCGATTGCGTTTGCCACTCGCCACTCGCTGCAACTGCCTGACGCCGGCTAGGTGGACTGGTGCACTGGTACTAACGCGCTCGGCCTAGCTACCCTTGCGGGGAACTCCAGATCAACACGGTTCGAGCGGGATTTTGCCTTTCCCTTCACTTTTCCCCCTTTACCATGTCCAGACATGGCTGCTTGGGTTGGTTTGTTGATGTTTTGTGATGCGAACCGATGTGGTGTACGGTTTGAACGAGAATGATCGTTACGGCAGCGGAGCGGGGATTTTTAAGCTGACTGGCTGGCTCGAGAATTACGCATGTGTGAGATTGCGACCAATGTTTCGTTCATTTTTGTCTTTTTCCTTTCCAAGCGTGCTTCATTCTATTTCGCTGCTGCCGCTGGTTGCCCGTTTTGGTCGGTACGATTTGAGGAGCATAAAATGGACCAATCAAAAATGGGCACATAGTGCATTTTGACAATGCTTGATATTTCACAATTATTCAATTATTTATCTCAAGAAAAATGAAATGTTATTCGTTATAATAGATGCGTAGATATATTTTCTATCAATTGATGCAAAAACCTTTGCGATCTATTGAGAAATGCTCGAGTTATAAGCGTTCCAAATCTTGCATTTTTTCCTACTTGTTCAATGCCTAGATTTCCATTTCACCCCCTATATCTTCCGGTTAGACGTAGTCCTACGTCAAAAGAATTCTCTTTGAGTACATTTTGAATATGAATACAGGGTGTTCAAGTAGTTCGAATGCAACTTTTCATGTGTGTAGACGCGCACCATATACATTCTGTGTATTGGTATTGGTGTCAGCTTTAGCGTGGAAACACACTACACGGCTCTACCGCGCGATTTTCGCAATGACAAGTCGCAGTAGGAGCTTCATATAAAACACATTCCGCGGCTTTCGACGGTTTCACTATCTGTCATTATTATATTTTTATAGACGTATGCAAGACGCGGTACAACAAGGTACAACTGTTTTATCAGTAAGCTGATAAGAGGGGTGGTATATAAAGACAGAATGGAAAGAATGTGGAAAACGGAAGAGGGGATATTTAGCGAGAGGGAGAGAGAAGTTGAAAAGAAACGTCTGAAATATTGCATTTCTCGACAATTTGAATGGAATTCGAGTATCCGCAGCTACATGACCGCAGAGTGGTTTTCACGTATTGGTTCACCTGAGAGTACATTTATTCTTGCCTTGTTTTATGTGCACCTTTCAATAACGGGTAACTTATGCAGCCGCTAGAACAGAAACAACGAAGGGGGATAGCGAAAAGAGAAAATTTGCGAAGTAAACTCCACCCTTGCATAGCAAGTAAGCTGTCGCTAGCGTATAAGTATTGCATCTCCTCTGAGGAAAATTCTCAGAATATTTCTGTGCCCGAAACAACAAAGGTCGCTTATTCTACTCGTTGTGTGTTTAATGTATCCTCTCGAGCTGTGAACGCTAGTGAATATTTCACTTGAAGTGCATCTGGCATTGCAATTAACACAACCATCCGAGTCATGGCAAAGCAGGCGAAAAAAGACGGGTGGGTAATGTCGGGGACATAACCGGAGTGACGTAGGACTATGCAAAGGGGACAGCTTTTGTTAAATATATATTTTAAATATATTGTTTTATTTTCTTCACCTACGTGAATACCTACCTATCTACCTGAAAAATGGATTAGTTTACTGTTTACTCTTTATGAATATGTTAATGGTTCTGAAAAGAACCTTTGGTGTTGTGTTTTTGTTATCAATCGATAATCCCATCTTGTTCGGCTAAACCTTCCTGTTTAGCGATTTGTTGTCACTCGCCACAGCTTTCACAGTTGGAAAATTTCTTCCCATCCAGCTTGTGACATATTTTACAGTAGATTACATTCAATGGCACGTCGCATTACCACCACTCAGTGCCGGATTGGAGGTAATTTTAACCTGTAATTGAACATTTGCGATGACAGTGGTACAGTGTCGACTTTCAATGTGGGATCATAATTTGGATCTCTATGTTTACAAAAATGTCCAACTAAATAAGTCACATTACATGTCCGTCCAATTAGCTAAATGTCGAACTAATTGTAGATTACTGTACTTTCAATCTGGAAACAATTTAAGAATTGGTGAAAATTGAATAATCAGGAAAGTCCCCAACTATCAATAAGCTCAGAACAACTGCCAAATTCACATACTCATCAAATCCTGGCAAACAAATTATGAAAACATCAATTTGTGTTTTATTATTATTTTGGATAATGTTTTAGAAAGCATTGAACTTTATTTCCTAAACTCTTTTTTGGAAGGTTTAATGGCCCTGAAAAGCGCCTTGTTTTATGGAATGGTTCCAATTTAGAAAACTTAGTACTCGTGGTTTTGAAAAAAACCATTTCGAACGCCCTCGATGCCGCCTTGTTCTGGATTTGCCACCAAAGCAGTTTGTATAAAGAACAAACTTTTTTCTTCTGCTACCTGATGCCGTTTTGCGATTGCGTTTGCCACTCGCCATTCGCTGCAACTGCCTGTTGTCTTGATGTCCGCCGAACCGAATGTGTTATGTTCCGAATGCAGGTTTTCTTATCGTCGCGAGCAGCTTTGCCAGCCAACTCGATCACTCCGGCGGCCGAAACTATATAACGCCGGCTAGGTGGACTGGTACACAGGTACTAACGCGCTCGACCTAGCTACCTTTTCCGGTGCAATTGGCGGATACACCTACGGGAAATTGCAGACCACCACGGTTCGAGCGAGATTTTGCCTTTCCCTTCTCTTTTCCTCCTTTGTTGAGTACACGATGCCGATGCCGTACAACCACACGGGTTTACGGTTTGAAAGAAAATAATATATTTTTTTGGGGTCCGCGTGTTTTATACTCTAGCGGTACACACTCACAGGATAGAGACAAATCGGCAGACTCAGCCAAAGGGGCGGGTCCAACGAGACGAACGAATGAGCGTTAAAAGGGAGCGATGGCAAAAAAATACATCAAGGTGCTACTGACATTCAACCGATTCGGTCGTGTTTTTAGCGCCCTTGTAAAAGAGTACGGAAAAATAGGAGTTTTCTCGCACAACTAATCAAATGCTTAGAGCAGCCTTTCTGAAGGCTTGATTAGTCCTAAATACAAATTGATTTTCAGCATCGCAACCCGAGGATAGCAGAAAAGGATATCAACAAACGTTCACTGCGGTGGCGGTGCTCACCGGTTCGCCGGAAAAAGCGCGCGCTTTTTCGGCGTCACTGACGCCACGCCCCCTTTTTTCTTTCGGGCAGTGTTGCCAGTTTTTTTCTGTAGTGCTAATAGTGAATCTTAATTATTAAATAAAATCTAAAAAGAAAAAAAAAAACCACGCATACAAACAGTGAAGTGACTGAAGCAAATATTAGATTAAGTGTAATTTGAAATTTTCTGCACCTGTTGGTGGCTTTTCAAAGTGCTTTATCGGAACAAAGTGTGATTTTCTGGGAAAATACCCCTTAGTGAATATCCCCCATAAGGAATTTTAGTGGTTTTATATCCGTACCTGCTGACTATAACCTAGGTATAGTCAAGCAGAAGCATGGCTTCAAGTAGCTCCGGGCCTCCGGGAGGCCGGGCTACAAATTTGTACGAGGGTAAACCTACCCAACGTACTGCTCCAAGATGGGCCGATCCACTGAACGGCAACCTACAGATCCTGTTACTACGTGCCACAGGAGAGAACGTGATTCCGACTAACCCGTTCGTCGTGAGTAAGACGATCGCCAACGCTGTAGGAAAGAAGTACTACACAGCGCGACCGCAACGAGACGACAAGAAGAGGACGCAATATATCCTTACGGCCAAGGACGAAGATATCATTGGTAAGCTCCTCTTAATCAACAAATTAATTGATGAAACCCCTATTGAAGTGATTTACCACCCAACCCTTAACCAACGCAAATGTGTTGTTACTTGTCGTGATGTCATGGACATCAAAGAATCCGAACTGGTGACAGAGCTTTCCGATCAAGGTGTGATCGATGTCAAGCGCATCACCAGAAAGGAGAACAATATTGTTGTACCAACTGCCACTCTTATTTTGACGATTCGTGGAACTGTTGTTCCCGATTTCATTAATTTTGGATTTATTCGGGCTGGGACTAGAAATTTCTACCCCAACCCAATGCAATGCTTTAAGTGTTACAAATTTGGACATACTAGCAAACGATGCAAACGCGAGAACCCGCTTTGCCGAAATTGTGGACAGGAACATCCAGAACAAAAGGATGGAATTAAAACCTGCAACGCTTCAGCATTTTGCTTGAATTGCCAAGGGGACCATTCCTCTTCGAATAGGAAATGCCCCGTATGGCAAACCGAGAACAACATCACAAAAATCAGAATCGATTATGGTATCTCCTACAAAGAGGCGAAAGAAAAACACAACGGTCAAAATAATGGACCAACTTTTGCAAGTGTTCTGCAAGACAGACTCTCCAACTTGCAAAAGCCAACACCCAGCTGCAACTGCAAATGTAACTGCGCCTCGGCCGCTTCGGCCTCTTCTAGCCGCGAAAGCACTCCCCCAATTGACACTACAATCGATACTTCCATGACAGAGTCGACAACCGACAGCTCAACAACGGAATCTGGAAACGAATCAGTCATTTCAATGGACACTTCTGATGTTCCAAACAAAAATAAAAATAAAAGAAAAATGGCGAAAGGATCATCTTCAGATTCAGATCAAAAATCCGAAGATGAAATCCAAACAAACAAGGACAAGAAAAGAACTAAGAATGAACAAAGAACTACACCACCAACAAATAACAACACAACACCAACAGAAAACAACAACAACACACATCAAACAAAAAACAACAATAACAACAACAGCAACGCACATTCAACAAAAAACAACACAAACACAACAAACACTCCAAAGACTTCTACACCAAACAAAAACAACACCAATACCTCAAAGAAAGCTTCTCTTTCCAAGGGTAAAGGACCATCGAACTAATTCTCTTTGAATAGTTCAAACATACACACAATTAAGACTTAGGAATTAGAGTTAAAAACACCAACACATTCACTCCAACACAGAAATTCGGGATACAATGGAACATCAGAAGTATCCGACGAAATATTCTAGAACTGAAAATGCTTATTTCAAACTCTAATCCCACAGTCATAGCCCTTCAAGAAACTATGACTCCAAACAACTTCGATAAACACTTCATCTCAAAATATATCACATATTTCAAAGAGGGTCCCAACCCCTCAAAAAACGGAGTTGCAATCGCAATCAAAGATGGCACTCCACATGATCTTCTTCCCATTACCACTGATCTTCAGGCAGTGGTAGTGCGCATTAAACACCCCTTTCCAATCACCGTCGTTAGCATCTACATCACTAATGATTCCGATCCGAACACTCTACGCGGCCAACTGGACCATCTGTTCGCCCAACTTCCCGCCCCAATCATGCTTATGGGTGATTTCAACGCCCACTCATACGCCTGGGGAGGTGCATACCTCGATCGAAAAGGATCCATCATTGAGGATTTCATATCCGACCATTCTCTTCTCCTTCTTAACAACGGCCAACACACCAGAATCCATTATTCTGGTACTACTTCAGCCATCGATCTCACTATAGTATCAGACAAACTATCTTCAAAACTTTCTTGGAACATCCACGATGATACTTGCGGAAGCGATCATTTTCCAATCTTCACTTCCTTCGGCCAAACTTCTCCAGAGTTTTCAACAAGGCCAAGATGGAAATTTGAATACGCTGACTGGGCTGGCTATCAGTTTGACATTGAAAACCGCCTCTCCGCTAAACGAGATTGGACAGCCAAGGAATTCTCCAAAGTTGTCCTAGAAGTTGCAATGGTGCACATCCCCAGAACCAGTGGCATCCCTGGCAGGAAATGTGTCCCATGGTGGTCGCCTGAGCTGAAGGCAGCGATCAAAGGTCGACGTAAGGCCCTACGCAAATTAAGAAAGGCCCATCCGGACAGCCCACTGAGACCCACTCTGCTTGCAGAATTCCAAAGGGCTCGCAAAGAAGCTAAGACTGCTATCAACACAGCCAAGCACAACAGTTGGGTTAAATTCGTCAGCGAAATTAATCCCAACGCGTCAACAAAGGATTTATGGAGTAAGATTGGCAGGCTTCATGGAAAGAAAAGAAGCAAAGAATATAATCTTCTAATTAACGGTCAATACACCAATGACCGGAAAATCATCGCCGAGGCGTTTGGAGATTTCTTTGCTTCCGCCTCCTCCAATCAAAACTACGACCAAACCTTTCTAACCCACAAAACGGAATGCGAAAGAATTCCCATCGATTTTCATACCGATGTGGAATTTGACTTCAACAAAAACCTCTCCCTCAAAGAGCTCGATTGGGTACTGAACAAAGTCAAACAAGGATCCACAGGACCTGATGACATTAGCTACCCTATGCTTAAGAATCTACCCCATCTCGGGAAAAAAGCACTTCTGAAGCTCCTCAACAAAGTCTGGGACAGTGGAACCCTCCCCAGTTGCTGGAAAGAGGGTTTAATGATCTGTATCCCGAAACCAGACATGAACAACCATCTTCTTGACAATTTCCGCCCCATCACTCTCCTAAGTTGTGTTGGGAAAGTCTTGGAAAAAATGGTCAATCGACGCTTAACGACTTTTCTAGAGTCAAATAAGCTGATTGATCCCAGACAATTCGCCTTCCGTGCGGGAAAAGGTACAGAAGATTGCCTTGTAGCAATCGAAAAAATCCTAGACGACGCAACTGAAAAATTACACCACATTGATATTGTTTCCCTGGATTTATCCAAGGCCTTCGATCGGGCATGGAGGTACCCAGTGCTGAAAAGCCTTTTCGACTGGGGGATTCGTGGGAGATTAGGTCTCTTCGTTAAAAGTTTTCTAGAAAACCGGTCTTTCAAAACCGTTATTAACAACCACCAATCTTCTCTAAAAATCCCAGAAAACGGCTTCCCACAAGGCTCAGCACTTTCACCAACCCTCTTCAACATTGCCATGCAATCTCTATTCGAGATTATCCCGGACCATATAAAGGTCATAGTCTATGCAGATGACATCACTCTTATCTCTACGAGCTGCTTCGGCTTAATTCAGAGAAAGAGGCTTCAAAAAACCTTAGACTCCATCCAAAACTGGGCTCTAAAAACAGGTTTTAAAATTTCCCCGGAGAAATCCAAACACATACATATCGGAAAAGCTCTCAGAAAGAGAACCTATCTTCAGCTCAACAAAATCCCGATCCCTACAATGAGGACATTGAAAATACTAGGGGTTACTTTCGACAAGAAACTCAACTTCCTATCACATTCCCAAAAGACCAAAATAGCCACCAGAAAGAAATTGAACATCATCAAGTCTATCGCAGGCAACCTAGCCTCTGGTCATAGAAAGACGTTGCTAAATGTTGTAAATGTTTGGTTGGTCCCACAAATCCTTTACGGAATAGGCACCTTCAGCCGTGGAGGGGACAGGGTGTTAAACACCATTCAACCAATTTACAATAAAGCAATTCGGCTCGCAATTGGCGCTTTTCCCACCAGTCCTACTCTTGCTGTAATGGCAGAAAGTGGGCAACTTCCCTTCACCCACCTGGTAACAAAAGCCATCACGAATAAAGCCATCCGTCACTTGTCACTCCCCGAAAGCGACCACAATGTCCCATTAATACATAGAGCTAAAACATGGTTCAAAAATCTCACGAACAAAGATCTTCCCGATATATGTGAACGTTCATCTGCGACGGGAAGAAATTGGAACGTCAAACCGCCGAACATTAACCTTGAACTTCTCAAGACAGTTCGAGCGGGAGACCCTTCTCCAAAAGTCAAAGCCTGCTTCAATAACCTCGTCGCATCCAATTTTCAAATCAACCACCAGGTATACACAGATGGTTCAGTCAGTGCCGATGGAGTTGGATGTGGAGTCTTTGAGAGTAGATACACTGGTAGCTTTTCTCTTCCACCGCAATGCTCCATCTTCAGTGCGGAAGCTTTCGCCCTTTTAATAGCTACCCAAGAATGCACCCATGAGTTTCTTCCTACCACAATATTCTCAGACTCAGCTAGCTGTCTCCACGATCTTCTGAGTGGAAACAGCAAACACCCATGGATTAAGCAAACAGAAGAGGCTGCTTCAAATAAAAACATCTCCTTCTGCTGGGTTCCTGGTCACTCAGGAATCCGTGGAAACACAGCCGCCGACATACTGGCCGGCAAGGGCAGCAAAATAGATCCCCCAGACATGCCCTGTCCTCCATCTGACATTGTCCGCTGGGTAAAACAGCAAGTCCGGGAAAGCTGGGACATAGGCTGGATAAACAGCCGTCCCACTCATCTTCATAAAATTAAAAATTCCACTCTCCCTTGGGATGACCGCCTCAATAGTAGGGAAAGGCAAGTCCTTACCCGTCTTCGAATTGGGCACACTAACTTCACCCACTCACACTTGTTCTGCAGAGCCGAAAAACCCCAATGTGCTTGCAACGAAGCTCCGGTTTCCGTTAGCCATCTTTTACTTGAATGTCAACATACCAAAGATGCTCGAGTCCGACACAACATAGGTCAGAGTCTCCGAGATATCCTCAGTAGAGACGAGACCCAAGAAACCAATTTAATTGCGTTTCTGAAAGAAACCGACTTCTTTGGTAAAATCTAAACCGAAATACTAAATACCTTGGAAAGTGCTTATTAAAGTTCGCCACTTCACAGTCATGTATGCGTGTTTATGTGTGTATACACATGTATGTACGGGTCGGAAGGAAGGTATTCATACATGTATATACACGCATTCAATAATATTAAATAACAAATAATATAATATATACTTTCATACCCACATCTATCTTCTATCCATTACATTATACTTTAATCAACTTCCTATTCCTACAGCCACACTCACCAAGGAGAATAAATTCATTAAATAAACCTCTCCATTTTTCAGCTATACTATATACCATTAAATTCAAAACCACTATATTTTATTATCTATTCAAACTGTATTTCATTTCATTTCACCCCACCCCACACCTACTCCTCCCCTCTTTCCTTCCCATACCACTCCCACCCCCTCCCAATCCACTAATCCCACCCAAATCCTTTCCACTCCTTTCCTTCCTATCCTCCTGAGAGGGGCCGTTTTGTTTTTTGGCTTTGGAACACGCCTTTCGCTAGGTCACTTGTGCTTCGTTACTGCTTTGGTCCTCGGATCAGTAAATTTTTACTTTTCTTTACAGCATATATTAAATATCTTATGAAGCATAGGATCCCTTCCTACCTTCTTCTTTAACCGAGAGTCGAGCGGACAGGTCTGATGAGTGATTTTGTTGGTTTCCCTTTCGCCAGTCCCCTCTGGACTGGTTTTATTGTGGCTCTTCACTGGGCTGGAGGCGAATGAACTGCACAGTTTAAAGCCTCTTAAAAACAAAGAAACGTGAAAAATACATTCATTACGATTTGTTCGCTCGTTGGATTCACATACAGACTAAAAAGGGTCCTTTTCAGGATCACAAAAAGTCTAAAGAGTTTATTGTTTTGTTATCACTCGATATCCCCATCTTGTTCGGCTAAACCTTCCTGTTTAGCGATTTGTTGTCACTCGCCACAGCTTTCACAGTTGGAAAATTTCTTCCCATCCAGCTTGTGACATATTTTACAGTAAATTACATTCAATGGCACGTCGCATTACCACCACTCAGTGCCGGATTGGAGGTAATTTTAACCTGTAATTGAACATTTGCGATGACAGTGGTACAGTGTCGACTTTCAATGTGGGATCATAATTTGGATCTCTATGTTTACAAAAATGTCCAACTAAATAAGTCACATTACATGTCCGTCCAATTAGCTAAATGTCGAACTAATTGTAGATTACTGTACTTTCAATCTGGAAACAATTTAAGAATTGGTGAAAATTGAATAATCAGGAAAGTCCCCAACTATCAATAAGCTCAGAACAACTGCCAAATTCACATACTCATCAAATCCTGGCAAACAAATTATGAAAACATCAATTTGTGTTTTATTATTATTTTGGATAATGTTTTAGAAAGCATTGAACTTTATTTCCTAAACTCTTTTTTGGAAGGTTTAATGGCCCTGAAAAGCGCCTTGTTTTATGGAATGGTTCCAATTTAGAAAACTTAGTACTCGTGGTTTTGAAAAAAACCATTTCGAACGCCCTCGATGCCGCCTTGTTCTGGATTTGCCACCAAAGCAGTTTGTATAAAGAACAAACTTTTTTCTTCTGCTACCTGATGCCGTTTTGCGATTGCGTTTGCCACTCGCCATTCGCTGCAACTGCCTGTTGTCTTGATGTCCGCCGAACCGAATGTGTTATGTTCCGAATGCAGGTTTTCTTATCGTCGCGAGCAGCTTTGCCAGCCAACTCGATCACTCCGGCGGCCGAAACTATATAACGCCGGCTAGGTGGACTGGTACACAGGTACTAACGCGCTCGACCTAGCTACCTTTTCCGGTGCAATTGGCGGATACACCTACGGGAAATTGCAGACCACCACGGTTCGAGCGGGATTTTGCCTTTCCCTTCACTTTTCCTCCTTTGCCATATCCAACCATGGCTGCTTGTGTTGGTTTGTTGATGTGAGGTGATGCGAAACGATGTGGTGTACGGTTCGGATGAGAATGATCGTTACGGCAGCGGAGAGGGGATTTTTAAGCTGACTGGCTGGCTCGAGAATTACGCATGTGTGAGACTGCGACCAATGTTTCCCTCATTTTTTGACGTAGGACTACGTCTAACCGGAAGATATAGGGGGTGAAATGGAAATCTAGGTACTGAACAAGTATGAAAAAATGCAAGATTTGGAACGCTTATAACTCGAGCATTTCTCAATAGATCGCAAAGGTTTTTGCATCAATTGATAGGAAATATATCTACGCATCTATAATAACGAATAACATTTCATTTTTCTTGAGATAAATAATTGAATAATTGTGAAATATCAAGCATTCTCAAAATTCACTATGTGCCCATTTTTGATTGGTCCATTTTGTGCTCCTCAAATCGTACCGACCAAAACGGGCAACCAGAGCAGCAGCGAAATAGAATGAAGCACGATTGGAAAGGAAAAAGAAAAAAATGAACGAAACATTGGTCGCAGTCTCACACATGCGTAATTCTCGAGCCAGCCAGTCAGCTTAAAAATCCCCGCTCCGCTGCCGTAACGATCATTCTCATTCAAACCGTACACCACATCGGTTCGCATCACAACACATCAACAAACCAACCCAAGCACCCATGTCTGGACATGGTAAAGGAGGAAAAGTGAAGGGAAAGGCAAAATCCCGCTCGAACCGTGTTGATATGGAGTTCCCCGCAAGGGTAGCTAGGCCGAGTGCGTAAGTACCAGTGCACCAGTCCACCTAGCCGCCGTTATATAGTTTCGGCCGCCGAAGTGATCGAGTTGGCTGGTAAAGCTGCTCGCGACGATAAAAAAAACCGCATTCAGAACAGAACACATCAAGACAACAACAGGCAGTTGCAGCGAGTGGCGAGTGGCAAACGCAATCGCAAAACGGCAGCAGGTAGCAGAAGAAAAAAGTTTGTTCTTTTTACAATCTGCTTTGGTGGCAAATCCAGAACAAGGCGGCATCGAGGGCGTTCGAAATGGTTTTTTTTTCAAAACCACGAGTACTAAGTTTTCTAAATTGGAACCATTCCATAAAACAAGGCGCTTTTCAGGGCCATTAAACCTTCCAAAAAAGAGTTTAGGAAATAAAGTTCAATGCGTTCTAAAACATTATCCAAAATAATAATAAAACACAAATTGATGTTTTCATAATTTGTTTGCCAGGATCTGATGAGTATGTGAATTTGGCAGTAGTTCTGAGCTTATTGATAGTTGGGGACTTTCAAGATTATTGAATTTTCACCAACTCTTAAATTGTTTCCAGATTGAAAGTATAGTAATTTACAATTAGTTCGACATTTAGCTAATTGGACGGACATGTAATGCGACTTATTTAGTTGGACATTTTTGTAAACATAGAGATCCAAATTATGACCGCACATTGAAAGTCGACACTGTACCACTGTCATCGCAAATGTTCAATTACAGGTTCAAATCGCCTCCAATGCGACACTGAGTGGCGCTTCGGTACGTTTTTTTTATCCCATTTATTTATTTATCAGGCTCATTAGCATTTTATCTGTAACATAGCCGGGTTTTTATCGTGTACATGTACATATGTTTATGTTTCTATAAATTGTAAATTACACAGTAGTTAGTAGTAGCCATTTGGGCGTTAAGTTTTCTGTTCCATTACATTATGGTGAATTACACAGTAGTAGCCATTTAGGCGTAAGGGTATTATTTCTGTTCTTCCATTGTTCAAGCGAACCGGACAGCGGAGACAGTTGATATTGATCATTGTTGGGTTATTTATAGAACAGCAGCCCGTTAAGTTAAGCAAGTCAAGGGAAAGGCAAAGTCTCACTCGAACCGTGCAGGTCTCCAGTTCTCTGTTGGTCGCATTCACTGATTGCTCCGCAAGGGTAACTAGGCCGAACGGATTGGTGCCGGAGCACCAGTATACCTAACAGCGATTATAGAGTTTCGGCCGTCGGAGTGCTCGAGTTGGCTTGCAAAGCTGCTCACGACAATCAGAAAACCCGCATCAAGAACAGAGCAGCTTCGGTTCGGCGCTCATCAAGGCAACAATTAGTTTCAGTGAGTGGCAAAGTGCTTCTCCGGCACGTCGCATTAAATGTAATTTACTGAACAATATGTCACAAGCTGGATAGGAAGAAATTTTCCAACTGTGAAAGCTGTGGAGAGTGGCAAACGTAATAGCTAAACAGGAAGGTTTAACCGAACAAGATGGGAATATCGAGTGATAACAAAAACACAACACCAAAGGTTCTTTTCAACCCTCAACATATTCATAAAGAGTAAACAGTAAACTAATCCATTTTTCAGGTAGATAGGTAGGTATTCACGTAGGAGAAGAAAATAAAACAATATATTTAAAATATATATTTAACAAAAGCTGTCCCCTTTGTATAGTCCTACGTCACTCCGGTTATGTCCCCGACATTACCCACCCGTCTTTTTTCTTTTTCCTTCCCAATCGTGCTTCATTCTATTTCGCTGCTGCTCTGGTTGCCCGTTTTGGTAGGTACGATTTGAGGAGCACAAAATGGACCAATCAAAAATGGGCACATAGTGTATTTGGACAATGCTTGATATTTCACAATTATTCAATTATTTATCTCAAGAAAAATGAAATGTTATTCGTTATGATAGATGCGTAGATATATTTCCTATCAATTGATGCAAAAACCTTTGCGATCTATTGAGAAATGCTCGAGTTATAAGCGTTCCAAATCTTGCATTTTTTCCTACTTGTTCAGTGCCTAGATTTCCATTTCACCCCCTATATCTTCCGGTTAGACGTAGTCCTACGTCAAAAGAGCAGAGTACAATTGATTATAGGTCGCTTCTAAACATCAGTGTTTGGTTTTTTGTGTGTAGCTTGTTTTCATTGCGCAAAACTTAGAACTTAGAAACTTTGTTGACGGTTTTGACCGAGAGTCGAGAAATGATTTTTCATTAACGGTCATTCTCGCGATATTTCATTTTTAGCACTGCATCTGTTAGTCGCGTGTTTGATGCTTGCTGAATGGCGATGCACTTCTTCTTTTGAATTATAGACACTTGAAACTCAGAGAGTTCATTCGTCTTCTATGGCGATGCACGGAAGATGCCTCTCGTTAATATTCAGTGCAATGCGTGCATTGATATAAAGAAACGCATTGCGACATGTGACCAATTAGTGTATTGTTCTCGCAAAGGCAAAAAATGATCGTTGCTTCTCGAAATAAGTCTACAAAACTACGCAAGCCATTAAACCTTTTCAGGGTCCCCGGAACTTTTTACTAAAGATTTATTTATTAGATTTCGACGTATTCGCAAATAATATTCGAAATGATGAACCATCAAATTTCAAAAGAAAAAACAGGAAGTGGGTTATATCTATGGTAAAACCGCAAGCGTGACGTAGGACTATCGTTGATTTAGAGATCATTTGTTTGAAGTTGAATCTGAATTCATTCTGAATGAATTAATATTTGGAGAACTTCGAAAACGAGAGCGTTACGTTGGAGCCACAAGGTTTTATGCATCCAATATTGGATACGGAAATATCCTACTGATGGGGAAGAATAATCTTCAGAAGCTATCCTGTTAATTGCGATTGATTGAAAAATCACAAAACCAAATGTATTTGGTCACAGTGTTTCATGGATAGAAAACATTAAAATAAACTCTTTCACATGAATGTAATTTTAAATTCCCAGAGGAACTGGCAGATTATTTTCAGTAACGATTAGTTATTTCCACATTTTCCTCGATACTGGAAGCCCACCAGTGGTTAATGCCAACTCGATAACCACCTGTTAATAGCACTTGATTGAAATATATTTGGTCACAGTGTTACATGGATAGAAAACATTCAATTAAACTCTTTCACATGAATATATTTTGAAAATTCCCAGAGGAACTGGCAGATTATTTTCAGTAACGATTAGTTATTTCCACATTTTCCTCGATACTGGAAGCCCACCAGTGGTTAATGCCAACTCGATAACCACCTGTTAATAGCACTTGATTGAAATATATTTGGTCACAGTGTTACATGGATAGAAAACATTCAATTAAACTCTTTCACATGAATATATTTTGAAAATTCCCAGAGGAACTAGCAGATTATTTTCCAGCAATGATTAGATCTTTCCGGAACTTTCCCGATGCTGAATGGCATCCTAACGGAAAGAGTTCTGCGCGTGTATGTGTCGATCCTTCGCCGTCCACCTCCTCCAGCACGTTAGGCAACGATGTTGTCTTGTCGATGTCCTCACGAAAAATGAATGTGTCTCACCACCAGAATATCGCTTAAGTATGCTTTTTGTGTGTGATTGAATCGAGAGAAGGTGTGGTTTACGATGGCAATTTGGAAGGCAAACTAGAGGGGAATGAACTCTCTGAGCTCGGAACTTTCGGCGACTGAGCAATAATCGATTGCGGGCGCATATAATATTGGATACGGAAATATCCTACTGATGGAGAAGAATAATCTTCTGAAGCTATCCTGTTAATTGCGATTGATTAAAACCAAATGTATTTGGTCACAGTGTTACATGGATAGAAAACATTCAATTAAACTCTTTCACATGAATATATTTTGAAAATTCCCAAAGGAACTGGCAGATTATTTTCAGTAACGATTAGATATTTCCACATTTTCCTCGATACTGGAAGCCCACCAGTGGTTATTGCCAACTCGATAACCACCTGTTAATAGCACTTGATTGAAACATATTTGGTCACAGTGTAACATGGATAGAAAACATTCAATTAAACTCTTTCACATGAATATATTTTGAAAATTCCCAGAGGAACTGGCAGATTATTTTCCAGCAATGATTGAACTTTCCGGAACTTTCCCGATGCTGAATGGCATCCTAACGGAAAGAGTTCTGCGCGTGTATGTGTCGATCCTTCGCCGTCCATCTCCTCCAGCACGTTAGGCAACGATGTTGTCTTGTCGATGTCCTCACGAAAAATGAATGTGTCTCACCACCAGAATATCGCTTAAGTATGCTTTTTGTGTGTGATTGAATCGAGAGAAGGTGTGGTTTACGATGGCAATTTGGAAGGCAAACTAGAGGGGAATGAACTCTCTGAGCTCGGAACTTTCGGCGACTGAGCAATAATCGATTGCGGGCGCATACAATATTGGATACGGAAATACCCTACTGATGGGGAAGAATAATCTTCTGAAGCTATCCTGTTAATTGCGATTGATTGAAAAACCACAAAACCAAATGTATATGGTCACAGTGTTACATGGATAGAAAACATTCAATTAAACTCTTTCACATGAATATATTTTGAAAATTCCCAAAGGAACTGGCAGATTATTTTCAGTAACGATTAGTTATTTCCACATTTTCCTCGATACTGGAAGCCCACCAGTGGTTAATGCCAACTCGATAACCACCTGTTAATAGCACTTGATTGAAACATATTTGGTCACAGTGTAACATGGATAGAAAACATTCAATTAAACTCTTTCACATGAATATATTTTGAAAATTCCCAAAGGAACTGGCAGATTATATTCAGTAACGATTAGATATTTCCACATTTTCCTCGATACTGGAAGCCCACCAGTGGTTAATGCCAACTCGATAACCACCTGTTAATAGCACTTGATTGAAACATATTTGGTCACAGTGTAACATGGATAGAAAACTTCAATTAAACTCTTTCACATGAATATATTTTGAAAATTCCCAAAGGAACAGCCAGATTATTTTCCAGCAATGATTAGATCTTTCCGGAACTTTCTCGATGCTGAATGGCATCCTAACGGAAAGAGTTCTGCGCGTGTATGTGTCGATCCTTCGCCGTCCACCTCCTCCAGCACGTTAGGCAACGATGTTGTCTTGTCGATGTCCTCACGAAAAATGAATGTGTCTCACCACCAGAATATCGCTTAAGTATGCTTTTTGTGTGTGATTGAATCGAGAGAAGGTGTGGTTTACGATGGCAATTTGGAAGGCAAACTAGAGGGGAATGAACTCTCTGAGCTTGGAACTTTCGGCGACTGAGCAATAATCGATTGCGGGCGCATACAATATTGGATACGGAAATATCCTACTGATGGGGAAGAATAATCTTCTGAAGCTATCCTGTTAATTGCGATTGATTGAAAAACCACAAAACCAAATGTATTTGGTCACAGTGTTACATGGATAGAAAACATTCAATTAAACTCTTTCACATGAATATATTTTGAAAATTCCCAAAGGAACTGGCAGATTATTTTCAGTAACGATTAGATATTTCCACATTTTCCTCGATACTGGAAGCCCACCAGTGGTTAATGCCAACTCGATAACCACCTGTTAATAGCACTTGATTGAAACATATTTGGTCACAGTGTAACATGGATAGAAAACATTCAATTAAACTCTTTCACATGAATATATTTTGAAAATTCCCAGAGGAACTGGCAGATTATTTTCCAGCAATGATTGAACTTTCCGGAACTTTCCCGATGCTGAATGGCATCCTAACGGAAAGAGTTCTGCGCGTGTATGTGTCGATCCTTCGCCGTCCACCTCCTCCAGCACGTTAGGCAACGATGTTGTCTTGTCGATGTCCTCACGAAAAATGAATGTGTCTCTTCTTCTTCTTCTTCTTTTTGGCTTTAAGAGGGTTTAAACTTTTCAGTTCATTCGCCTCTAGCTCTGAGAAGAGCCATTGAGCACCAGTCTTGAGGAGGCTGGTGAAAAAGAAGAAAAAAACATATTCAGCGGACCTGTCTGCTCAGATGTAAAACCGGGCGAAGGCAGGAAAGGATCCTATGCCATATAAGATGTTTAATATGAGCTGTAACGTAATTGTATTGTTATTAATTAGTACCAAAGCGGCGACGAAGCATCGTAGATCCAAGCTCTAGAACAATGGGAAAGGGAGTGAGGGGGGGGGGGGTGAAAAGGAAAGGAAAGGTAAGGAGAAGGGGTGGGATGAAGTGGGAAGGAATGATGTGATGTTGGGTGATTTATAAATGTAGTTAGTTTAATGGTGTTAGTAAAATGCTGGATAAGTATGAATTAGTGTGGTTAGAATTGAGTAAATAAAATAATAATATGTTTAAAAGGTATGCTGTTTGATTATATAGTACTGCTGCATATGCTGGAAAAAGTTAATTTGTGAGTTATATATGGAAGATGTTTATGTTTATATATTTTTATTTGTTTTAATATTTTTGTATGTTATATGTTTATAGATGCATACACATACATACGCCATTTTTGTTAGATTTGTAATTTTGTACATAAACCTGTGCATGCATGCGCATGTACATGCATACATATATATACATTTTATTTACTTATATCTACATGTATATGCATACGCGGCGGTGAAGTGACTAACTGAAATAAGAGTGTATTTTAGATTTTACCAAAGGAGCCGGTTTCTTTCAGAAACGCAATCAAATTGGTTTCCTGTGTCTCGTCTCTACTGAGAATGTCTCGGAGACTCTGACCTATATTGTGTCGGACACGAGCATCTTTGGTGTGTTGGCATTCAAGTAGAAGATGCCTGACTGAAACTTGGGCTGAGTTACATGCGCAAAGTGGTCTTTCGGTTTTCTGAATGTGTCTCACCACCAGAATATCGCTTAAGTATGCTTTTTGTGTGTGATTGAATCGAGAGAAGGTGTGGTTTACGATGGCAATTTGGAAGGCAAACTAGAGGGGAATGAACTCTCTGAGCTCGGAACTTTCGGCGACTGAGCAATAATCGATTGCGGGCGCATACAATATTGGATACGGAAATATCCTACTGATGGGGAAGAATAATCTTCTGAAGCTATCCTGTTAATTGCGATTGATTAAAACCAAATGTATTTGGTCACAGTGTAACATGGATAGAAAACATTCAATTAAACTCTTTCACATGAATATATTTTGAAAATTCCCAGAGGAACTGGCAGATTATTTTCCAGCAATGATTAGATCTTTCCGGAACTTTCTCGATGCTGAATGGCATCCTAACGGAAAGAGTTCTGCGCGTGTATGTGTCGATCCTTCGCCGTCCACCTCCTCCAGCACGTTAGGCAACGATGTTGTCTTGTCGATGTCCTCACGAAAAATGAATGTGTCTCACCACCAGAATATCGCTTAAGTATGCTTTTTGTGTGTGATTGAATCGAGAGAAGGTGTGGTTTACGATGGCAATTTGGAAGGCAAACTAGAGGGGAATGAACTCTCTGAGCTCGGAACTTTCGGCGACTGAGCAATAATCGATTGCGGGCGCATACAATATTGGATACGGAAATATCCTACTGATGGGGAAGAATAATCTTCTGAAGCTATCCTGTTAATTGCGATTGATTGAAAAACCACAAAACCAAATGTATATGGTCACAGTGTTACATGGATAGAAAACATTCAATTAAACTCTTTCACATGAATATATTTTGAAAATTCCCAAAGGAACTGGCAGATTATTTTCAGTAACGATTAGTTATTTCCACATTTTCCTCGATACTGGAAGCCCACCAGTGGTTAATGCCAACTCGATAACCACCTGTTAATAGCACTTGATTGAAACATATTTGGTCACAGTGTAACATGGATAGAAAACATTCAATTAAACTCTTTCACATGAATATATTTTGAAAATTCCCAAAGGAACTGGCAGATTATATTCAGTAACGATTAGATATTTCCACATTTTCCTCGATACTGGAAGCCCACCAGTGGTTAATGCCAACTCGATAACCACCTGTTAATAGCACTTGATTGAAACATATTTGGTCACAGTGTAACATGGATAGAAAACTTCAATTAAACTCTTTCACATGAATATATTTTGAAAATTCCCAAAGGAACTGCCAGATTATTTTCCAGCAATGATTAGATCTTTCCGGAACTTTCTCGATGCTGAATGGCATCCTAACGGAAAGAGTTCTGCGCGTGTATGTGTCGATCCTTCGCCGTCCACCTCCTCCAGCACGTTAGGCAACGATGTTGTCTTGTCGATGTCCTCACGAAAAATGAATGTGTCTCACCACCAGAATATCGCTTAAGTATGCTTTTTGTGTGTGATTGAATCGAGAGAAGGTGTGGTTTACGATGGCAATTTGGAAGGCAAACTAGAGGGGAATGAACTCTCTGAGCTTGGAACTTTCGGCGACTGAGCAATAATCGATTGCGGGCGCATACAATATTGGATACGGAAATATCCTACTGATGGGGAAGAATAATCTTCTGAAGCTATCCTGTTAATTGCGATTGATTGAAAAACCACAAAACCAAATGTATTTGGTCACAGTGTTACATGGATAGAAAACATTCAATTAAACTCTTTCACATGAATATATTTTGAAAATTGCCAAAGGAACTGGCAGATTATTTTCAGTAACGATTAGATATTTCCACATTTTCCTCGATACTGGAAGCCCACCAGTGGTTAATGCCAACTCGATAACCACCTGTTAATAGCACTTGATTGAAACATATTTGGTCACAGTGTTACATGGATAGAAAACATTCAATTAAACTCTTTCACATGAATATATTTTGAAAATTCCCAAAGGAACTGGCAGATTATTTTCAGTAACGATTAGATATTTCCACATTTTCCTCGATACTGGAAGCCCACCAGTGGTTAATGCCAACTCGATAACCACCTGTTAATAGCCGCGCGTGTATGTGTGTGTAGCGATGTCTTCCCAGGGAACCGTTTGTGGCATCACTCTCCTCCTGATAGATTCCCTTCTGGCCTAGGGTGCACAAACAGGCTCTTGGTGACACCGTTCATCCGCGCTTTCATGATAAATAAAGAGCTTCACCGCAACAGCGACAACATGCTCCAATCGCTGTTCAATTAGAACTGAGTGGATTTCCGAGCGCCGCTCGCTTATATACCGATTGGTGATTTCAATAGCCTGTTTTGAAAGCAATTTTAAGACTATTGAAACAAGTTTTTGGATCAAAAAGTAACAAGTATATAACGCGTAGACATTTTATCTTTCGAATGAAGTGTTCATCATACCATTTCGTTCAGTTGTTTAGGAGCTATTAACGCTCAAAATCTCGGTCTCCGGCGTAACGCTTTCGTTTTCGAAACTTTGATTTTACACCCCGGTATAGAAATGAAAGACGTAGTCCTACGTCAAAAGATTGCGTAGTCCTACGTTCTAAGCGGTCGTGTCTCGGATACTACCCCTCGAATTTTTTTACGACTTAATGTTTGCTAGGCAAGCCCCAAGGCAGTTTTAAATTGTTAAAATATGGATGAAATTTTTTACTTCATGTTATTTGATTACTTGAAACATGTAGTACTGAACTTTATTTAACCATTTCTATATAAATTTTGCGATATTTCCACTAAAGCACAATAAACAATAAGGAATGAAGTATCCGAGTGCAACTCTTTCGTATCATATGTAAAAACTTCAATTGCCCTAGAATCATATTTCAGATAGCCGTACGAGATAGCTGCGGCTTGATAATCCAAACAACCGGAGTTCAAATCACATCGGAGCAATTTTATAACCGTCGCCACCACTCATATCAAACATTTATATCCCTAAAAGTCAATTGATTAATTCCTATTTGTACAAACATAAATGTTTATAAAGGTTCTATATACATATAAAAATGGTGATTCCCCGGGCCGAACATTTTACTTAAATATTTTCTGCCATTTTTTTATGGCAGTGATGAATCGTATATTCGTATGACAACAGACTTATTATGTTATTAGGTATTGCCTAATAACCTTGCATGTACAGTAAGTTACCTCTAATTCGACGTTTAGTTAATTGGACAGACCTGTAATGGGACACAAATAATTGGACATTTTCATCTCTAATTGGATATTTTGTAAACATCGAGTTTGGTACCCAAAGTATGGCCCCAGATTGAAAGTCGCCACCAGATGTCGACATTGTACCACTATCATCGTGAATGTCCAATTACAGGCAAATAACCTCTAATGGGACACTGAGTAGTGCCTCGGTATGTCGAAGATTAGAGGAAACTTACTGTATATGCTATTTGGGCGCATCATATACCACCCAAAATATCAGATATTCGATGCTCGATAAAAGATAGTTATACGATTTAATGTTTGCTGGGTTGGCATACTTGGCAGCTTGGTTTGTCAAGTTCATAATCTCATGTTTACAGTTTTGAGTTAAGTGCAATTGAATGACTAAGTTGAACTAATTTATTTTTGTCACCATGTTTATCAGAACTCAAAAGGCCGGCAAACAGATAATATTTCGTTCTTAAAAGTTAAAAATAAAAAAGCAACTTTAACTTTCACTTTTCTTGAAACCGGAAATATTCTGACTTAAAATAATTTTTAACGTAATATTCCAAACATACATGTATTTACAAAAATCTATAATAATTATCATAATTATCAAGAACGTTTTCCACCATTCGTTTTTGTGTTGTCTGTAGTAAATCGTATATACGCATGACAATAATCGTACTAGATGCATGTAGGAGTCGTATATTCATCCATCCAATCGTCGTGAATACTGTTGCAAGTGGAAAATAAATGTGTGTTCGTTGCTTATGATGCGAACATAAATAACAACATAATACAGTAATTTAAATTTAATACGACATGCCGAGGCACCACTCAGTGTCGCTCTGGAGGCGATTTTGGCCTTTAATTGAACATTGGCGATGTGAGTGGTACAGTGTCGACGTCTGGTGGCAACTTTAATGTGGCGCCATAATTTGGGCCCCGAACTCGATGTTTACAAAAATGTCCAATTAAACGTGTCACATTACAGGTCTGTCCAATAATCTAAACGTCACATTAAATGTAACTTACTGTGTATAAACAATATTTATTCCCAGCTGTTTTGAGGCATCTCGTACAAATTGACAATATCATTCAGTTGTCAGTGCAAGTCGGTTCAATTTTTAGAGTGTAAAAAAAGTTCACTGTTTACATAAAAGCAATCTCGAATCGGTCCCACTATTTCGCTTGAAGTTACTATCCCCTGCGTCTAGTGTGTTTCCACGCTAATACTCTCACAAAACCGTTGCGGCGCATCATCTCCATCGAGCCACCGCAGCGAATGAGGAACCGTACAACAGTAATTGTGGAACCTTACACACCCGCCCGCTTTGTGTGTTTTAGATCATTCATATTCCATTATCGAGGCCCCGCGGCAGTCTATCATTGCGAAATCCGCGCGGGAGAGCCGTCCAGTGTGTTCTTACACTTAGCGTGGAAACACACTAGACGGCTCTACCGCGCGATTTTTGCAATGACAAGTCGCAGCAGGAGCTTCATGTAAAACACATTCAGCGACTTTCGACGGTTTCACTATCTGCCATTATTATATTTTTATAGACGGATGCAAGACGAGTAAGTGGTAAAAGGTACAACTGTTGGGACAGTACCCAGCAAACATTAAATCGTATAATTTAGCACGTGCAAAGTCTTACAAGAAATCCAAATAAATCATAATCGCATATAATATCAATCATATTATGTATCGTGTATATTTGAAATCGCATAAAATGTAAAAAGCCGATGTTATATACCATTATCTAATTAAGTCGCAATTCGGTATGTAGCACTAGTTTTGTCACCTGTCATTAAAAAGACAAACGCGGTATAATATTATCCAGCATACTGAGCATACTCCCCCTGGCCCGACTGGCTCAGTACTTTTTATTTCATCTTATGTTTACAATTACATTTTCTTATTTACTAACTTAATTTTTCGGTTCGCGCTAGAATCGTACGCACACGTTTCCGTGGTGCTGACTCTGCGCGAACCCCTGTTGTATAACCAAACCGCTATGTTGAACAATCACAATTTCTTATTTACTAACATAAAATTTTTCCGGTTGCGCTAGAATCGTTCGCACACGTTTCCGTGGTGCTGACTCTGCGCGACCCCTGTTGTATAATCAAAACCGCTATGTTGAACTTGCCCCTGGAAATTTGACGAATAAACAAAACTAAAGTGGGGCCGGTTCGACATAAGCGGGACTTATAAATTAAATAAGGGCGCTACATCTCCCCCTACTCAATGAGTTTTAGGGGAAACTTGAAGAGTTTTCCCTAAAACTGGGTCGTGCGGGTTAATACTCCTATGTCCTATATTTGTTTATTCACAACAAACAACAACAAAAAATATTGGCTTACTTTTTACATAACTTTTTTTTTCCTTTTAATTTAAACATTTGTTAAAACAGGAATATAGGAATTTATGGTTCTTTATATCAATTCATACAGTCGTTCCTCTCGTTCCTCAGCTGCTCCCGTCTTTCGTTGTGACTCATCAATTGGTTGGTCTCTGATACTAGGTGTGGGTTGCTGCTTGTCTTCTTCCGCGTTGCGCAGTCTCATCCTTCTTTCTCCACCAGATACGTGTATTTGCGGTCCTTCCCTGAACATTCCAACGGCCCAATAGTTCAACCGACTCATAAAGTTTTATTTGATTTTATTTTTCGGTTGTAGTGTTTGCGTTCATTTTATTCCATGTCACCATTTTTGCCCCATTGGGTTGCATCCTTTCCTTCTCCAGCTTTTTCTTCAATCATACTGAAGTTTAGGTATATCGGCAGCAATCTTAGCTTTCAATATAATGTTATGTCATCTCTTCTAGTTCAACTTCGATCCTCATTTTAGTATCATGTGATTTCTGTTTATCTTCAACTTCAGATTTTTCGGCGATATATAATCGTTATGGAGGTAGTTGTAGTCTTATTGCGTCAACCTTTGCATTACCTCAATTATGGAATTTAGTTGTATCACGTTCTTCACAGCTTTTATTCCAGATTTGTTAGAGCCAGATTGATCACTCCACGTTTCCAATACTCTATACTCTCGAATTGCTTATTGGTGTTTTTTTTCTCCATCATCCTACAGTACCCGACACCTTCGATCATTGACCTTCCGCATGACTCGTCGTCCTCTTCCTTCCTGTGACTATCCGGCTGGGATGCCGAATCACTTCTCTCCCTTTCAGCGGTATGCTGAGTTTTGACCTTGACTCGCCTAGCCTTGTATCGCTCCTCGTCGACAATCCATCTCCATCGTTCATTTTATTCTATTTTCATTTACACACTTTTTTTTAACATATTTTTTTCTTTTAAACAATTTTGACGTAGGACTACGTCTTTCATTTCTATACCGGGGTGTAAAATCAAAGTTTCGAAAACGAAAGCGTTACGCCGGAGACCGAGATTTTGAGCGTTAATAGCTCCTAAACAACTGAACGAAAGGGTATGATAAACACTTCATTCGAAAGATAAAATGTCTACGCGTTATATACTTGTTACTTTTTGATCCAAAAACTTGTTTCAATAGTCTTAAAATTGCTTTCAAAACAGGCTATTGAAATCACCAATCGGTATATAAGCGAGCGGCGCTCGGAAATCCACTCAGTTCTAATTGAACAGCGATTGGAGCATGTTGTCGCTGTTGCGGTGAAGCTCTTTATTTATCATGAAAGCGCGGATGAACGGTGTCACCAAGAGCCTGTTTGTGCACCCTAGGCCAGAAGGGAATCTATCAGGAGGAGAGTGATGCCACAAACGGTTCCCTGGGAAGACATCGCTACACACACATACACGCGCGGCTATTAACAGGTGGTTATCGAGTTGGCATTAACCACTGGTGGGCTTCCAGTATCGAGGAAAATGTGGAAATATCTAATCGTTACTGAAAATAATCTGCCAGTTCCTCTGGGAATTTTCAAAATATATTCATGTGAAAGAGTTTAATTGAATGTTTTCTATCCATGTTACACTGTGACCAAATATGTTTCAATCAAGTGCTATTAACAGGTGGTTATCGAGTTGGCATTAACCACTGGTGGGCTTCCAGTGTCGAGGAAAATGTGGAAATATCTAATCGTTACTGAAAATAATCTGCCAGTTCCTTTGGGAATTTTCAAAATATATTCATGTGAAAGAGTTAAATTGAATGTTTTCTATCCATGTAACACTGTGACCAAATATGTTTCAATCAAGTGCTATTAACAGGTGGTTATCGAGTTGGCATTAACCACTGGTGGGCTTCCAGTATCGAGGAAAATGTGGAAATATCTAATCGTTACTGAAAATAATCTGCCAGTTCCTTTGGGAATTTACAAAATATATTCATGTGAAAGAGTTTAATTGAATGTTTTCTATCCATGTTACACTGTGATCAAATATGTTTCAATCAAGTGCTATTAACAGGTGGTTATCGAGTTGGCATTAACCAATGGTGGGCTTCCAGTATCGAGGAAAATGTGGAAATATCTAATCGTTACTGAAAATAATCTGCAAGTTCCTTTGGGAATTTTCAAAATATATTCATGTGAAAGAGTTTAATTGAATGTTTTCTATCCATGTAACACTGTGACCAAATACATTTGGTTTTGTGGTTTTTCAATCAATCGCAATTAAAAGGATAGCTTCAGAAGATTATTCTTCCCCATCAGTAGGATATTTCCGTATCCAATATTGTATGCGCCCGCAATCGATTATTGCTCAGTCGCCGAAAGTTCCCAGCTCAGAGAGTTCATTCCCCTCTAGTTTGCCTTCCAAATTGCCATCGTAAACCACACCTTCTCTCGATTCAATCACACACAAAAAGCATACTTAAGCGATATTCTGGTGGTGAGACACATTCATTTTTCGTGAGGACATCGACAAGACAACATCGTTGCCTAACGTGCTGGAGGAGGTGGACGGCGAAGGATCGACACATACACGCGCAGAACTCTTTCCGTTAGGATACCATTCAGCATCGAGAAAGTTCCGGAAAGATCTAATCATTGCTGGAAAATAATCTGCCAGTTCCTTTGGGAATTTTCAAAATATATTCATGTGAAAGAGTTTAATTGAATGTTTTCTATCTATGTAACACTGTGACCAAATATGTTTCAATCAAGTGCTATTAACAGGTGGTTATCGAGTTGGCATTAACCACTGGTGGGCTTCCAGTATCGAGGAAAATGTGGAAATATCTAATCGTTACTGAAAATAATCTGCCAGTTCCTTTGGGAATTTTCAAAATATATTCATGTGAAAGAGTTTAATTGAATGTTTTCTATCCATGTAACACTGTGACCAAATACATTTGGTTTTGTGGTTTTTCAATCAATCGCAATTAACAGGATAGCTTCAGAAAATTATTCTTCCCCATCAGTAGGATATTTCCGTATCCAATATTGTATGCGCCCGCAATCGATTATTGCTCAGTCGCCGAAAGTTCCGAGCTCAGAGAGTTCATTCCCCTCTAGTTTGCCTTCCAAATTGCCATCGTAAACCACACCTTCTCTCGATTCAATCACACACAAAAAGCATACTTAAGCGATATTCTGGTGGTTAGACACATTCATTTTTCGTGAGGACATCGACAAGACAACATCGTTGCCTAACGTGCTGGAGGAGGTGGACGGCGAAGGATCGACACATACACGCGCAGAACTCTTTCCGTTAGGATGCCATTCAGCATCGAGAAAGTTCCGGAAAGATCTAATCATTGCTGGAAAATAATCTGCCAGTTCCTTTGGGAATTTTCAAAATATATTCATGTGAAAGAGTTTAATTGAATGTTTTCTATCCAGGTTACACTGTGACCAAATATGTTTCAACCAAGTGCTATTAACAGGTGGTTATCGAGTTGGCAATAACCACTGGTGGGCTTCCAGTATCGAGGAAAACGTGGAAATATCTAATCGTTACTGAAAATAATCTGCCAGTTCCTCTGGGAATTTTCAAAATATATTCATGTGAAAGAGTTTAATAGAATGTTTTCTATCTATGTAACACTGTGACCAAATATGTTTCAATCAAGTGCTATTAACAGGTGGTTATCGAGTTGGCATTAACCACTGGTGGGCTTCCAGTATCGAGGAAAATGTGGAAATAACTAATCGTTACTGAAAATAATCTGCTAGTTCCTCTAGGAATTTTCAAAATATATTCATGTGAAAGAGTTTAATTGAATGTTTTCTATCTATGTAACACTGTGACCAAATATGTTTCAATCAAGTGCTATTAACAGGTGGTTATCGAGTTGGCATTAACCACTGGTGGGCTTCCAGTATCGAGGAAAATGTGGAAATAACTAATCGTTACTGAAAATAATCTGCCAGTTCCTCTGGGAATTTTCAAAATATATTCATGTGAAAGAGTTTCATTGAATGTTTTCTATCCATGTAACACTGTGACCAAATATGTTTCAATCAAGTGCTATTAACAGGTGGTTATCGAGTTGGCATTAACCACTGGTGGGCTTCCAGTATCGAGGAAAATGTGGAAATATCTAATCGTTACTGAAAATAATCTGCCAGTTCCTTTGGGAATTTTCAAAATATATTCATGTGAAAGAGTTTAATTGAATGTTTTCTATCCATGTAACACTGTGACCAAATACATTTGGTTTTGTGGTTTTTCAATCAATCGCAATTAACAGGATAGCTTCAGAAGATTATTCTTCCCCATCAGTAGGATATTTCCGTATCCAATATTGTATGCGCCCGCAATCGATTATTGCTCAGTCGCCGAAAGTTCCGAGCTCATAGAGTTCATTCCCCTCTAGTTTGCCTTCCAAATTGCCATTGTAAACCACACCTTCTCTCGATTCAATCACACACAAAAAGCATACTTAAGCGATATTTTGGTGGTGAGACACATTCATACTGATTTTAGCCTCCAACCGAGAAGGTCGCGTTTTCTTTCAGCTCGGCAGTTTGGCGTTTTGGACAGCGGACTAGGACGTCTCCCCCTGGCGATTCCGAAGGAGTTAATTTGAATTATTTTTAAGTGGCAGCAGAAGAAGAGTGGAAGAAAGCAACAGCTCGCGTCGACTGTGGAGAGCGGGCGCTTGCCGGCAAACCGGAAAAGCGCGCGCTTTTCGGCGTCATAGACGCCACGCCCCTTTTTCGGGCAGTGTTGGCAGTTCAACTGTAGTGTTGCTAAAATAAAAAATATATTTAAAAAGAATTTAAACACGCATACAGACAGTGAATTGGCTGAAACAATTATCACAACAAGTGATTTTTTGATAGTGTTTCGCGTCAATTGGTGGTTTTAAAGTGCTTTACCGGAACAAAGTGAACTTTCGGGTACATATCCCACTAGTGAAGATCCCTCAGTAAGGAATTTTTTTGTGATTATCACACTTTTTTCTGCTGACTATATCAGTGATATAGTCAAGCAGAAGCATGGCTTCTAGTAGCTCCGGGCCTCCGGGAGGCCGGGCTACAAACTTCTATGAGGGCAGGCCTACCGAAGCCACCGCTCCACTATGGGCGGACCCCTCAAATGGCAACCTTCAAATACTGCTTCTCAGAGCTACAGGAGACAAGGTCCTTCCAACGAACCCCTTCACCGTGAGCAAAACCATCAATGCAGTTGCAAAAGATTTCAACAGCGCAAAACCACAGCGCGATGAAAAGAAGAAACTGCAATACATCTTGACAACTAGGGACGAGGATGTTGTCGGTAAGTTGCTTTCTATTACTAAACTAATAGACAACACCCCTGTAGAGGTGATCTTCCACCCAACTTTGAACCAACGCAAATGCGTTGTAACATGTAGATACGTAATCGATTTAAAAAACGAAGAACTAGCGAAAGAGCTTTCCGATCAGAAAGTGATCGACGTTAAGCGCATAACCAGAAAAGACGGAGAATCCATTATTCCTACACCAACACTAATCCTCACAATTCGCGGAACCGTTGTTCCCGAATTCATATATTTTGGCTTCATTCGCGCTGGGACTCGGAACTACTATCCGAACCCCATGCAGTGCTTCAAATGTTTTAATTTTGGGCACACCAGCAAAAGATGCAAGCGCGAGGACCCGCTATGCAGAAACTGCAGCAAAGAACATCCCAAAGACTTCGATTCTAAGATGTGCAACTCTCCAGCACTTTGCATCAATTGCCAAGGAAACCACTCCTCTTCTAGTAGGAAGTGTCCTAAATGGCTTGAAGAAAACGAAATAACTAGGACAAGAATAGATCGAGGTATCTCTTACAGAGAAGCCAAGAATCTACTCACCCAAAACAATGGTCCAACCTTTTCAAGCGTTTTACAAGATAGAATTAACAAAATTCGGGCACCAATGGCCGGCTGCAAGTGCAAATGCAGCTGCGCCTCGGCCGCTTCGGCCGCTTCTAGTCGCGAAAGCACTCCCTCAGTTATGGACACAACCATGACCGAATCGTCTACCGAAAGTTCGACAACCGAATCAGATAGCGAATCGGTAATTTCAATGGATACTCCCGAAGCCCCGAAAAAAACAAAAGGAAAATAAATAAAGAATCATCTTCAGAATCAGAACAAAAATCTGAAGATGAAACCCAAATCAATAAAGAAAGAAAAAGAACAAAAAATGAACAAAGAACCACAACACCAACGAATAACAACAACACAACCATAACAAAAACAGGAAGTGGGTTATATCTATGGTATAACCGCAAGGGTGACGTAGGACTCTCGTTGATATAGAGATCATTTGTATGAAGTTGAATCTGAATTCATTCTGAATGAATGAATATTTGGAGAACTTCGAAAACGAGAGCGTTACGTTGGAGGCACAAGGTTTTATGCATCCAATATTGGATACGGAAATATCCTACTGATGGGGAAGAATAATCTTCAGAAGGATAGCTTCTGAAGATTATTGATTGCGATTGATTGAAAAACCACAAAACCAAATGTATTTGGTCACAGTGTTACATGGATAGAAAACATTCAATTAAACTCTTTCACATGAATATATTTTGAAAATTTCCAGAGGAACTGGCAGATTATTGACGTAGGACTACGTCTAACCGGAAGATATAGGGGGTGAAATGGAAATCTAGGCACTGAACAAGTAGGAAAAAATGCAAGATTTGGAACGCTTATAACTCGAGCATTTCTCAATAGATCGCAAAGGTTTTTGCATCAATTGATAGGAAATATATCTACGCATCTATCATAACGAATAACATTTCATTTTTCTTGAGATAAATAATTGAATAATTGTGAAATATCAAGCATTGTCCAAATACACTGTGTGCCCATTTTTGATTGGTCCATTTTGTGCTCCTCAAATCGTACCTACCAAAACGGGCAACCAGAGCAGCAGCGAAATAGAATGAACCACGATTGGAAAGGAAAAAGAAAAAAATGAACGAAACATTGGTCGCAGTCTCACACATGCGAGCCAGCCAGTCAGCTTAAAAATCCCCGCTCCGCTGCCGTAACGATCATTCTCATTCAAACCGTACACCACATCGGTTCGCATCACAACACATCAACAAACCAACCCAAGCAGCCATGTCTGGACATGGTAAAGGAGGAAAAGTGAAGGGAAAGGCAAAATCCGGCTCGAACCGTGTTGATCTGGAGTTCCCCGCAAGGGTAGCTAGGCCGAGCGCGTTAGTACCAGTGCACCAGTCCACCTAGCCGGCGTTATATAGTTTCGGCCGCCGAAGTGATCGGGTTAGCTGGTAAAGCTGCTCGCGACGATAAGAAAACCCGCATTCGGAACAGAACACATTCGGTTCGGTGGACATCAAGACAACAGGCAGTTGCAGCGAGTGGCGAGTGGCAAACGCAATCGCAAAACGGCATCAGGTAGCAGAAGAAAAAAGTTTGTTCTTTATACAAACTGCTTTGGTGGCAAATCCAGAACAAGGCGGCATCGAGGGCGTTCGAAATGGTTTTTTTCAAAACCACGAGTACTAAATTTTCTAAATTTGAACCATTCCATAAAACAAGGCGCTTTTCAGGGCCATTAAACCTTCCAAAAAAAGAGTTTAGGAAATACAGTTCAATGCTTTCTAAAACAATATCCAAAATAATAATAAAACACAAATTGATTTTTTCATAATTTGTTTGCCAGGATATGATGAGTATGTGAATTTGGCAGTTGTTCTGAGCCTATTGATTTTCACCAATTCTTAAATTGCTTCTAGATTGAAAGTGCAGTAATTTACACTTATCTCGACATTTAGCTAATTGGTCGGACCAGTAATGCGACATATTTAGTTGGACATTTTTGTAAACATAGAGTTCGGGGTCCAAATTATGACCCCACATTGAAGGTCGACACTGTACCACTGTCATCGCAAATGTTCAATTACAGGTTAAAATTACCTCCAATCCGATACTGAGTGGTGGTAATGCGACGTGCCATTGAATGTAATTTACTGTAAAATATGTCACAAGCTGGATGGGAAGAAATTTTCCAACTGTGAAAGCTGTGGCGAGTGGCAAATGCAATCGCTAAACAGAAAGGTTTAGCCGAACAAGATGGGGATATCGAGTGATAACAAAACAATAAACTCTTTAGATTGAAGATAATTTTGTGATCCTGAAAAGGACCCTTTTTAGCCTGCATGTGAATCCAACGAGCGAACAAATCGTAATGAATGTATTTTCTTCTTCTTCTTCTTCTTTTTGGCTTTAAGAGGGTTTAAACTTTTCAGTTCATTCGCCTCTAGCTCTGAGAAGAGCCTTTGAGAACCAGTCTTGAGGAGGCTGGTGAAAAAGAAGAAAAACCACACTCAGCAGACCTGTCTGTTCAGTTCTAAAACCGGGTGAAGGTAGGAAGGAATCCTATGCTATGTAAGATGTTTAATATAGGCTGTAAAGAAATTGTATTGTTATTAATTAGTACCAAAGCGGCGACGAAGCATCGTAGAACCAAGCTCTAGAACAAAGGGAAAGGGAGGGAGTGGGGGGGTGGATGAAAAGGAAGGGATGATGAGGAAAAGGGTGGGATACAGAGGAAAGGAATGAAGGGAGGCAAATGCAATGTTGGGTGATTTATGAATGTAGTAAAATTTAATGGTGTTAGTAAAATGCTGGATAAGAATAAATTAGTGTAGTTAGGAAATGTTATGTCAGAGGTAATGTAAATTTTTACCGTTGGCTGCTTTTTTGACTAATTGAGCATGATGTAAAAAGTTAAGCCTGGTATCGAAGGTTACGCCCAGTATTCTTAGTGTTCTCTTCTGAGGGATTTCGGTTTGATTAAGCTTTAGGGCGGATTTCTTTTTGAGTGTTTTGCCAATGTGAATGAATCGGGATTTTTCTGGCGAAAATTGGAATCCTATGTTTTGGGCCCAGTTTTGTATGGAATCAATTGTACTTTGAAGTCTCTTTCTCTGTGCTAACCCAAAGCCACTGACAGAAACAAGAGTGATATCATCAGCATAAACAAAAATGTTTATACTGTCGGGAATTAATTCGAAAATAGGTTGCATGGCAACAGTGAAAAGTGTTGGAGAAAGGACCGAACCTTGGGGAAAACCGTTTTCAAGGATTTTCAATGAAGACTTGTGATTGTTGATGATTGTTTTAAAGGTTCTGTTTTCCAGAAACCCTTTGATGAAGAAGCCTAATCTACCACGAACCCCCCAGTTGAAAAGATTTTTCAGAACTGGGTACCTCCATGCTCGATCGAAGGCCTTGCTAAGATCGAGTGATACAACATCTGCGTGCAGATAACGTTCAGCGGCGTCGTCTAGGACTTTTTCGAGAGCTACGAGGCAGTCTTCTGTGCTTTTACCCGCGCGGAAGGCAAATTGTCTAGGGTCAAGCAGCTTGTTTGACTCTAAAAAGGTCTGAAGTGCACGAAACCAAATAGCGAAAGATTATCGGAATGAAACTCAGTATAGCTTTTATTGCGTGAATAAAAGTAACGCGGAATACAAAACGGGGGGAAAATGGACGCGTCCCAACAAGAATGAAATTAGTTCACAGATCTGTCACTGAAGGCGTTGCTGAAATAAAGTGTGGCCAGTTTGGCTGCGATGTGAAGCACACCGCACTACTCCCCCTTCCTAATAACACTTTCATTGTATCCGGAAACGTACGTGATGTCCACTTTTAGTTATGCGGTCAGATGATGAATCAGCATCCTTGCTGATGTGGGCCGGTTTTACCCTGTCGATCGAAACTGTCACTTGTTTGTCTTTAATTTTAATGGTGAACATTTTACTGTTCCTTGAGACGACTTCATGTGGCCCTGTGAAAGGAGGTTCTAGTGCGGCTCTGACTTTGTCGGTTTTTAGAAAAATGTGTGTGCACTCCACAAGTTCCTTTGGAATATATACATGTCGACTTGTGTCATTATTAGAAGCTGATTTTGGTATTAGCGAGTTCATTTTTTCTCGTAGGTTGGCTACAAAAGTTTCTTTAGAACCCCAAAGGGGCTGCTTTTCAATCATCGCACCGGGAATTCGAATGGTCGTACCGTATAGCATTTCAGATGCTGATGTCTCTCCGCGTACCGCAGTTCTTAGTCCGAGTAGGACTAATGGTAAAGCATCGGTCCAACTTGATTTGTATGATTCTAGTGCCGTTTTGAGTGGTCTGTGCCAGCATTCAATCATCCCGTTGGCTTGTGGATGGTAAGGTGTAGTATGAATTCGTTCTAAACCTAATAATACGCACAACTCTTTCATTAGTTGCGATTCGAACTGTCGACCCTGATCTGATGTTAGCTTCGTTGGAGTTCCAAATCTTGATATCCATACCTCGATGAAAATTTTGGCGACGGTTTCTGCGGTCATATCGGGGATTGCTACTGCCTCCGGCCATCTACTGAAACGGTCAATCATGGTCAAGATGTAACGCATTCCATTGGATATTGGCAAGGGGCCCACGATGTCGATGTGGACATGTTCAAACCTGTCATCCGGAATTTCGATTTTGTTTGGTTTTGACCTGGTGTATCTGGAAACTTTGTTCTTTTGACACTCGATACAGGCACGTACCCAGTTCGATATGTCCTTCTTAACTCCGGGCCACACATATTGCTGTTGAACTTGTGCTTGCGTGGCTTTCAATCCCGGATGTGCTATTCGATGTACCTGTTCGTAAATGATTCTCTGATAATAGCGAGGAACGCAAACGCGAATCTTGTTTCCTTGTTGTTGGCAAAGGAGCTCCATACCAAGTCGAGAGATTTTTAGTTTCTTGATATCGGGGTTGTTTCGTTGCCAATTCTGCAATTGTTCATCGTTTTCTTGCTTCGTAGCAAAATCGCTGTAGTCGATTGTAGACGGTAAACAAATTCCTTCTATTCTCGAGAGGACGTCTGCAGGAACATTTTCAGTACCAGCGACATGAACCAATGTCGTAGTATATTCACTTATAAAGTTCAGCAAACGTTGCTGTCTTGGCGTAGGTTTGTTAGCGTTTTGTTTGAATGCGAACGTTAGCGGTTTATGATCCGTGAATATGACCGTGACGCGGCCTTCAATTACATCTTTGAAATGTTTAACGCCCAGATATACTGCGAGCAACTCTCTGTCATACGTTGAGTATCGTCGTTCTCGGTCGCTGAATTTAACCGAAAAATAACCTAACGGTCTCCAACTGTCTCTACATTGCTGTTGCAACACGGCTCCAGCGGCCAGGTCGGACGCGTCAACCATCAGTGATAGCTGAGCGTTTGAGTCGTAGTAATCCAGAACTGTTGCCTCTGTTAATGATCGTTTACATTCATCGAAAGCATATTCAGCTTCGGGGGTCCATATGATCGGCGTTTTATCATTTTTCTTGTTCGATGGTATTAGTTTTCGCAAAGGTAATTGTACTTCAGCGGCATGCGGAAGAAATCGTCGATAATAATTCACTAAGGCTAGGAAACGCCTCAACTTTTGTACAGTGTCCGGCTTAGGGTATTCGGCTATCGCTGTGACCTTTTCAGGAACTGTTGTGCAGCCATCGGTGGTGATCAGTTGTCCCACGAATCGTACTTGTTTTTTCCCTAGTTGACATTTGTCCGCATTGATCTGGAGTCCGTTTTCTCTCAGTTTTTCGAAAACTAAACGTAAGTGTTTTTGGTGTTCCTCCTCGGATACTGACGTGATAAGTAAATCGTCTATGTACGGCATTACAAACGGCATGTCGAAGAAAATGTTATTAATGAATCTTTGGAATGTTTGACCTGAATTTTTTAGTCCTGGTGGCATTACGAGAAATTCATACAACCCCAGTGGCGTAATGATTGCTGTTTTTTCAACATCGTTCTCGTGCATAGGAATTTGATAGTACGCGCGTTCAAGATCAATCACAGAGAACACAGTCTTATTTCGTAGCGTCTGACAAATATCGTAAACATGTGGCAGTGGGTACCGATCTGCAATAGTAGAGTCGTTAAGGTTCTTGTAATCGCCTACGAGCCTGTATTTTATATCACCGTTTTGAAGCGTCTTAGTGGCCAGGTGCACTGGACTTGAATAAGGGCTTTTCGAAGGTTTGATGTATCCGAGTTCTAAGAATAACTTTAACTCCTTGCGAAGCGCTTCTAGTTTATGTGGTGGAAGTCTGCGAAATTTGGAGTGACATGGAGGGCCTTCGACCGTGATAGTATGCTTGACGTTGTGTTTGACATTTTGATCTGGGAGTCGTGGTCTAGTCACGTCGGAATATTCGCTCAATAGACCGCCATAGTCATTACTATCGGAAAAGGCTTTGAGTCCGTATAGCCCTTCTGTGATGGAATTGATTTGCCCGCGTGCTTTTATATTTGTCATTTTATCGACTAGACACTCACCTCGCAAATCCACCATCAGGCCGTAGTGTTTTAGGAAATCTGCCCCTAGTATTGGAGACGTTACATCAGCTAGTACGAACCGCCATGGGAAATTTCTGCGAAGACCAAAAGTTGGTTTGCAAACTTCAATACCATAAGTTGCGATGCGGGTGCCGTTGGCGGCATACAAGTTCATTCCTGGGGTTGGTTTTAGTTTCTGGAGTGATGAACATGGCAGAACTGACAGATCCGCGCCGGTATCAATCAGAAATTTGTAGTTAGTTGTCGGATCGTGGATTATTAGACGGGATTGACTGACTACGCCGCATTCGCCCGTCGCCGATTGCAGCTGATCTAGTTTTTTGATTTGAACTGACAAGGCTCTCGGCAGTTCTTTGCATTTGCTCCGAACTTTCTGTGGTAGTAACAATACGGGTGATATTCTCGAGAGCCGCTCCGAAAGCTTTGCTCTCTGTTGAAACTTCTGTTGCGAGATCTGCTGCGTTCTTGACGGAATGCGGCCAGCTCGTTTGAAATTTCGGAGATTCGTGTTCGTAATTCCGCCAAGCCTATCTCGTTAGTGCTGTCTGGCGAAGCTGTTACGGACGATGCAACACGGTTCCTGGTGATGTCTGCAAGCTTGTCGGCTTGTTCGGCTAGCTGTGATAGTTGGAGTGTAGTTTCTGATACTTTAAGAACGGCTTGGGTGGTTTCGGGTAACTGCTGCATCCACAGAGATTTGATAATTTTGACGTAGGACTACGTCTTTCATTTCTATACCGGGGTGTAAAATCAAAGTTTCGAAAACGAAAGCGTTACGCCGGAGACCGAGATTTTGAGCGTTAATAGCTCCTAAACAACTGAACGAAATGGTATGATAAACACTTCATTCGAAAGATAAAATGTCTACGCGTTATATACTTGTTACTTTTTGATCCAAAAACTTGTTTCAATAGTCTTAAAATTGCTTTCAAAACAGGCTATTGAAATCACCAATCGGTATATAAGCGAGCGGCGCTCGGAAATCCACTCAGTTCTAATTGAACAGCGATTGGAGCATGTTGTCGCTGTTGCGGTGAAGCTCTTTATTTATCATGAAAGCGCGGATGAACGGTGTCACCAAGAGCCTGTTTGTGCACCATAGGCCAGAAGGGAATCTATCAGGAGGAGAGTGATGCCACAAACGGTTCCCTGGGAAGACATTGCTACACACACATACACGCGCGGCTATTAACAGGTGGTTATCGAGTTGGCATTAACCACTGGTGGGCTTCCAGTATCGAGGAAAATGTGGAAATATCTAATCGTTACTGAGAATAATCTGCCAGTTCCTCTGGGAATTTTCAAAATATATTCATGTGAAAGAGTTTAATTGAATGTTTTCTATCCATGTTACACTGTGACCAAATATGTTTCAATCAAGTGCAATTAACAGGTTGTTATCGAGTTGGCATTAACCACTGGTGGGCTTCCAGTATCGAGGAAAATGTGGAAATATCTAATCGTTACTTAAAATAATCTGCCAGTTCCTTTGGGAATTTTCAAAATATATTCATGTGAAAGAGTTTAATTGAATGTTTTCTATCCATGTAACACTGTGACCAAATATGTTTCAATCAAGTGCTATTAACAGGTGGTTATCGAGTTGGCATTAACCACTGGTGGGCTTCCAGTATCGAGGAAAATGTGGAAATATCTAATCGTTACTGAAAATAATCTGCCAGTTACTTTGGGAATTTTCAAAATATATTCATGTGAAAGAGTTTGATTGAATGTTTTCTATCCATGTTACACTGTGACCAAATATGTTTCAATCAAGTGCTATTAACAGGTGGTTATCGAGTTGGCATTAACCAATGGTAGGCTTCCAGTATCGAGGAAAATGTGGAAATATCTAATCGTTACTGAAAATAATCTGCCAGTTCCTTTGGGAATTTTCAAAATATATTCATGTGAAAGAGTTTAATTGAATGTTTTGTATCCATGTAACACTGTGACCAAATACATTTGGTTTTGTGGCTTTTCAATCAATCGCAATTAACAGGATAGCTTCAGAAGATTATTCTTCCCCATCAGTAGGATATTTCCGTATCCAATATTGTATGCGCCCGAAATCGATTATTGCTCAGTCGCCGAAAGTTCCCAGCTCAGAGAGTTCATTCCCCTCTAGTTTGCCTTCCAAATTGCCATCGTAAACCACACCTTCTCTCGATTCAATCACACACAAAAAGCATACTTAAGCGATATTCTGGTGGTGAGACACATTCATTTTTCGTGAGGACATCGACAAGACAACATCGTTGCCTAACGTGCTGGAGGAGGTGGACGGCGAAGGATCGACACATACACGCGCAGAACTCTTTCCGTTAGGATGCCATTCAGCATCGAGAAAGTTCCGGAAAGATCTAATCATTGCTGGAAAATAATCTGCCAGTTCCTTTGGGAATTTTCAAAATATATTCATGTGAAAGAGTTTAATTGAATGTTTTCTATCCACGTTACAGTGTGACCAAATATGTTTCAACCAAGTGCTATTAACAGGTGGTTATCGAGTTGGCATTAACCACTGGTGGGCTTCCAGTATCGAGGAAAATGTGGAAATATCTAATCGTTACTGAAAATAATCTGCCAGTTCCTTTGGGAATTTTCAAAATATATTCATGTGAAAGAATTTAATTGAATGTTTTCTATCCATGTAACACTGTGACCAAATATGTTTCAATAAAGTGCTATTAACAGGTGGTTATCGAGTTGGCATTAACCACTGGTGGGCTTCTTCCAGTATCGAGGAAAATGTGGAAATAACTAATCGTTACTGAAAATAATCTGCCAGTTCCTCTGGGAATTTTCAAAATATATTCATGTGAAAGAGTTTAATTGAACGTTTTCTATCCATGTTACACTGTGACCAAATATGTTTCAATCAAGTGCTATTAACAGGTGGTTATCGAGTTGGCATTAACCACTGGTGGGCTTCCAGTATCGAGGAAAATGTGGAAATATCTAATCGTTACTGAAAATAATCTGCCAGTTCCTTTGGGAATTTTCAAAATATATTCATGTGAAAGAGTTTAATTGAATGTTTTCTATCCATGTAACACTGTGACCAAATACATTTGGTTTTGTGGTTTTTCAATCAATCGCAATTAACAGGATAGCTTCAGAAGATTATTCTTCCACATCAGTAGGATATTTCCGTATCCAATATTGTATGCGCCCGCAATCGATTATTGCTCAGTCGCCGAAAGTTCCGAGCTCAGAGAGTTCATTCCCCTCTAGTATGCCTTCCAAATTGCCATCGTAAACCACACCTTCTCTCGATTCAATCACACACAAAAAGCATACTTAAGCGATATTCTGGTGGTGAGACACATTCATTTTTCGTGAGGACATCGACAAGACAACATCGTTGCCTAACGTGCTGGAGGAGGTGGACGGCGAAGGATCGACACATACACGCGCAGAACTCTTTCCGTTAGGATGCCATTCAGCATCGAGAAAGTTCCGGAAAGATCTAATCATTGCTGGAAAATAATCTGCCAGTTCCTTTGGGAATTTTCAAAATATATTCATGTGAAAGAGTTTAATTGAATGTTTTCTATCCATGTTACACTGTGATCAAATATGTTTCAACCAAGTGCTATTAACAGGTGGTTATCGAGTTGGTATTAACCACTGGTGGGCTTCCAGTATCGAGGAAAATGTTGGAATATCTAATCGTTACTGAAAATAATCTGCCAGTTCCTCTGGGAATTTTCAAAATATATTCATGTGAAAGAGTTTAATTGAATGTTTTCTATCCATGTTACACTGTGACCAAATATGTTTCAATCAAGTGCTATTAACAGGTGGTTATCGAGTTGGCATTAACCACTGGTGGGCTTCCAGTATCGAGGAAAATGTGGAAATATCTAATCGTTACTGAAAATAATCTGCCAGTTCCTTTGGGAATTTTCAAAATATATTCATGTGAAAGAATTTAATTGAATGTTTTCTATCCATGTAACACTGTGACCAAATATGTTTCAATCAAGTGCTATTAACAGGTGGTTATCGAGTTGGCATTAACCACTGGTGGGCTTCTTCCAGTATCGAGGAAAATGTGGAAATAACTAATCGTTACTGAAAATAATCTGCCAGTTCCTCTGGGAATTTTCAAAATATATTCATGTGAAAGAGTTTAATTGAATGTTTTCTATCCATGTTACACTGTGACCAAATATGTTTCAATCAAGTGCTATTAACAGGTGGTTATCGAGTTGGCATTAACCACTGGTGGGCTTCCAGTACCGAGGAAAATGTGGGAATATCTAATCGTTACTGAAAATAATCTGCCAGTTCCTTTGGGAATTTTCAAAATATATTCATGTGAAAGAGTTTAATTGAATGTTTTCTATCCATGTAACACTGTGACCAAATACATTTGGTTTTGTGGTTTTTCAATCAATCGCAATTAACAGGATAGCTTCAGAAGATTATTCTTCCCCATCAGTAGGATATTTCCGTATCCAATATTGTATGCGCCCGCAATCGATTATTGCTCAGTCGCCGAAAGTTCCGAGCTCAGAGAGTTCATTCCCCTCTAGTTTGCCTTCCAAATTGCCATTGTAAACCACACCTTCTCTCGATTTAATCACACACAAAAAGCATACTTAAGCGATATTCTGGTGGTGAGACACATTCATTTTTCGTGAGGACATCGACAAGACAACATCGTTGCCTAACGTGCTGGAGGAGGTGGACGGCGAAGGATCGACACATACACGCGCAGAACTCTTTTCGTTAGGATGCCATTCAGCATCGAGAAAGTTCCGGAAAGATCTAATCATTGCTGGAAAATAATCTGCCAGTTCCTTTGGGAATTTTCAAAATATATTCATGTGAAAGAGTTTAATTGAATGTTTTCTATCCATGTAACACTGTGACCAAATATGTTTCAATCAAGTGCTATTAACAGGTGGTTATCGAGTTGGTATTAACCACTGGTGGGCTTCCAGTATCGAGGAAAATGTGGAAATAACTAATCGTTACTGAAAATAATCTGCCAGTTCCTTTGGGAATTTTCAAAGTATATTCATGTGAAAGAGTTTAATTGAATGTTTTCTATCCATGTAACACTGTGACCAAATATGTTTCAATCAAGTGCTATTAACAGGTGGTTATCGAGTTGGCATTAACCACTGGTGGGCTTCCAGTATCGAGGAAAATGTGGAAATATCTAATCGTTACTGAAAATAATCTGCCAGTTCCTCTGGGAATTTTCAAAATATATTCACGTGAAAGAATTTAATTGAATGTTTTCTATCCATGTAACACTGTGACCAAATATGTTTCAATCAAGTGCTATTAACAGGTGGTTATCGAGTTGGAATTAACCACTGGTGGGCTTCCAGTATCGAGGAAAATGTGGAAATAACTAATCGTTACTGAAAATAATCTGCCAGTTCCTCTGGGAATTTTCAAAATATATTCATGTGAAAGAGTTTAATTGAATGTTTTCTATCCATGTAACACTGTGACCAAATACATTTGGTTTTGTGGTTTTTCAATCAATCGCAATCAACAGGATAGCTTCTGAAGATTATTCTTCCCCATCAGTAGGATATTTCCGTATCCAATATTGGATGCATAAAACCTTGTGCCTCCAACGTAACGCTCTCGTTTTCGAAGTTCTCCAAATATTCATTCATTCAGAATGAATTCAGATTCAACTTCATACAAATGATCTCTATATCAACGAGAGTCCTACGTCACCCTTGCGGTTATACCATAGATATAACCCACTTCCTGTTTTTTCGTCAGTGATAACGTCTCTGGCAAGATCCCTCATCTCACGTAGAAGCTGAGAAGGCTTGCGATCTCCTAGTTCACATCCTCGTAATAGCTGCTGCATACGGTTCTGTTCACTCGTACTGTACTCTTGGATAATTCTTTCCTTAATTTTAGTGTATTTATCGTCGGCAGGTGGGTCTCGAATAATGTCTGAGCAGCACGCGAGGATTTCCGAATCGATACCTGCTAGGACGTGGTAATATCGAGTATCCTCTCTAATAATTCCGGCTAGTGTAAATTCCGCTTCAATTTGGGCGAACCAGAGGATGGGGTCGCGCTTCCAGAAAGGTCCCACTTTGATGCCGATTTTATTCACAGCCATTGGACCGTCGGGTACGTTGTTCGTAGCAGCTGCGTTATTCGTAGTGATTGCTTGTGTTCCCAACAATTCTTGCAAACGGGCAATCTCTTCTTCCAGACGTTGCTCATTCGACATCTTTGGGTGCTACCGATGGGCGCCTCGGCGAAGTTTTTTATGTGTGGCAGTCCGGATGATGACGTAATGGAACGATAAGAAAAAATATTGACACACAGCCGGTTGCGCCCAAGTGTGATTATTTGTGTGTTTCCTTACTTATGGAAAATAGTCGAAATCGTCAATCACGTCGGGGTCACCAATGAAGTGCACGAAACCAAATAGCGAAAGATTATCGGAATGAAACTCAGTATAGCTTTTATTGCGTGAATAAAAGTGACGCGGAATACAAAACGGGGGGAAAATGGACGCGTCCCAACAAGAATGAAATTAGTTCACAGATCTGTCACTGAAGGCGTTGCTGAAATAAAGTGTGGCCAGTTTGGCTGCGATGTGAAGCACACCGCAGGTCGTTAAGCGCCGGTTGATAATTTTCTCCATGATTTTACCTATGCAACTCAGAAGAGTGATGGGACGGAAGTTGTCCAGCAGGTGATTATTTTTGTCTGGTTTAGGCAGGGAGACCATTAGGCCCTCTTTCCAGCAATTTGGGAAAATTCCACTGTTCCATACGTTGTTGTAAAGTTTTAAAAGAACTTTTTTCCCAAGATAGGGTAGGTTTTTCAGCATTGGGTAGCTGATATCATCTGGTCCAGTGGAGCCGCGTGTTGCTTTGTTTAAGGCCCATTCTAGTTCTTTGAGGGAAATAGTTTTATTGAAGTCAAAATTTGCGTCGGTGTTAAAATCAATGGGGATTTTTTCGCATTCTGCCTTGCGGGTTTGGAAGGTAGTATCGAAGCTTTGGTTGGATGAGGTGGAGGCAAAGAAATCTCCGAAAGCCTCTGCTATAGTTTTCCGATCATTTGTATAATGACCGTTAATTAAAAGGTTGTATTCATTGTTCCTTTTGACGTAGGACTACGTCTTTCATTTCTATACCGGGGTGTAAAATCAAAGTTTCGAAAACGAAAGCGTTACGCCGGAGACCGAGATTTTGAGCGTTAATAGCTCCTAAACAACTGAACGAAACGGTATGATAAATACTTCATTCGAAAGATAAAATGTCTACGCGTTATATACTTGTTACTTTTTGATCCAAAAACTTGTTTCAATAGTCTTAAAATTGCTTTCAAAACAGGCTATTGAAATCACCAATCGGTATATAAGCGAGCGGCGCTCGGAAATCCACTCAGTTCTAATTGAACAGCGATTGGAGCATGTTGTCGCTGTTGCGGTGAAGCTCTTTATTTATCATGAAAGCGCGGATGAACGGTGTCACCAAGAGCCTGTTTGTGCACCCTAGGCCAGAAGGGAATCTATCAGGAGGAGAGTGATGCCACAAACGGTTCCCTGGGAAGACATCGCTACACACACATACACGCGCGGCTATTAACAGGTGGTTATCGAGTTGGCATTAACCACTGGTGGGCTTCCAGTATCGAGGAAAATGTGGAAATATCTAATCGTTACTGAAAATAATCTGCCAGTTCCTTTGGGAATTTTCAAAATATATTCATGTGAAAGAGTTTAATTGAATGTTTTCTATCCATGTTACACTGTGACCAAATATGTTTCAATCAAGTGCTATTAACAGGTGGTTATCGAGTTGGCATTAACCACTGGTGGGCTTCCAGTATCGAGGAAAATGTGGAAATATCTAATCGTTACTGAAAATAATCTGCCAGTTCCTTTGGGAATTTTCAAAATATATTCATGTGAAAGAGTTTAATTGAATGTTTTCTATCCATGTTACACTGTGACCAAATATGTTTCAATCAAGTGCTATTAACAGGTGGTTATCGAGTTGGCATTAACCACTGGTGGGCTTCCAGTATCGAGGAAAATGTGGAAATAACTAATCGTTACTGAAAATAATCTGCCAGTTCCTCTGGGAATTTTCAAAATATATTCATGTGAAAGAGTTTAATTGAATGTTTTCTATCCATGTAACACTGTGACCAAATATGTTTCAATCAAGTGCTATTAACAGGTGGTTATCGAGTTGGCATTAACCACTGGTGGGCTTCCAGTATCGAGGAAAATGTGGAAATATCTAATCGTTACTGAAAATAATCTGCCAGTTCCTTTGGGAATTTTCAAAATATATTCATGTTAAAGAGTTTATTTGAATGTTTCCTTCCATGTAACACTGTGATCAAATACATTTGGTTTTGTGGTTTTTCAATCAATCGCAATTAACAGGATAGCTTCAGAAGATTATTCTTCCCCATCAGTAGGATATTTCCGTATCCAATATTGTATGCGCCCGCAATCGATTATTGCTCAGTCGCCGAAAGTTCCGAGCTCAGAGAGTTCATTCCCCTCTAGTTTGCCTTCCAAATTGCCATCGTATCCCACACCTTCTCTCGATTCAATCACACACAAAAACAGGAAGTGGGTTATATCTATGGTATAACCGCAAGGGTGACGTAGGACTATCGTTGATTTAGAGATCATTTGTTTGAAGTTGAATCTGAATTCATTCTGAATGAATGAATATTTGGAGAACTTCGAAAACGAGAGCGTTACGTTGGAGCCACAAGGTTTTATGCATCCAATATTGGATACGGAAATATCCTACTGATGGGGAAGAATAATCTTCAGAAGCTATCCTGTTGATTGCGATTGATTGAAAAATCACAAAACCAAATGTATTTGGTCACAGTGTTTCATGGATAGAAAACATTAAAATAAACTCTTTCACATGAATGTAATTTTAAATTCCCAGAGGAACTGGCAGATTATTTTCAGTAACGATTAGATATTTCCACATTTTCCTCGATACTGGAAGCCCACCAGTGGTTAATGCTAACTCGATAACCATCTGTTAATAGCACTTGATTGAAACATATTTGGTCACAGTGTTACATGGATAGAAAACATTCAATTAAACTCTTTCACATGAATATATTTTGAAAATTCCCAGAGGAACTGGCAGATTATTTTCCAGCAATGATTAGATCTTTCCGGAACTTTCCCGATGCTAAATGGCATCCTAACGGAAAGAGTTCTGCGCGTGTATGTGTCGATCCTTCGCCGTCCACCTCCTCCAGCACGTTAGGCAACGATGTTGTCTTGTCGATGTCCTCACGAAAAATGAATGTGTCTCACCACCAGAATATCGCTTAAGTATGCTTTTTGTGTGTGATTGAATCGAGAGAAGGTGTGGTTTACGATGGCAATTTGGAAGGCAAACTAGAGGGGAATGAGCTCTCTGAGCTCGGAACTTTCGGCGACTGAGCAATAATCCATTGCGGGCGCATACAATATTGGATACGGAAATATCCTACTGATGGGGAAGAATAATCTTCTGAAGCTATCCTGTTAATTGCGATTGATTAAAAAACCACAAAACCAAATGTATTTGGTCACAGTGTTACATGGATAGAAAACATTCAATTAAACTCTTTCACATGAATATATTTTGAAAATTCCCAAAGGAACTGGCAGATTATTTTCAGTAACGATTAGATATTTCCACATTTTCCTCGATACTGGAAACCCACCAGTGGTTAATGCCAACTCGATAACCACCTGTTAATAGCACTTGATTGAAACATATTTGGTCGCAGTGTAACATGGATAGAAAACATTCAATTAAACTCTTTCACATGAATATATTTTGAAAATTCCCAGAGGAATTGGCAGATTATTTTCCAGCAATGATTAGATCTTTCCGGAACTTTCCCGATGCTGAGTGGCATCCTAACGGAAAGAGTTCTGCGCGTGTATGTGTCGATCCTTCGCCGTCCACCTCCTCCAGCACGTTAGGCAACGATGTTGTCTTGTCGATGTCCTCACGAAAAATGAATGTGTCTCTTCTTCTTCTTCTTATTTTTGGCTTTAAGAGGGTTTAAACTTTTCAGTTCATTCGCCTCTAGCTCTGAGAAGAGCCATTGAGCACCAGTCTTGAGGAGGCTGGTGAAAAAGAAGAAAAAACCATATTCAGCGGACCTGTCTGCTCAGATGTAAAACCGGGCGAAGGCAGGAAAGGATCCTATGCCATATAAGATGTTTAATATGAGCTGTAACGTAATTGTATTGTTATTAATTAGTACCAAAGCGGCGACGAAGCATCGTAGAACCAAGCTCTAGAACAAAGGGAAAGGGAGGGAATGGGGTGGGGGGTGGGTGAAAAGGAAAGGAAAGGTAAGGAGAAGGGGTGGGATGGAGTGGGAAGGAATGATGTGATGTTGGGTGATTTATAAATGTAGTTAGTTTAATGGTGTTAGTAAAATGCTGGATAAGTATGAATTAGTGTGGTTAGAATTGAGTAAATAAAATAATAATATGTTTAAAAGGTATGCTGTTTGATTATATAGTACTGCTGCATATGCTGGAAAAAGTTAATTTGTGAGTTATATATGGAAGATGTTTGTGTTTATATATTTTTATTTGTTTTAATATTTTTGTATGTTATATGTTTATAGATGCATACACATACATACGCCATTTTTGTTAGATTTGTAATTTTGTACATAAACCTGTGCATGCATGCGCATGTACATGCATACATATATATACATTTTATTTACTTATATCTACATGTATATGCATACGCGGCGGTGAAGTGACTAACTGAAATAAGAGTGTATTTTAGATTTTACCAAAGAAGCCGGTTTCTTTCAGAAACGCAATCAAATTGGTTTCCTGTGTCTCGTCTCTACTGAGAATGTCTCGGAGACTCTGACCTATATTGTGTCGGACACGAGCATCTTTGGTGTGTTGGCATTCTAGTAGAAGATGCCTAACTGAAACTTGGGCTGAGTTACATGCGCAAAGTGGTCTTTCGGTTTTCTTCATTAGGTGTGAGTGTGTGAAAAAAGTGTGTCCAATTCGAAGACGGGTTAGCACCCGTCTTTCTTTGCTGTTGTTTTGATCAAACCAAGGAAGTGTGGTATTTTTGATTTGATGGAGATGGGTGGGAGGGCTATTTAGCCAGCCTATGTTCCAGCTTTCGCGAATTTGCTGTTTGACCCAGCGAACTATATCAGTTCGAGGACAGGGTATAACTGGTGGTTCCATTTTGCTACCCTTACCGGCCAGTTTGTCTGCGGCTGTGTTTCCGAGGATTCCGGAATGACCAGGAACCCAACAGTAGGAGATGTTTTTTTCTGAAGCAGCCTCTTCTGTCTGTATTATCCATGGGTGTTTACTGTTTCCACTGAGCAGGTCTTGAAGACAGCTGGCTGAATCGGAGAAAATTACCGTAGGAAGGTGATCATGGGTACACTCTTGTGTAGCTATTAATAGAGCAAAAGCTTCCGCACTGAAGATGGAGCATTGCGGTGGAAGAGAAAAGCTACCGGTGTATCTGTTCTCGAAAATTCCACACCCAACTCCATCGGAGTTAACAGAACCGTCTGTGTAGACCTGGTGTTTGTTTTGAAAGTGATGAATGTGTCTCACCACCAGAATATCGCTTAAGTATGCTTTTTGTGTGTGATTGAATCGAGAGAAGGTGTGGTTTACGATGGCAATTTGGAAGGCAAACTAGAGGGGAATGAACTCTCTGAGCTCGGAACTTTCGGCGACTGAGCAATAATCGATTGCGGGCGCATACAATATTGGATACGGAAATATCCTACTGATGGAGAAGAATAATCTTCTGAAGCTATCCTGTTAATTGCGATTGATTGAAAAACCACAAAACCAAATGTATTTGGTCACAGTGTTACATGGATAGAAAACATTCAATTAAACTCTTTCACATGAATATATTTTGAAAATTCCCAAAGGAACTGGCAGATTATTTTCAGTAACGATTAGATATTTCCACATTTTCCTCGATACTGGAAGCCCACCAGTGGTTAATGCCAACTCGATAACCACCTGTTAATAGCACTTGATTGAAACATATTTGGTCACAGTGTAACATGGATAGAAAACATTCAATTAAACTCTTTCACATGAATATATTTTGAAAATTCCCAGAGGAACTGGCAGATTATTTTCCAGCAATGATTAGATCTTTCCGGAACTTTCTCGATGCTGAATGGCATCCTAACGGAAAGAGTTCTGCGCGTGTATGTGTCGATCCTTCGCCGTCCACCTCCTCCAGCACGTTAGGCAACGATGTTGTCTTGTCGATGTCCTCACGAAAAATGAATGTGTCTCACCACCAGAATATCGCTGAGGTATGCTTTTTGTGTGTGATTGAATCGAGAGAAGGTGTGGTTTACGATGGCAATTTGGAAGGCAAACTAGAGGGGAATGAACTCTCTGAGCTCGGAACTTTCGGCGACTGAGCAATAATCGATTGCGGGCGCATACAATATTGGATACGGAAATATCCTACTGATGGGGAAGAATAATCTTCTGAAGCTATCCTGTTAATTGCGATTGATTGAAAAACCACAAAACCAAATGTATTTGGTCACAGTGTTACATGGATAGAAAACATTCAATTAAACTCTTTCACATGAATATATTTTGAAAATTCCCAAAGGAACTGGCAGATTATTTTCAGTAACGATTAGATATTTCCACATTTTCCTCGATACTGGAAGCCCACCAGTGGTTAATGCCAACTCGATAACCACCTGTTAATAGCACTTGATTGAAACATATTTGGTCACAGTGTAACATGGATAGAAAACATTCAATTAAACTCTTTCACATGAATATATTTTGAAAATTCCCAAAGGAACTGGCAGATTATTTTCAGTAACGATTAGATATTTCCACATTTTCCTCGATACTGGAAGCCCACCAGTGGTTAATGCCAACTCGATAACCACCTGTTAATAGCCGCGCGTGTATGTGTGTGTAGCGATGTCTTCCCAGGGAACCGTTTGTGGCATCACTCTCCTCCTGATAGATTCCCTTCTGGCCTAGGGTGCACAAACAGGCTCTTGGTGACACCGTTCATCCGCGCTTTCATGATAAATAAAGAGCTTCACCGCAACAGCGACAACATGCTCCAATCGCTGTTCAATTAGAACTGAGTGGATTTCCGAGCGCCGCTCGCTTATATACCGATTGGTGATTTCAATAGCCTGTTTTGAAAGCAATTTTAAGACTATTGAAACAAGTTTTTGGATCAAAAAGTAATAAGTATATAACGCGTAGACATTTTATCTTTCGAATGAAGTGTTTATCATACCATTTCGTTCAGTTGTTTAGGAGCTATTAACGCTCAAAATCTCGGTCTCCGGCGTAACGCTTTCGTTTTCGAAACTTTGATTTTACACCCCGGTATAGAAATGAAAGACGTAGTCCTACGTCAAAAACATACTTAAGCGATATTCTGGTGGTGAGACACATTCAGTTTTGGGTGTTACGCTCGCGTTGACAACACGTGTTCTGTTTTCGCTCTCGCTTACTGTAAAAGTCAAAGTTTTTTTTTTGTTGTTTTTATTCGTTCTTCTGCACATTGGAAATCGATTCAACATCACACGCTTTAGCGTGCTTGGTGGATATCGCCAAAAATAAGAATATGGGACGTCACCGTTCGAGTGCAGCAACCACTGGTGGCCCTTCGAAAAAGGCCCGATCGCAGTCCGCTGTCCCAGCGGAGGAAGCAGCAAATCGGCTCCTCCAGAGCTATAATTTCTCGGTGCTCCCGGAGGAGAGTGGAAGTAACGTTGTCCTCGCCAAGAAAGAGCGCGTTCCCCCGCTCTTCACATCTTGAACGGACTTAGTAAAACTAGAATCCGGACTCTCTCAACAAAACCTTCGCCCGCGATTTAAGCTGTGCAGCGTGGGCATCAAAATAGTTTGCTCCAACCTAGATGAATACAAAAAAGTCGGGGCCCACCTGACAGCTGGAGGTGTGCAGTTTTACACCCATGACATGCCATCAACGAAGCCATTCAAGGTGGTTCTGCGAGGTCTGCTGCCTTTCAGCACGGATGAGGTGAAAGCCGAGTTATTGAAAAATGGATTGACAGCGCTTAATGTTTATCCAATGACTCGCCGCTCAATTGAAAACATAACCTTTAGGGATCAGTTGTTTCTAGTGCATTTCACCAAGGGCACCACAAATATCAGTGCACTCAAGAACATTAAGGATTTGTTCCGAATGATTGTGTCATGGGAACCGTATCGTCCCCAGCACCGAGACGTCACGCTGTGCACGAACTGTCAAAGGTTCGGGCACGGTACCAAAAACTGCCATATGCAGACTCGTTGTGGTAAATTTGCTGGGGATCACAGCACTGCGTCCTGTGGCATAGTTGATGACAGCGTTTTGAAATGTGTTAACTGTGGTGGTGATCATGTCACCTCAAATCGGGCCTGCCCCAAGCGGGCTGAGTTCATTTCCATCCGTCAGAAAGCGACAACTTCTAACCAGCCCGGACGCAAGCGCAACGTTCGCACTCCACCGATCAACTCAGAAGCTGAGTATCCCGCTCTCCAACATCGCCGACAGGTCCCTAATTTAGCACCACTTCCTCTCAACAATCAGCGCTCCAGTAACTTTACTCCTGCGAATTCTTCCAACCTAACGGATACTCTCCGTCGTTCAGCACAGCCCCGCCTCGCAGCTGCTGCCGCCCAGCCGATGCAAGGATACTCGTCTGTCCCAACATTAACATACGCAGATGTTGCATCTGGTATTTCCTCCGACATGTTCACAACGCAGGAATTACTAACGTTGGTATCAGAGGTTATTATAATAATGCGTACCTGCAAAACACAAACCGAACAGCTCCAAGCTGCATTATCTCTGATCAAGAAATATGTCCCGTGAAGTTATTCGCATTGCAAACTGGAACGCTTGCTCGCTAAGGAGTAAGCACGTCGAGCTACTCGATTTTCTGAACAATAAAAACATTGACGTAGCCATCATCACCGAGACGCACCTCAAACCGGAAAACAATATCTATCTTTCGGAGTTCCGGCTCTTGAGACTAGATAGAACTAATGCAGATAGAGGAGGAGTGGCTGTTGCTGTGAGGCGAAACATCAACTATCGCCTGCTGCCGAACTTTCAACTTAAAACAATCGAAGCCATCGGAGTCGAGATTTGCACATCGCTTGGGCCAATCACCATCATCGCGGCGTACTGTCCTAAGCAAGTCACCATTAGGGATGGTACGGCCGCTCAGCTACGAAACGACTTGGCCAAGCTGACGCGGCGGCGGGCGAAGTACATTGTTGCAGGTGATCTGAATGCTCGGCATGAGATGTGGGGTAATCGAAGGCGTAACCGGAACGGGATCATTCTTGCAGAGGATTTGGATATCGGCCATTATAATATCCTGGCACCAGAATTTCTAAATCAGGAGTTCATTCCATTCTGGACGTCTTCCTGACAAACATGGCCATCTCTGAGGATCCGGTCGTCTTTGAGGAGTTATCATCCGATCATTACCCAGTGGTGCTGAAACTGGGAGCTTCTGCTGATACGCTGGCCAGCCTACCTCGGAGGAATTATCACCGCGCCAACTGGAGTGAATTCCAGAGAATCGTCGATAACAATATCGATATTGATCATCCTTTAGATTCCTCAGAGGAGATTGACCAGGCGCTGGAATCCCTCCAGCGGGCGATCAACATCGCTCGCAGCAATGCGGTCCCGGTGCATCAACATCAGGTGAGTACCTCTCTCGTAATAGACAGCACCACTAAACACCTCATGCGCCTGCGAAACATTTTCAGAGGACTGGTGACCGAGACAGAAAGATCATGTCCAACAGCCTCACTAGGGTAATCCAGGAGAGGATTCAAGATCTTCGAAATAGGGATTTTAAACAAAATATTCGTCAAATTCCCCCACACTCTAAACCATTTTGGTCCATGACGAAAATCCTAAAGAAAAAGTCCAAGCCAATCCCTCCACTTGTCTCGTCCGAAGATGCAGATGTGAGTCATCTTCTAATCACACCCATTGAAAACGTGAACGCGCTGGGCCAACAGTTTGTGATGTCACACAATTTAGGGAGACACATTAATAGTCCACATGAACGTTCGGTTACTGAAGGAGTCGCCATTATTGATCATTCCGACAGTTTAGTTCCAGTGGAAGCAAAGGTTACAGTGGATGAGCTGATGGGTTTTGCTCTTAGATCTAAGAATATGAAGGCCCCTGGTTTTGACAGTACTTTCAACATCGAGCTCAAGCACTTGAGTCGAACCTCTTTTGCTTTTGTAGCTAAAATATACAACAGATGCTTGGAGCTTTGCTACTTCCCATCAATGTGGAAGTTAGCAAAAGTGATCCCAGTCCTTAAGCCGGGGAAAGATCCTTCTGTTCCTAAAAGTTATCGACCCATCAGCTTACTCTCTGCCCTTTCTAAGCTGTTCGAAAGATCTATACAAAGCCGAATTCTATTCTTCGCTGATGAGAATGGCGTCTTCCTGGAAGAACAGTTTGGTTTCCGCAAAGGAAGGTCCACCATCCATCAACTCTCGCGAGTTACCAACTTAATTCAGCGGAACAAGTCGGTGTCCAAGACGACAGCAATGGCGCTCTTGGACATTGAAAAAGCGTTTGACAATGTGTGGCATGATGGTCTGGTGTACAAGCTGCATCAACACAATTTTCCAATGTACCTAATAAAAATCGTCCGAAGCTACCTTTCCAACAGAGCATTCCAGGTGTCTCTGCATAACAATTTTTCTCAAACCTTCGATATCCCCGCAGGAGTGCCTCAAGGAAGCATCCTTGGGCCTATCCTGTACAATATATATACATAGGACATCCCACCTCTTCCAGGTGGTGGTGTCTTGTCTCAATTCGCGGATGATACTGCCATCATGTACGAAGGTCGTGTTATACGTGCACTCACCCGTAGGTTACAGGGAGGTCTGGATGCTTTAGCTGATTATTATCTTAGTTGGAAAATTGTTGTCAATGTGGCAAAGACTCAGGCCGTTTTGTTTCCACATTCAAAATCGCCAAAACTTATCCCGGCTGCTGATTGCAGAATTCGGCTTGGCCGCTCGATAATTCAGTGGTCCGAAGAGGTAGTTTACTTAGAACTCACGCTAGACAGACAACTGATCTTCAGGTCTCATGTTAATAAAATAATTTTGAAATGCAACATACTTGTCCGGTCTTTGTACCCGCTTATATGTAGAACTTCAAAACTGAACTTAGAAAATCAGTTGGCTGTCTACAAACAAGTAATCTATCCAGCGATAGAATACGCGGTCCCGGTATGGAAGGGATGTGCCATGACTCACAGGCTGAGACTCCAGCGTGTACAAAATAAGATCCTTAAGATGATCCTTAGTCTGCCGCCTTGGACGAGAACAAGCGAGGTACACGAGAAAGCTTTCCTGGATACCCTAGAGGTGAAATTTGCCCGTTACAATCAAAAATACAGAGAGAGGTGCTCATCTTCCGAACATATGATTATACAAAATCAGTAAACCCAAGGTTTCTGTACAGTAGGTTAAGTTAGATTAAGTAGGTAGCTTTCTTTTTATTAATAATTTTATATTCCTCATCACTAAATGTTTATACATTTATCAATCAATTTATTAGAAACATAATTAATTTCAAAATTAAATAATTGACAATTATTGAAAAAACGTTGTAACAAAGATGAAAACCATTAGGTCTCACTTAGCCTGTATGAACTTTGTAAATATCAAAAGTTAATATGAATAAAATCAAAATTAATGTAAAAAAAAAATAATGTGAGACACATTCATTTTTCGTGAGGACATCGACAAGACAACATCGTTGCCTAACGTGCTGGAGGAGGTGGACGGCGAAGGAACACATACACGCGTAGAACTCTTTCCGTTAGGATGCCATTCAGCATCGAGAAAGTTCCGGAAAGATCTAATCATTGCTGGAAAATAATCTGCCAGTTCCTTTGGGAATTTTCAAAATATATTCATGTGAAAGAGTTTAATTGAATGTTTTCTATCCATGTAACACTGTGACCAAAAATGTTTCAATCAAGTGCTATTAACAGGTGGTTATCGAGTTGGTATTAACCACTGGTGGGCTTCCAGTTTCGAGGAAAATGTGGAAATATCTAATCGTTACTGAAAATAATCTGCCAGTTCCTTTGGGAATTTTCAAAATATATTCATGTGAAAGAGTTTAATTGAATGTTTTCTATCCATGTAACACTGTGACCAAATATATTTCAATCAAGTGCTATTAACAGGTGGTTATCGAGTTGGCATTAACCACTGGTGGGCTTCCAGTATCGAGGAAAATGTGGAAATATCTAATCGTTACTGAAAATAATCTGCCAGTTCCTTTGGGAATTTTCAAAATATATTCAAGTGAAAGAATTTAATTGAATGTTTTCTATCCATGTAACACTGTGACCAAATATGTTTCAATCAAGTGCTATTAACAGGTGGTTATCGAGTTGGCATTAACCACTGGTGGGCTTCCAGTATCGAGGAAAATGTGGAAATATCTAATCGTTACTGAAAATAATCTGCCAGTTCCTTTGGGAATTTTCAAAATATATTCATGCGAAAGAGTTTAATTGAATGTTTTCTATCCATGTAACACTGTGACCAAATACATTTGGTTTTGTGGTTTTTCAATCAATCGCAATTAACAGGATAGCTTCAGAAGATTATTCTTCCCCATCAGTAGGATATTTCCGTATCCAATATTGTATGCGCCCGCAATCGATTATTGCTCAGTCGCCGAAAGTTCCGAGCTCAGAGAGTTCATTCCCCTCTAGTTTGCCTTCCAAATTGCCATCGTAAACCACACCTTCTCTCGATTCAATCACACACAAAAAGCATACTTAAGCGATATTCTGGTGGTGAGACACATTCATTTTTCGTGAGGACATCGACAAGACAACATCGTTGCCTAACGTGCTGGAGGAGGTGGACGGCCAAAGGATCGACACATACACGCGCAGAACTCTTTCCGTTAGGATGCCATTCAGCATCGAGAAAGTTCCGGAAAGATCTAATCATTGCTGGAAAATAATCTGCCAGTTCCTTTGGGAATTTTCAAAATATATTCATGTGAAAGAGTTTAATTGAATGTTTTCTATCCATGTAACACTGTGACCAAATATGTTTCAATCAAGTGCTATTAACAGGTGGTTATCGAGTTGGTATTAACCACTGGTGGGCTTCCAGTATCGAGGAAAATGTGGAAATAACTAATCGTTACTGAAAATAATCTGCCAGTTCCTCTGGGAATTTTCAAAATATATTCATGTGAAAGAGTTTAATTGAATGTTTTCTATCCATGTAACACTGTGACCAAATATGTTTCAATCAAGTGCTATTAACAGGTGGTTATCGAGTTGGCATTAACTACTGGTGGGCTTCCAGTATCGAGGAAAATGTGGAAATATCTAATCGTTACTGAAAATAATCTGCCAGTTCCTTTGGGAATTTTCAAAATATATTCATGTGAAAGAGTTTAATTGAATGTTTTCTATCCATGTAACACTGTGACCAAATATATTTCAATCAAGTGCTATTAACAGGTGGTTATCGAGTTGGCATTAACCACTGGTGGGCTTCCAGTATCGAGGAAAATGTGGAAATATCTAATCGTTACTGAAAATAATCTGCCAGTTCCTTTGGGAATTTTCAAAATATATTCAAGTGAAAGAATTTAATTGAATGTTTTCTATCCATGTAACACTGTGACCAAATATGTTTCAATCAAGTGCTATTAACAGGTGGTTATCGAGTTGGCATTAACCACTGGTGGGCTTCCAGTATCGAGGAAAATGTGGAAATATCTAATCGTTACTGAAAATAATCTGCCAGTTCCTTTGGGAATTTTCGAAATATATTCATGTTAAAGAGTTTATTTGAATGTTTTCTTTCCATGTAACACTGTGATCAAATACATTTGGTTTTGTGGTTTTTCAATCAATCGCAATTAACAGGATAGCTTCAGAAGATTATTCTTCCCCATCAGTAGGATATTTCCGTATCCAATATTGTATGCGCCCGCAATCGATTATTGCTCAGTCGCCGAAAGTTCCGAGCTCAGAGAGTTCATTCCCCTCTAGTTTGCCTTCCAAATTGCCATCGTAAACCACACCTTCTCTCGATTCAATCACGCACAAAAAGCATACTTAAGCGATATTCTGGTGGTGAGATGCATTCATTTTTCGTGAGGACATCGACAAGACAACATTGTTGCTGAGGGTGCTCGACGGCGAAGGATCGAGATCTGCCCTGAAACGCAAGCAGTTTGTTTGAAACGGTGAGGGAGCACAGAGAAGCCGATCCTTCAGGAGAAGAGAAGGTGACCATCGAAGTAGCCGCTACATACACACATACACGCACGGAATTCTTTCCGTTTGGATGCCATTCAGCATTGAGAAAGATCCGGAAAATAATCTGCCAGTTCCTCTGGGAATTTAAAAATACATTCATGTGAAAGAGTTTATTTGAATGTTTTCTATCCATGTAACACTGTGACCAAATATGTCTCAATCAAGTGCTATTAACTGATGGTTATCAAGTTAGCATTAACCACTGGTGGGCTTCCAGTATCGAGGAAAATGTGGTAATATCTAATCGTTACTGAAAATAATCTGCCAGTTCCTCTGGGAATTTAAAATTACATTCATGTGAAAAAGTTTATTTGAATGTTTTCTATCCATGTAACACTGTGACCAAATACATTTGGTTTTGTGATTTTCAATCAATCGCAATTAACAGGATAGCTTCTGAAGATTATTGTTCCCCATCAGTAGGATATTTCCGTATCCAATATTGGATGCATAAAACCTTGTGCCTCCAACGTAACGCTCTCGTTTTCGAAGTCCCCCAAATATTCATTCATTCAGAATGAATTTAGATTCAACTTCAAACAAATGATCTCTAAATCAACGATAGTCCTACGTCACCCTTGCGGTTATACCATAGATATAACCCACTTCCTGTTTTTTTGCCATGAAGTCTGCCAATTTTGCTCCATAATTCCTTTGACGACGTGTTGGGATTAATATCGTTGACGAATTTAATCCAGCTGTTATGCTTGGCTGTTTTAATAATAGCTCTAGCATTGTTGCGAGCCCTTTGGAATTCCTCTAGCAAAGTGTGCTTAGATGGGTTATCCGGATGGGCCTTTCTTAGCTTACGTAAGGCTTTTCTTCTGTCTTTGATGGATTTATTTACTTCAGGTGTCCACCATGGGACGCATTTTCTACCAGGTTTTCCGCTGGTTCTAGGAATGTGCCGTATTGCAACCTCAAGGACGGCTTGGGAAAAGTCCTCGGGTGTCCAATCTTGTTTGGCTGAGAGGCAGCTTTCAATGTCACATTGATAGCCAGCCCAGTTTGCATATTCAAATTTCCATCTCGGCCTTGTTGAAACTTCTGGAGAAGGTTGGCCAAGGGAAATACATATTGGGAGATGATCGCTGTTGCAGCAATCATCGTGGGTGTTCCATGAAAGCTTTGAACAAAGTTGAGGGGATACGATGGTGAGATCTATGGCCGAAGAAGAGCCAGAAGCAGAATTGATTCTGGTGTGTTGGCCGTTGTTCAGAAGAGTGAGAGTATTATCGGAGAGAAAATCCTCTAAAATGGAACCTCTTCGATTGAGGTATGAACATCCCCAGGCGTATGAGTGAGCATTGAAATCACCCATAAAGAGAACTGGGGAGGGAAGTTGGTTAAGAAGATGGTCCAGTTGATTCCGTAGAAGAGCCGGGTCGGACGTAGGAGAAATGTATATGCTGGCTACTGTGATTGGAAAAGGAAGGTTTATTCGTATTGCCACTGCTTGTAGAGCGGTGTTAACGGGGAGAAAATTGTGGGGGTGCCGATTTTTATTGAAGTTGCAACCCCGTTGAATGAAGGGTTGGGTCCTTCTTTGAAATAAGTGATGTATCCTTTGATAGAATCTTTGTGAAAATTTCTCTGCGTCATAGTCTCTTGAAGAGCTATGATTGTGGGATTATATTTATAAATTAATGTTTGTAATTCCGGAAAATTTCTTTGGAGACTTCGAATGTTCCATTGAATAGCTAGTTTGCTCGTTGGAGTGCATGTATTGACGAGTAAGGTGGATCTTATTTCCCCTTTGAAGGGGTGCTGTTCTTTCCGGATTTCTTGTAATTTTTGTTTTGTTTGTTGTTGTTTTGTGTGTTGTTGTTTTGTGTGTTGTTGTTTTGTGTGTTGTTGTTTTGTGTGTTGTTGTTTTGTGTGTTGTTGTTTTGTGTGATGTTGTTTTGTGTGTTATTGTTTTGTGTGTTATTGATTTGTGTGTTGTTGTTTTGTGTGTTGTTGTTTTGTGTGTTGCTGTTTTGTGTGTTGTGGTGTGGTGCATACTTAAGCGATATTCTGGTGGTGAGATGCATTCATTTTTCGTGAGGACATCGACAAGACAACATTGTTGCTGAGGGTGCTCGACGGCGAAGGATCGAGATCTGCCCTGAAACGCAAGCAGTTTGTTTGAAACTGTGAGGGAGCACAGAGAAGCCGATCCTTCAGGAGAAGAGAAGGTGACCATCGAAGTAGCCGCTACATACACACATACACGCACGGAATTCTTTCCGTTTGGATGCCATTCAGCATTGAGAAAGATCCGGAAAATAATCTGCCAGTTCCTCTGGGAATTTAAAAATACATTCATGTGAAAGAGTTTATTTGAATGTTTTCTATCCATGTAACACTGTGACCAAATATGTCTCAATCAAGTGCTATTAACTGATGGTTATCAAGTTAGCATTAACCACTGGTGGGCTTCCAGTATCGAGGAAAATGTGGTAATATCTAATCGTTACTGAAAATAATCTGCCAGTTCCTCTGGGAATTTAAAATTACATTCATGTGAAAAAGTTTATTTGAATGTTTTCTATCCATGTAACACTGTGACCAAATACATTTGGTTTTGTGATTTTCAATCAATCGCAATTAACAGGATAGCTTCTGAAGATTATTGTTCCCCATCAGTAGGATATTTCCGTATCCAATATTGGATGCATAAAACCTTGTGCCTCCAACGTAACGCTCTCGTTTTCGAAGTCCCCCAAATATTCATTCATTCAGAATGAATTTAGATTCAACTTCAAACAAATGATCTCTAAATCAACGATAGTCCTACGTCACCCTTGCGGTTATACCATAGATATAACCCACTTCCTGTTTTTTTGCCATGAAGTCTGCCAATTTTGCTCCATAATTCCTTTGACGACGTGTTGGGATTAATATCGTTGACGAATTTAATCCAGCTGTTATGCTTGGCTGTTTTAATAATAGCTCTAGCATTGTTGCGAGCCCTTTGGAATTCCTCTAGCAAAGTGTGCTTAGATGGGTTATCCGGATGGGCCTTTCTTAGCTTACGTAAGGCTTTTCTTCTGTCTTTGATGGCTTTATTTACTTCAGGTGTCCACCATGGGACGCATTTTCTACCAGGTTTTCCGCTGGTTCTAGGAATGTGCCGTATTGCAACCTCAAGGACGGCTTGGGAAAAGTCCTCGGGTGTCCAATCTTGTTTGGCTGAGAGGCAGCTTTCAATGTCACATTGATAGCCAGCCCAGTTTGCATATTCAAATTTCCATCTCGGCCTTGTTGAAACTTCTGGAGAAGGTTGGCCAAGGGAAATACATATTGGGAGATGATCGCTGTTGCAGCAATCATCGTGGGTGTTCCATGAAAGCTTTGAACAAAGTTGAGGGGATACGATGGTGAGATCTATGGCCGAAGAAGAGCCAGAAGCAGAATTGATTCTGGTGTGTTGGCCGTTGTTCAGAAGAGTGAGAGTATTATCGGAGAGAAAATCCTCTAAAATGGAACCTCTTCGATTGAGGTATGAACATCCCCAGGCGTATGAGTGAGCATTGAAATCACCCATAAAGAGAACTGGGGAGGGAAGTTGGTTAAGAAGATGGTCCAGTTGATTCCGTAGAAGAGCCGGGTCGGACGTAGGAGAAATGTATATGCTGGCTACTGTGATTGGAAAAGGAAGGTTTATTCGTATTGCCACTGCTTGTAGAGCGGTGTTAACGGGGAGAAAATTGTGGGGGTGCCGATTTTTATTGAAGTTGCAACCCCGTTGAATGAAGGGTTGGGTCCTTCTTTGAAATAAGTGATGTATCCTTTGATAGAATCTTTGTGAAAATTTCTCTGCGTCATAGTCTCTTGAAGAGCTATGATTGTGGGATTATATTTATAAATTAATGTTTGTAATTCCGGAAAATTTCTTTGGAGACTTCGAATGTTCCATTGAATAGCTAGTTTGCTCGTTGGAGTGAATGTATTGACGAGTAAGGTGGATCTTATTTCCCCTTTGAAGGGGTGCTGTTCTTTCCGGATTTCATGTAATTTTTGTTTTGTTTGTTGTTGTTTTGTGTGTTGTTGTTTTGTGTGTTGTTGTTTTGTGTGATGTTGTTTTGTGTGTTATTGTTTTGTGTGTTATTGATTTGTGTGTTGTTGTTTTGTGTGTTGTTGTTTTGTGTGTTGCTGTTTTGTGTGTTGTGGTGTGGTGCGTTGTTTTGTGTGTTGTTTTTTTGTGGTGTGGTTTCCGTTGATTCCTGATTGTTTCGTGTCTTCTTCCTTTGTTTCTCTTTATTTTGGCGAAGTTCATCTTCCGAGGTTTTTAGCTCTTCTGAAGATGTGTTTTTGGAAGATATCTTCCTCTTGGTTTTCCTTGGGGCCTCAGATATTGTCATTGAAACATCGGAATCATATTCTGATTCGGTGGTCGAGGTATCAGATTCGGACATAGTAGTGTCAACTGTGAATGGAGTGCTTTCGCGACTTGTTTCCGGACTTGTTTCAGCTGAAACGCAACTACATTTGCATTTGTTGCAGCTAGCAGTCGGTTTTTGGAGGTTATTTAATCTGTCTTGTAGGACACTTGAATAGGAAGGTCCATTATTTTTAACGTTGTATAGATCCTTGGCTTGTTTATATGAGATGCCTTGATCTATTCTGATTTTGGTTATGTCGTTTTCTTTTTGCCATATTGGACACTTCCTGTATGAAGAGGAGTGGTTTCCTTGGCAATTAATGCAGTGGGCGACATCGTTACACGTTTTGTTTTCTGTGCCATGTTCCTTGCCGCAATTTCGACAGAGTGGATTCTCGCGTTGGCATCGTTTCGACGTATGTCCAAAGCGGAAGCACTTGAAACATTGCATCGGACTTGGGTAAAAATTCCTAGTCCCGATGCGGAGGAATCCGAATAAAATCACTTCTGGGATCACTGTCCCACGAATGGTCAAAATTAGAGTAGCTGTAGGGATAACTACATCTTTTTCCTTCCTAGTGATCCGTTTAACTTCGATCACGTTTTGGTCGGCAAGTTCGGTAAGAAGTACGTCTTCTTTCACTCTCACTTCACGACATGTGACAACGCATTTGCGTTGATTTAATGTTGGATGGTATATCACCTCAACAGGTGTCTTATCGATCAGTTCATTTATTAAGAGGAGCTTACCGATAGTGTCCTCGTCTCTGGCTGTTAAGATGTATTGCGTTCTCTTCTTATCGTCCTTTGATGGTCGGGCGTTGTTTTTGTTAAAATCTTTCACGGTATTGGTGATGGTTTTACGCACGATAAATGGGTTGGATGGTAGTTCTTTATCTCCGGTAGCACGTAACAGTAAAATTTGTAAATTACCGTTCAGAGGGTCAGCCCATTCTGGAGCGGTACGTTGAGTTGGCTTCCCTTGGTAGAGGTTTGTAGCCCGGCCTCCCGGAGGCCCGGAGCTACTAGACGCCATTATGTTGCCTGGCTACACCCTGGGTATAGCCGGCAGAATGATTTTGGTTACCACGAACCAACAAACACTATTCGGATATATCTCCGAAAAACGATCAACACACCGAATGGAGAAAAGGAAATAATCCAAATGTAACTCACTGTAGATCGCGAAAAATTCTGGGAAAAATGCACTTAAAAATTTTCAGATGTATACACACTCGGTTTAATCACTTCACCGTATGAAATTTGTTTACATATATTAACACTATGTATGTATCTAAGATGCACTATAGAGGGGAGCGTCAGTGACGCCGCAAAAGCGCGCGCTTTTCCGGTTAGCCGGTAAGCGCCCGCTCTTAACGGTCGAAACGAGCTGTTGCTTTCTCCTGTTCGCCTTTTGCTCCAACGCTGAAATATTTTAAATAAATCTCCTTCGGATCGCCAAAATCGCCAAGGGGTGACTACCCAGTCTGCTATCCAGGAATCCAAAACGCCGAGCTGCTGAAAAAAACGATCTTCTCGGTCGGAGGTTAAAATCAGTATGATGGTGAATGTATTTTTTCTTCTTCTTCTTCTTTTTGGCTTTAAGAGGGTTTAAACTTTTCAGTTCATTCGCCTCTAGCTCTGAGAAGAGCCATTGAGCACCAGTCTTGAGGAGACTGGTGGAAAAAGAAGAAAAAAACCATATTCAGCGGACCTGTCTGCTCAGATGTAAAACCGGACGAAGGCAGGAAAGGATCCTATGCCATATAAGATGTTTAATATAAGCTGTAACGTAATTGTATTGTTATTAATTAGTACCAAAGCGGCGACGAAGCATCGTAGAACCAAGCTCTAGAACAAAGGGAAAGGGACGGAGTGAGGGGGTGGGTGAAAAGGAAAGGAAAGGTAAGGAGAAGGGGTGGGATGGAGTGGGAAGGAATGATGTGATGTTGGGTGATTTATAAATGTAGTTAGTTTAATGGTGTTAGTAAAATGCTGGATAAGTATGAATTAGTGTGGTTAGAATTGAGTAAATAAAATAATAATATGTTTGAAAGGTATGCTGTTTGATTATATAGTACTGCTGCATATGCTGGAAAAAGTTAATTTGTGAGTTATATATGGAAGATGTTTATGTTTATATATTTTTATTTGTTTTAGTATTTTTGTATGTTATATGTTTATAGATGCATACACATACATACGCCATTTTTGTTAGATTTGTAATTTTGTACATAAACCTGTGCATGCATGCGCATGTACATGCATACATATATATACATTTTATTTACTTATATCTACATGTATATGCATACGCGGCGGTGAAGTGACTAACTGAAATAAGAGTGTATTTTAGATTTTACCAAAGAAGCCGGTTTCTTTCAGAAACGCAATCAAATTGGTTTCCTGTGTCTCGTCTCTACTGAGAATGTCTCGGAGACTCTGACCTATATTGTGTCGGACACGAGCATCTTTGGTGTGTTGGCATTCTAGTAGAAGATGCCTAACTGAAACTTGGGCTGAGTTACATGCGCAAAGTGGTCTTTCGGTTTTCTTCATTAGGTGTGAGTGTGTGAAAAAAGTGTGTCCAATTCGAAGACGGGTTAGCACCCGTCTTTCTTTGCTGTTGTTTTGATCAAACCAAGGAAGTGTGGTATTTTTGATTTGATGGAGATGGGTGGGAGGGCTATTTAACCAGCCTATGTTCCAGCTTTCGCGAATTTGCTGTTTGACCCAGCGAACTATATCAGTTCGAGGACAGGGTATAACTGGTGGTTCCATTTTGCTACCCTTACCGGCCAGTTTGTCTGCGGCTGTGTTTCCGAGGATTCCGGAATGACCAGGAACCCAACAGTAGGAGATGTTTTTTTCTGAAGCAGCCTCTTCTGTCTGTATTATCCATGGGTGTTTACTGTTTCCACTGAGCAGGTCTTGAAGACAGCTGGCTGAATCGGAGAAAATTACCGTAGGAAGGTGATCATGGGTACACTCTTGTGTAGCTATTAATAGAGCAAAAGCTTCCGCACTGAAGATGGAGCATTGCGGTGGAAGAGAAAAGCTACCGGTGTATCTGTTCTCGAAAATTCCACACCCAACTCCATCGGAGTTAACAGAACCGTCTGTGTAGACCTGGTGTTTGTTTTGAAAGTGAGTAGCCGTGAGATGGTTGAAGCAGGCTTTAATTTTTGGTGGAGGGTCGCCTGCACGGACAGTCTTGAGAAGATCAAGATTCACGTTCAGCGGTATGACGTTCCATTTTCTTCCCGTGGCAGTTGAAAGTGCACATATATCGGGAAGGTCTTGGTTCGTGAGGTCTTTGAACCAATTTATAGCTCGAATTACTGATGGTGCATTGGGGTCATTGTCAGGAAGTGAAAGTTGTCGGATGGCTTTGCCTGTGATGATTCTTGTTACAAGGTGTTTGAAAGGCAGATGACCACTTTCCGCCATAACAGCAAGAGTGGGGCTTGTGGTGAAGGCTCCTGTTGCTAGCTTTATTGCTTTGTTGTAGATGGGTTCAATGGCGTTGAGTACTCTGTCCCCACCACGGCTGAAGATGCCTACTCCGTAAAGGATTTGGGGGATCAACCAGATATTGATGATTTTAAGCAGTGTTTCTCTGTGTCCAGAGGATAAACTTCCTGTAATGGATTTGAGGATATTCATTTTCCTGCTGGCGGCTTTTTTGACCAATTGAGCATGATGTAAAAAGTTAAGCCTGGTATCGAAGGTAACACCCAGTATTCTGAGTGTTCTCTTCTGAGGGATTTCGGATTGATTAAGCTTTAGGACGGATTTCTTTTTGAGTGTTTTGCCAATGTGAATGAATCGGGATTTTTCTGGCGAAAATTGGAATCCTATGTGTTGGGCCCAGTTTTGTATGGAATCAATTGTACTCTGAAGTCTCTTTCTCTGTGCTAAACCAAAGCCACTGACAGAAACAAGAGTGATATCATCAGCATAAGCAAAAATGTTTATACTGTCGGGAATTAATTCAAAAATAGGTTGCATGGCAACATTGAAGAGTGTTGGAGAAAGGACTGAACCTTGGGGAAACCCGTTTTCAAGAATTTTCAATGAAGACTTGTGATTGTTGATGATTGTTTTAAAGGTTCTGTTTTCCAGAAACCCTTTGATGAAGAAGCCTAATCTACCACGAACCCCCCAGTTGAAAAGATTTTTCAGAACTGGGTACCTCCATGCTCGATCGAAGGCCTTGCTAAGATCGAGTGATACAACATCTGCGTGCAGATTACTTTCAGCGGCGTCGTCTAGGACTTTTTCGAGAGCTACGAGGCAGTCTTCTGTACTTTTACCCGCGCGGAAGGCAAATTGTCTAGGGTCGAGCAGCTTGTTTGACTCTAAAAAGGTCGTTAAGCGCCGGTTGATAATTTTTTCCATGATTTTACCGACGCAACTCAGAAGAGTAATGGGACGGAAGTTGTCCAGCAGGTGATTATTCTTGTCTGGTTTAGGCAGAGAGACCATTAGGCCCTCTTTCCAGCAATTTGGGAAAATTCCACTGTTCCATACGTTGTTGTAAAGTTTTAAAAGAACTTTTTTCCCAAGATAGGGTAGGTTTTTCAGCATTGGGTAGCTGATGTCATCTGGTCCAGTGGAGCCGCGTGTTGTTTTGTTTAAGGCCCATTCTAGTTCTTTGAGGGAAATAGTTTTGTTGAAGTCAAAATTTGCGTCGGTGTTAAAATCAATGGGGATTTTTTCGCATTCTGCCTTGCGGGTTTGGAAGGTGGTATCGAAGCTTTGGTTGGATGAGGTGGAGGCAAAGAAATCTCCGAAAGCCTCTGCTATAGTTTTCCGATCATTTGTATAATGACCGGCAATTAGAAGGTTGTATTCATTGTTCCTTTTTTTGCCATGAAGCCTGCCAATTTTGCTCCATAATTCCTTTGACGACGTGTTAGGATTAATACCGTTGACGAATTTAATCCAGCTGTTATGCTTGGCTGTTTTAATAATAGCTCTAGCATTTTTGCGAGCCCTTTGGAATTCCTCTAGCAGAGTGTGCTTAGATGGGTTATCCGGATGGGCCTTTCTTAGCTTACGTAAGGCTTTTCTTCTGTCTTTGATGGCTGTATTTACTTCAGGTGTCCACCATGGGACGCATTTTCTACCAGGATTTCCGCTGGTTCTAGGAATGTGTCGTATTGCAACCTCAAGGACGGCTTGGGAAAAGTCCTCGGGTGTCCAATCTTGTTTGGCTGAGAGGCAGCTTTCAATGTCACATTGATAGCCAGCCCAGTTTGCATATTCAAATTTCCATCTAGGCCTTGTTGAAACTTCTGGAGAAGGTTGGCCAAGGGAAATACATATTGGGAGATGATCGCTGTTGCAGCAATCATCGTGAGTGTTCCATGAAAGCTTTGAACAAAGTTGAGGGGATACGATGGTGAGATCTATGGCCGAAGAAGAGCCAGAAGCAGAATTGATCCTGGTGTGTTGGCCGTTGTTCAGAAAAGTGAGAGTATTATCGGAGAGAAAATCCTCTAAAATGGACCCTCTTCGATTGAAGTATGAGCATCCCCAGGCATACGAGTGAGCATTGAAATCACCCATAAGGAGAACTGGGGAAGGAAGTTGGTTGAGAAGATGTTCCAGTTGACCCCGTAGAGGGGCCACATCGGACGTAGGAGAAATGTATATGCTGGCTACTGTGATTGGAAACGGAAGGTTTATGCGTATTGCAACTGCTTGTAGAGTGGTGTTAACGGGGAGAAAATTGTGGGGGGTGCCGATTTTTATTGAAGTTGCAACCCCGTTGAATGAAGGGTTGGGTCCTTCTTTGAAATAAGTGGTGTAACCTTTGATAGAATCTTTGTGAAAATTTTTCTGCGTCATAGTCTCTTGAAGAGCTATGATTGTGGGATTATATTTATAAATTAATGTTTGTAATTCCGGAAAATTTCTTTGGAGACTTCGAATGTTCCATTGAATGGCTAGTTTGTTCGTTGGAGTGAATGTATTGGCGGGTTTGGTGGATCTTATTTGCCCTTGGAAGGGGTGCTGTTCTTTCCGGATCTCTTGTCATTTTTGTTTTGTTTGTTGTTGTTTTGTTGTTATTTTGTGTGTTGTTGTTCTGTGTGTTGTTGTTTTGTGTGTTGTTGTTTTGTGTGTTGTTGTTTTGTGTGTTGTTGTTTTGTGTGTTGTTGTTTTGTGTGTTGTGGTGTGGTGCGTTGTTTTGTGTGTTGTTTTTTTGTGGTGTGGTTTCCTTTGATTCCTGATTGTTTCGTGTCTTCTTCCTTTGTTTCTCTTTATTTTGTCGAAGTTCATCTTCTGAGGTTTTTAGCTCTTTTGAAGATGTGTTTTTGGAAGATATCTTCCTCTTGGTTTTTCTTGGGGCCTCAGATATTGTCATTGAAACATCGGAATCATATTCTGATTCGCTGGTCGAGGTATTAGATTCGGACATAGTAGTGTCAACTGTGGATGGAGTGCTTTCGCGACTTGTTGCCGGACTGTTTTCAGCTGAAACGCAACTACATTTGCACTTGTTGCAGCTAGCAGTCAGTTTTTGAATATTATTTATTCTGTCTTGTAGAACACTTGAATATGAAGGTCCATTATTTTTAATGTTGTACAGATCCTTGGCTTGTTTATATGAAATGCCTTGATCTATTCTAATCTTGGTTATGTTATTTTCTTTTAGCCATATTGGGCACTTCCTGCTTGAAGAGGAGTGGTCCCCTTGGCAATTAATGCAGTGGGCGACATCGTTACACGTTTTGATTTCTGTGTCATGTTCTTTGCCGCAATTTCGACAGAGTGGATTCTCGCGTTGGCATCGTTTCGACGTATGTCCAAAGCGGAAGCACTTGAAGCATTGCATCGGGTTCGGGTAAAAATTCCGAGTCCCGATGCGAAGGAATCCAAATAAAATTATTTCTGGGATCACTGTCCCACGGATGGTCAGAATTAGGGTAGCTGTGGGGATAACTATATTGTTTTCCTTCCTAGTGATCCGCTTAACTTCGATCACTTGTTGGTCGGCAAGTTCAGTGAGAATTACTGATTCAGGTATTTCAATCACTTCACGGCATGTGACAACGCATTTGCGTTGATTTAATGTTGGGTGATATATTACCTCAACAGGTGTTTTATCGATGAGTTCATTTATTAAGAGGAGCTTACCGATGGTGTCCTCGTCTCTGGCCGTTAAGATGTACTGCGTTCTCTTCTTATCGTCCTTTGATGGTCGGGCGTTGTTTTTATCAAAATCTTTCACGAAATTGGCGATGGTTTTGCTCACAACAAATGGGTTGGATGGTAACACATGATCTCCTGTAGCACGCAAGAGCAAAATTTGAAGATTACCGTTCAGAGGGTCAACCCACTCTGGAGCGGTACGTTGAGTCGGCTTTCCTTGGTAAAAATTTGTAGCCCGGCCTCCCGGAGGCCCGGAGCTACTGGACGCCATGATATTGCCTAGCTACACCCTGGGTATAGCCGGCAGAATGGTTTCGGTTTACACAAACCTCACAAAACACTATTCGGATATGTGCGAGAAAACGTTTAACACACTCAATGGAGAAAAACGAAATAGCCCAAAACTGATTAACTGTAACGCGAAAATTTGGAAAAAACGTACTAAAATTTTTCAGTCGTATACACTTTCAGTTCAATCACTTCACCGTTGTAATTCGTTTGCGTATATTCACGCTATGTATTATTTGGTTCTAAACACTAAAAGAGGCACTATGAGGGTAGCGTCAGTGACGCCACGAAAGCGCGCGCTTTTTCCGGCTAGCCGGTGAGCGCCCGCTTTCCACGGTCGAAACGAGCTGATGCCTTCTCCTATTCGCCTTCTGCTTCCACGCTGTAAAAATTTCAATTATTCTCCTTCTCAAATCGCCAACGGGAGACGTCCCAGTCTGCTGTCCAAAACGCCGAGTGAAAAATTTCTCTATTGAAAGAAAAATTTTAACGCTTTCGCGTGAGTTCTGTTACAATACTAAAAAATTTATTCAAAAGTTTCACAATATATACATGGTTCCTTAAACTAAGATTGACGAGGAACATCTCCTCTCTCTCTCTTGAAAACCGATAACATATCGGTTTCGTTTAGATCATCTACCTTCCTTGTCCCTTCTTCTAGCGTATGGTAACGTGCAGTCTGAGACGGCTGCACTACCCTAAGAAAATACCTTAAGTTTATAGCACCTCGTCGGTGCGCCTATCTTATTCTTGGATTTCCCCTTTCCATCCTTCGCTCTAAATAACATCCTTTTATTTTATTACACCCTGCTGGTGTATCTGGCTGAGCGCAGCTAGGGATGGAAAAGGGTAATAAAAATGCATCCTAAATGATGCATGCATTAAATTGTTTACCGGACGCTATTTAAATATTCGTCCATTCTGAATTTATGACCGGCAATAATTTCGAACTACAAGCGTTTTCTAGCCTAACAAAACACTTGAGCTCTTACATCTTTTAATTGCCTTACATTGGTCCTTTCTAAACGTTTCTATACCTCGCTTGGAGGTCTTTTCTAAATATAATCTCAAATAGTGCTTATCTTATGGATCTCTAACTCGATTCGCGATAAGCCTCAGCTGTCCGTAACATTCCGGACTCCGTAAATCTACTACATAGATTTACCAAATTCTTCAGTATTATCATTCTTTTCTACATTTTAATTTAAATTTTTGATAGTCGTTCTACATGTTCTAAATCATATACATTTGCTTGAACATATTTCCATCTGTAGCTGTATCGCTTTATTCTGTGTTTTATTGTGTGATTTGATTTCACTCACATTATTATCTTTTCCTTACACTTACACTTACAAGTTTATACTAGAAAACATAACTTATTATTTGTTTTATTAATAATAGTATTTTTTGTTTCATTTTTATTCTGCATACAGTTATGCAAACTAATCGTAAACATTCGTAAATTTCGAATAATTGCTCTCACTAGTAATTTGATATAACCGTTAATTATATAAACTAACTTCAAGTTTCTTTTTGGAAAATTATTCATTGAGGTTCAGTGTTATATAATATTTTCCATTAAAGGAAATGCAAATTACATTTTCTTTTCTCTTATAAGATTTTCTTTCATCAAACACAACGTTCTATTTTAATGCTAAGTTATCTCGTTGCCAAGAAAGGAATCTTGAATCCAACATCCCTTTGCTAGTTGTCTTGTTACATTGCTGATATTGTTTTTCTCAAAACATCCTTTTGAAATAATTAGTCAATGTGCTAATCTTTTGGTAGTACAATTACCGTTCCTTCAGCAAGTATTAACATTAAAGTTTGTCTCTGAATACTAAATCCAATTTTAAAGCCTCAGTTCTCATGTAACTGTTCCGACTAATCATATAATACGACTGATCGTAGCTCACATAAACTTTTTCAAGTCGTTTTCTTTATGCATGCAACTCATGCTCTCATAGTGTGATATACTTTGAAATACGTTTAAAAATTTCATTCAATTTTTTTTTCCTGTTACTTGTATTCAAATAACTCATAATGTCATCTACATTGTATAGTTAACCATCTCCAATCTTTCCCTCAGTTAAGACTGGAAGCTATGCTTTTAATATTCATTTGAATAATGCATTGATCATATTCTCAGCAACTCACATGCTGAGCTTCGCAAACCACTTGTTTAAAAAATCTTTCTTCAGCATCTCACATGCTGTATTTCATCAACCGACTTACTGGTGATGTTGTTACTCTCAGCAATCCACTTGCTGAGTTTTAAGCAATTCACTTGCTTAAAAAAGAAACTTTTGGTTTTGACCCCTTCAGCAAATCACTTGCTGAAGGTTAAGCAATCCACTTGCTAACAAATCAGTCTTCCAAATTCTTCATAGCTGTATTTTTAATTTTTTCTACCATCAACTAATTTACAGTTGATATCGCTCCTTTCAGCAATTCACTTACTGAGCTTTGAGCCAATCATTCGTATAGAAACTGGCTTCAGCATATCACTTGCTGCGCCATAATTTTTTCTTTAGTGGTCAATGTATATTTTTCAGCAGAATACTTGCTATACTTTTAACCCATCAGAGTAATGTTTTGAGCATTCCAAATGCTTGACGCTTGACCAGACAGTCTCTTCTTTTTTGCTCTAATTGATATTTTGGACCTTACAAGTTATCATTTTATTGGGTCCATTTTATAACGAAACAATTGTATCTTAAATTGTATTAAAGTCTTTCAGCAGCTCACTTGCTGAACTTCAAGCAAATCATTTGCCTAAAAATATTTTCTAATTAATTCAGTTAACAGTTTTGTTAAATTTCCATTTTAAGATTTTCGTCTTTATATTTTATCAAGCTTAAGATTTTCTATACTTTATATAGATATAAAGAATATCAACATATTACAAACGTTGAAAAACAAACTTTCCAACCTCTATATTAGAGAGTTTATAGTTTTGATCTACGGTAATAATTTCCCTATCTGGGCCATAATTTTGCAAATTGCGGAAACATATAATGAAAGAATCCGAACTCATATCTTGCGCTAACTCAAGATGTATTGCTCTCGTTGTCATACAGGTAAATAGACGCCCCTAATACTTAGGAAACAGTCTTCTAAAGATTTGAAAGTTATTCAGAGCCATAATTTTTTTTGGTTATAAGTAGTCCTATTTTATACGAATCTATGGCTTTTAACTATAACGATCGCATTATTTTATATGTGTTGCCCTATGACTAAATATTGTCAACATGTCACAAATTTTGCAAAATAGAATATTCATCATATTTCGTTAATGATGGTACAATAGTGTAACTCGCGGTTACAGAGTGGAAGTCGTTTTTGATACGACGTCGAGGATACTGGTAATCTGGGGTACAGTATTTATCGAGATTTCCAATACTATAATTATCGACTGAATATGATTTTCTATTGTGGGAATTATTTCTCCTTGGAAGAAATGAAGATTCATTTATAAACAATTCCTTTGGTGTTATTTCTGGCGCTACCTTCCTCGGAGGCTCAATAACACAAATCTCTATATTTGTTGAGTTTTCAAATTGTATGTTAGCATCTTGTGATGAATCATCCATCTTGATGATAACACTTTTGGTTTTACATTGGCTCCCAATTTTTGGGATGAACTTTGCACTTCTAAGGAATTTTTTAAAACCTTCACGCCAGGCTTTCGTCTTCAAATAAAATTTTGCTAATATTTTTGTTCTATTTCTGAGGACTACTTCCTCTACTGCTACAGGTGGTTCTATTTCTTCAAACCGTTTTTCAGTTGGGTATTTTATTTTCTGTTCAACAATCAGTGTTGCAACAGAATTCTTAATTAATCCAGTAGCTGGCCTTTCCCATTCTGGATCTTGAAGGTTGATAGATAGTTTTTCTATCTTAAAATTTTTAGCGTTTCCATTATTGGAATCCGCTATTTCTTTATTTGCAGATATCTCATCCGCCCTGACTTCATGCATCACGCATGGTTTTTTCTTTTCCGCCATAATTCCTCTTTCTGTGGAGGTTTTCGTATTTTCTTCTATCACAGCCCATACATCTGTGATGATACCCGTTTTGCCTATTGCGGGCAAACTATTCTCATAATCAGATTCGCGTTTTGCGACTGATATGGTTTTAAATGGCTCTTTCCTCACTGGGAATGAGCAGCCATCTTCACCGCTCTGAGGACTAACATCTCCTAGTTTTTCATTCATTTCAACTTGTATCACTTCAAGTTTGTCTTCATCATCTGAATCTTCTGACTCAGATGAATTGTCATTTTTCCTCCTCATATACCTAGCCAACTTAGGGTTCCACGGAGGAGGTGCAATTAATCTGGTTACTTTAGATGATTCAAATACTTTGTCATCTGAATCATTACCTTTCCTCCTGCAATCAACTAGATCAGGATTCCAAGGAGGAGGCATTTTTAATTGATGGCATTCCTCTGAGTTTCTAAACTCAGATTCAGAATTGCCATTTACTCGCCTATGCAATTCACTAATTACCCTAAATGGAGGCGGCTTGGTTGGCATATCCTCCTTATAATAATTTCCCCACCCACTAGGATATATGCTAGTAGCGAGTATTCCTATTAAGTCACTTATTCGCACTTTCTTCGAATAATTATATTCTAGATCTGTGCATTTGACACAGATCCACCGATCACCCGTTAGAGGGGCTTGCTTTAGATTAGTGCAACTCAAGTGGAACCATCGCTCACACTCGCAACAATAAATCATCTGTTCCTCATCAGACTCGTGACATAGGTGACAGTGACCCTTCACATTACGTGTGAAATATTTAGTGGTAATCATCTTGTATGTGTTTTCCATATTCCTACTAATTTTATTGTTTATATTTTAATGTTGGCTCACTTGACCGTACGAATTTATTCCTTTATCATTTCTTTGCTCTCTTGGCCCCTATTTTAAAAACTCCCATGGTTGCTATCGCAACCCCTATAATTCTTAATATAGATTAATTCTATACCTGTTTTTCGATTAACTCATCTGGTGCTGGGATACTACTGCTGCTGCTGGTGCCGACTGGTTCTTGAGTGGTCCAAACCTTCTGGCTCGGATTGTTCTTGTCACTTCTGATAGTGCCAATGCTGGTGCTGCTGCATCTAATGCCACCGCTTGCTTCTGGTTCCGCTGGTTGACAGTTCCTGGTATCTCTAGCGATGGTCTCTCCGATTGTGCCGAGGATACTGCTGCTACCTCTTGCTTCTAACTCCACGACCACGTGCTGCTGCGGCAGTTGGTCATATTTATAATAACTGCCTTCTGGTACTTGAATTAACATATATTTATGTGTGTATATAGCATCCACTGCTTTAGTAAAGTTCGCGAAACGAATACACTCTTTAGGCATCCACTGCCTTAGGAAAGTTCGCGAAAAGAATACACTCTTTAGGCATCCACTGCCTTAGGAAAGTTCGCGAAAATAATACACTCTTTAGGCATCCACTGCCTTAGGAAAGTTCGCGAAAATAATACACTCTTTAGGCATCCACTGCCTTAGGAAAGTTCGCGAAAATAATACACTCTTTAGGCATCCACTGCCTTAGGAAAGTTCGCGAAAATAATACACTCTTTAGGCATCCACTGCCTTAGGAAAGTTCGCGAAAATAATACACTCTTTAGGCATCCACTGCCTTAGGAAAGTTCGCGAAAATAATACACTCTTTAGGCATCCACTGCCTTAGGAAAATTCGCGAAAATAATACACTCTTTAGGCATCCACTGCCTTAGGAAAATTCGCGAAAATAATAAACTCTTTAGGCATCCACTGCCTTAGGAAAATTCGCGAAACGAATACACTTTTTAGGCATCCACTGCCTTTTGATAAAATTCACGAAAGAAATGCACTTTTTAGGCATCCACTGCCTTTGAGAATTCACAAATTCACACTTCTCGCATTCACTGCTGAGAAGATTTCACGAACATCACCTCTGGCATCCACTGCCGAGAAGAGTTCGCAAATTAACACATTTTGTACTTAAATAAAAGGAAAAACTTGCTCCTCTCTGGAGCCACCATGAAAAATTTCTCTATTGAAAGAAAAATTTTAACGCTTTCGCGTGAGTTCTGTTACAATACTAAAAAATTTATTCAAAAGTTTCACAATATATACATGGTTCCTTAAACTAAGATTGACGAGGAACATCTCCTCTCTCTCTCTTGAAAACCGATAACATATCGGTTTCGTTTAGATCATCTACCTTCCTTGTCCCTTCTTCTAGCGTATGGTAACGTGCAGTCTGAGACGGCTGCACTACCCTAAGAAAATACCTTAAGTTTATAGCACCTCGTCGGTGCGCCTATCTTATTCTTGGATTTCCCCTTTCCATCCTTCGCTCTAAATAACATCCTTTTATTTTATTACACCCTGCTGGTGTATCTGGCTGAGCGCAGCTAGGGATGGAAAAGGGTAATAAAAATGCATCCTAAATGATGCATGCATTAAATTGTTTACCGGACGCTATTTAAATATTCGTCCATTCTGAATTTATGACCGGCAATAATTTCGAACTACAAGCGTTTTCTAGCCTAACAAAACACTTGAGCTCTTACATCTTTTAATTGCCTTACATTGGTCCTTTCTAAACGTTTCTATACCTCGCTTGGAGGTCTTTTCTAAATATAATCTCAAATAGTGCTTATCTTATGGATCTCTAACTCGATTCGCGATAAGCCTCAGCTGTCCGTAACACCGAGCTGCTGAAAAAAACGACCTTCTCGGTCGGAGGTTAAAATCAGTATGAATGAATTTTTTTGGCAGACTTATCTCACTTCTTAACTAGGCGAACCTAGCCAGAATTTTCACCTGCCCCCGGGCTTCTGAATGCCAAAGGGGGACTAGGCTCTGCGGAATGCACGTATCTGCATGCTCGTGCTGTTTTAGTCCTGACCGAGGAATTGTCGGACAATCGCGCAGGTGCTAAGGATGACCGACTTTTGGATGCCGGCCAATTCCTTCTCGATGTTCAACACCTTTAGCGCCTCCAGAAGTGTCTTCGGGATAATTCCAGTTCCAGAGAGAACGACTGGAACAATTCTTGGGACCTCCCTTAGCCCCCACAGTTCCTTGAGCTCCACGGCCAATGGTCGGTACTTGCAGATTTTGCGACCGTGGGTCTCCTCCAGATTCTGGTTCAGTGGAATAGCGACATCGATGATGGTGACTTTGCGGTCGCTCTTGTCGTAAACCATTATATCTGGGCGGTTGTGGTGGATCGAGAGGTCGGTCAGAACAGTGCGATCCCAGTACAGCTTGAAACGGTCATTTTTTTTTTTGGCAGACTTATCTCACTTCTTAACTAGGCGAACCTAGCCAGAATTTTCACCTGCCCCCGGGCTTCTGAATGCCAAAGGGGGACTAGGCTCTGCGGAATGCACGTATCTGCATGCTCGTGCTGTTTTAGTCCTGACCGAGGAATTGTCGGACAATCGCGCAGGTGCTAAGGATGACCGACTTTTGGATGCCGGCCAATTCCTTCTCGATGTTCAACACCTTTAGCGCTTCCAGAAGTGTCTTCGGGATAATTCCAGTTCCAGAGAGAACGACTGGAACAATTCTTGAGACCTCCCTTAGCCCCCACAGTTCCTTGAGCTCCACGGCCAATGGTCGGTACTTGCAGATTTTGCGACCGTGGGTCTCCTCCAGATTCTGGTTCAGTGGAATAGCGACATCGATGATGGTGACTTTGCGGTCGCTCTTGTCGTAAACCATTATATCTGGCCGGTTGTGGTGGATCGAGAGGTCGGTCAGAACAGTGCGATCCCAGTACAGCTTGAAACGGTCATTTTCCAGGACAGGTGCAGGCAGGTACCGGTAGTTTGGTACGTTGTCTTCCAGTAGAGCACATTGGAGCGCCAGTTGTCGATGAACAATACGGGCCACGTTGTTGTGGCGCTCGGTGTAGGCTGCGTTGGCCAAAACGGGACAGCCTCCTATAATGTGCTCTATGTTTTCACCTGGTTGATGGCACATCCGGCAAATGTCATCAACGTCTTGATGCCAGACGTACCGCCTGCAGTTTCTCGTCGGCATTATCCTGTCCTGGATGGCTATCATGTCGGCTTCTACTACTGAAGAGAGTTCACCACGCGTTAGCCACAGATTAGATGCGGCCTTGTCGACGTGTGGCCGGTCCCGTTGATGGGGGTGGGCACCATGCACTGCCTTCTGCTTCCAAGCTGCAATCTTCTCCTCCACTGTCTGCAGATTGCAGTTGAGTTGGTACTCCGCTTGCGCCAAGTGCAGAGCGCTGTATCCTCTGTCGGCGGCGCAGACAGCCCGGTATAGCGCGTTTGGTTGGCGCGTTCTGCGAAGTACTCGCGCAGTTGTCGTACCTGGGCAACACACAGTGCAGAAATGTCGACGATTCCAAGTCCCCCTTCTTTGCGTGGTAGTGAAACTCTCTCCAGTGCCGATTGAGGATGGTGCATTCCGGCCTCTTTGAATGCTTTCCTCATCCTCCTCTCAAGGTCCTCTAGGTCAGTTTTGCTCCATTTGACTACACCAAAACTGAAGGTCAGCAGGGGAACCGCGAATGTGTTGATCGCGCGTACCTTGTTCCCCGCGTTGAGGAAAGTCCTCAGGACACAGTTCGCTCGACTCAAGAACTTGTCTCGCAGCTCCGTCTTGATGTCGGAGTGGCGAATCCCGGTGAGCTGTCGGAATCCAAGATATTTATAGGATTCGCCACGAACCATGTCTCTTATAAACTCGCCGTCATAGACCTCGTAGCCTCCGGATTCGGTAAGTTGTCCTTTCAGCAGGTGGACACAGCGACACTTGTCGAGGCCGAACTCCATACAGATGTCCCTGCTTATGTCTTCGACAACCCGGATAGCTACACCTAGACGCTGACGTGAATCAGCGTAGACCTTGAGATCGTCCATGTAAAAGGTATGGGTCACTTCTTCGTGGGCGCCGTCGCCATACCTTATTTTATAGCCATGACCGTTTCTATTGAGCGTCCTACTGAGGGGGTTCAGTGCCAGACAAAACCAAAGCGGGCTGAAAGAGTCGCCTTGGAATATCCCCCTCTTTATCTGCAGCGTTCTAGACTGCAACACATTTTCCCCATCACTAAGGTGCAGAGACGTGCTCCACTGCCTCATCGCATGCTGCAGGAACCTAACGACGACGGGATCAATTTTGTAGAGCTCCAATACCCGGACGAGAAACGAGTGAGGTATGGAGTCATAAGCCTTCCTGTAATCGATATAGGCCATGCTTAGGTTCCGCTGATAATAAACCGCCTGGCCGACTATGGTTGCGTCGATGATGGCCTGGTCTTTGCAGCCATGCGTATTTTTTCTGCATCCTTTCTGCTCTTCTGCGATGATATGGTGTTGATCGCAGTGGGCAGAAACTTTGGCGGTTATGATGCTGCTTAATATCTTGTACAGACTCGATAGGCACGTTATCGGCCTGTACTTTGATGGGTTCAATGTGTTGCTGTCTTTCGGGAGGAGGAATGTGACGCCACGGGTGGCGAATTCAGGGAGGTTGTGTGGGTCACGTAGCACCTTGTTGAAGCACTCAGCTATCTTTTGATGTGCGACGGTCAGCTTCTTGTGCCAGAAGTTCTGAACACCATCGGGGCCCGGTGCTGCCCAGTTCCTCAGGTACCGCGAGGCTTCGCGGACATCGTTCTCTTCGACGATGATAGCTGGCATCTCTCCAATTTCACCACAACTCTCCTCCTCCCGTCTTAACCACATTTGCCCGTCGCGATGTTCTACTGGGGTCTCCCAAATACCAGCCCAGAAGTTCGCCACATCGCTAATATCTGGCAAACCTTCGCGGTAGTCGGGCTTCTCGTCGCTAATGTGGTCGTAGAACGCTTTTTCGTTATCTCTGAACATCCGATTTTGTTCCTGGCGCTTTGCAGAGTCAGAGTAACGTTTCAGCCGTTTAGTTAGGACGCTCAATTGCTGTACCAGTGTGTCGAGTTTTTCCGTCAGCTGGTGAGCTCCCAGCTGGCGAAGTTCAGTAGGCCGCACGATCACAGCAACTTGGCGACATAATTTCGCCGATCTGCTGCCTCTTTTGTACGCCATCAGTCTTCCAATTGCGACGCACTTGTTTAGGATCCGTTGCTCCAATCTCCTTCGCCATGGAGGCTCACGCCTTTCACGGAGATGTTGGAGCAGTCCGCCTCTTGGCCTAATACGGTATCCTAAACTTTTGGCGGTCGCCACAGCAGCACAGTAAACTTTCAGTTGCAGCTCCTCCATGTTCTCAGCATCAACCAAGTGCAGCGGAAGAACGTGCTCGTTTATGAGCTTTACTGCACTTGTCAGCCTGCGGGAATGCTGCAACTTCGGGATCCTGGGGCGCGACAATGGGTCTGTGTCGCGGAACTGTGAGATCGCCTCGTCGTAGTGGAAGACCAGATCGCGTAGTAGTTGTTGATCTGGCTGTGGGTCTTCCGGCTCAGGGGGTTGTAGTACTGTGGCCTCCACTGGTGCTGATTCGCGTGCCCCACTCGCGAATGAATTGCTCAGCCGTACTGAACTTCGTCTCGACACATCGCTTGCTCTGTTGTTCCTGGAGCTTATTTCTCTCTGCACCTGCTGCTTGATTTCGTCGATTTGCGTTTGGGAGAGCATGTTGTTGCGTACTATCGCTCTACGCCTCGCGTTCATCGCGTTCTGATCAAGCCTCCCGACGAACTCTGGATACGCTTCCTCGAACATTGTTAGTATTCGAGGGCGACCGCTCATGTCCGTCTCCAAAGCAGTGCAGATGTAATAGGCGCGGATCACGAATTCATTCATTTCGTGTGTCCACATGATCCGTCGCCTAGTGGTACCCACAAGTGTGGACGACTGTCGTCTGGCAGTCGCAACACGTCTCGTAGGCGCAGCGTTTCTTGGGTGATGTCGATGGCTGCTGTTTCCGTGTAGCGGAAGCTCTTCGGGTTGAACCCGGCTGGTGGCCCGCTCTTGCACATCGCCCTCCAGCCGCTGGCCGCTCGCTCTTACGCCCGTTCCAGGACCAGCTCCAGTTCGGGGACCCTCCTCGCATTCTAATTACTCTTCGTGAACGTAGCTCCATTTTCTGGGTGTATCTCCTTTGCCCGGGAGACAGCGGGTTGGCAAGGCCTCCATGACCCGGGAGGCCTTCCCCGGGAGAGATATAGCGCTCTGACTCGCTCGCACCCCCTCACTTAGCCACTTTCGACACCCGTTCTCGGAGCCAAGACCAGGTGTGTGTTTCCAGTTCACGCCCGATCTAAAAATGTCGTCATATGATCTTCGTGGAGGCGTGAGATAGGAACATTTGAGACCAACAGGCAGGCTCCTACCCTATGTTGATCCCCATTTGAGAACCATGCCATTTTTTTTTTGGCAGACTTATCTCACTTCTTAACTAGGCGAACCTAGCCAGAATTTTCACCTGCCCCCGGGCTTCTGAATGCCAAAGGGGGACTAGGCTCTGCGGAATGCACGTATCTGCATGCCCGTGCTGTTTCAGTCCTGACCGAGAAATTGTCGGACAATCGCGCAGGTGCTAAGGATGACCGACTTTTGGATGCCGGCCAATTCCTTCTCCATATTCAACACCTTTAGCGCTTCCAGAAGTGTCTTCGGGACAATTCCAGTTCCAGAGAGAACGACTGGAACAATTCTTGGGACCTCCCTTAGCCCCCACAGTTCCTTGAGCTCCACGGCCAATGGTCGGTACTTGCAGATTTTGCGACCGTGGGTCTCCTCCAGATTCTGGTTCAGTGGAATAGCGACATCGATGATGGTGACTTTGCGGTCGCTCTTGTCGTAAACCATTATATCTGGCCGGTTGTGGTGGATCGAGAGGTCGGTCAGAACAGTGCGATCCCAGTACAGCTTGAAACGGTCATTTTCCAGGACAGGTGCAGGCAGGTACCGGTAGTTTGGTACGTTGTCTTCCAGTAGAGCACATTGGAGCGCCAGTTGTCGATGAACAATACGGGCCACGTTGTTGTGGCGCTCGGTGTAGGCTGCGTTGGCCAAAACGGGACAGCCTCCCATAATGTGCTCTATGTTTTCACCTGGTTGATGGCACATCCGGCAAATGTCATCAACGTCTTGATGCCAGACGTACCGCCTGCAGTTTCTCGTCGGCATTATCCTGTCCTGGATGGCTATCATGTCGGCTTCTACTACTGAAGAGAGTTCACCACGCGTTAGCCACAGATTAGATGCGGCCTTGTCGACGTGTGGCCGATCCAGTTGATGGGGGTGGGCACCATGCACTGCCTTCTGCTTCCAAGCTGCAATCTTCTCCTCCACTGTCTGCAGATTGCAGTTGAGTTGGTACTCCGCTTGCGCCAAGTGCAGAGCGCTGTATCCTCTGTCGGCGGCGCAGACAGCCCGGTATAGCGCGTTTTGGTTGGCGCGTTCTGCGAAGTACTCGCGCAGTTGTCGTACCTGGGCAACACACAGTGCAGATATGTCGACTATTCCAAGTCCCCCTTCTTTGCGTGGCAGTGAAACTCTCTCCAGTGCCGATTGAGGATGGTGCATTCCGGCCTCTTTGAATGCTTTCCTCATCCTCCTCTCAAGGTCCTCTAGGTCAGTTTTGCTCCATTTGACTACACCAAAACTGAAGGTCAGCAGGGGAACCGCGAATGTGTTGATCGCGCGTACCTTGTTCCCCGCGTTGAGGAAAGTCCTCAGGACACAGTTCACTCGACTCAAGAACTTGTCTCGCAGCTCCGTCTTGATGTCGGAGTGGCGAATCCCGGTGAGCTGTCGGAATCCAAGATATTTATAGGATTCGCCACGAACCATGTCTCTTATGAACTCGCCGTCATAGACCTCGTAACCTCCGGATTCAGTAAGCTGCCCTTTCAGCATATGGACACAGCGGCACTTGTCAAGGCCGAACTCCATGCAGATGTCCCTGCTTATGTCTTCGACAACCCGGATAGCTACACCTAGACGCTGACGTGAATCAGCGTAGACCTTGAGATCATCCATGTAGAAGGTATGGGTCCCTTCTTCGTGGGCGCCGTCGCCATACCTTATTTTATAGCCATGACCGTTTCTATTGAGCGTCCTACTGAGGGGGTTCAGTGCCAGACAAAACCAAAGCGGGCTGAAAGAGTCGCCTTGGAATATCCCCCTCTTTATCTGCAGCGTTCTAGACTGCAACACATTTTCCCCATCACTGAGGTGCAGAGACGTACTCCACTGCCTCATCGCATGCTGCAGGAACCTAACGACGACGGGATCAATTTTGTAGAGCTCCAATACCCGGACGAGAAACGAGTGAGGTATGGAGTCATAAGCCTTCCTGTAATCGATGTAGGCCATACTTAGGTTCCGCTGGTTATATACCGCCTGGCCGACTATGGCTGCGTCGATGATGGCCTGGTCTTTGCAGCCATGCGTATTTTTCCTGCATCCTTTCTGCTCTTCTGCGATGATGTGATGCTGTTCGCAGTGAGCAGAAACTTTGGCGGTAATTATGCTGCTCAGTATTTTGTACAGACTCGATAGGCACGTTATCGGTCTGTACTTTGATGGGTTCAATGTGTTGCTGTCTTTCGGGAGGAGGAAGGTGACGCCACGGGTGGCGAATTGAGGAAGGTTGTGTGGGTCACGTAGCACCTTGTTGAAGCACTCAGCTATCTTTGGATGTGCGACGGTCAGCTTCTTGTGCCAAAAGTTCTGGACACCATCGGGGCCCGGTGCTGCCCAGTTCCTCAGGTACCGCGAGGCTTCGCGGACATCGTTCTCTCCGACGATGATAGCTGGCATCTCTCCAATTTCACCACAACTCTCCTCCTCCCGTCTTAACCACATTTGCCCGTCGCGATGTTCTACTGGGGTCTCCCAAATACCAGCCCAGAAGTTCGTCACATCGCTAATATCTGGCAAACCTTCGCGGTAGTCGGGCTTCTCGTCGCTAATGTGGTCGTAGAACGCTTTCTCGTTATCTCTGAACATCCGATTTTGTTCCTGGCGCTTTGCAGAGTCAGAGTAACGTTTCAGCCGTTTTGTAAGGACGCTCAATTGCTGTACCAGTGTGTCGAGTTTTTCCGTCAGCTGGTGAGCTCCCAGCTGGCGAAGTTCAGTAGGCCGCACGATCACAGCAACTTGGCGACATAATTTCACCGATCTGCTGCCTCTTTTGTACGCCATCAGTCTTCCAATTGCGGCGCGCTTGTTTAGGATCCGTTGCTCCAATCTCCTTCGCCATGGAGGCTCACGCCTTTCACGGAGATGTTGGAGCAGTCCGCCTCTTGGCCTAATACGGTATCCTAAACTTTTGGCGGTCGCCACAGCAGCACAGTAAACTTTCAGTTGCAGCTCCTCCATGTTCTCAGCATCAACCAAGTGCAGCGGAAGAACGTGCTCGTTCATGAGCTTTACTGCACTTGTCAGCCTGCGGGAATGCTGCAACTTCGGGATCCTGGGGCGCGACAAAGGGTCCGTGTCGCGGAACTGTGAGATCGCCTCGTCGTAATGGAAGACCAGATCGCGTAGTAGTTGTTGATCTGGCTGTGGGTCTTCCGGCTCAGTGGGTTGTAGTACTGTGGCCTCCACTGGTGCTGATTCGCGTGCCCTACTCGCGAATGAATTGCTCAGCCGTACTGAACTTCGTCTCGACACATCGCTTGCTCTGCTTGTTCTGGAGCTTAGTTCTCTCTGCACCTGCTGCTTGATCTCGTCGACTTGCGTTTGGGAGAGCATGTTGTTGCGTACAATCGCTCTACGCCTCGCGTTCATCGCGTTTTGGTCAAGCCGCCCGACGAACTCTGGATACGCTTCCTCGAACATTGTTAGTATTCGAGGGCGACCGCTCATGTCCGTCTCCAAAGCAGTGCAGATGTAATAGGCGCGGATCACAAATTCGTTCATTTCGTGTGTCCACATGATCCGTCGCCTAGTAGTACCCACAAGTGTGGACGACTGTCGTCTGACAGTCGCAACACGCCTCGTAGGCGCAGCGTTTCGTTGGTGATGTCGATGGCTGCTGTTTCCGTGTGGCGGTAGCTCTTCGGGTTGAACCCGGCTGGTGGCCCGCTCTTGCACATTGCCCTCCAGCCGCTGGCCGCTCGCTCTTACGCCCGTTCCAGGACCAGCTCCAGTTCGGGGACCCTCCTCGGGTGATCGCATTCGTAGTATTCGTCTTGACCTTAGCTCCATTGTCTGGGTGTATCTCCTTTGGCCGGGAGACAGCGGGTTGGCAAGGCCTCCATGACCCGGGAGGCCTTCCCCGGGAGAGATATAGTTTTTTTGGGAGAGCATATTGTTGCGTACAATCGCTCTACGCCTCGCGTTCATCGCGTTTTGGTCAAGCCTCCCGACGAACTCTGGATACGCTTCCTCGAACATTGCGAGTATTCGAGGGCGACCGCTCATGTCCGTCTCCAAAGCAGTGCAGATGTAATAGGCGCGGATCACGAATTCATTCATTTCATGTGTCCACATGATCCGTCGCCTAGTAGTACCCACAAGTGTGGACGACTGTCGTCTGACAGTCGCAACACGCCTCGTAGGCGCAGCGTTTCGTTGGTGATGTCGATGGCTGCTGTTTCCGTGTGGCGGTAGCTCTTCGGGTTGAACCCGACTGGTGGCCCGCTCTTGCACATCGCCCTCCAGCCGCTGGCCGCTCGCTCTTACGCCCGTTCCAGGACCAGCTCCAGTTCGGGGACCCTCCTCGGGCGATCGCATTCTGAGTATTCTTCGTGAACGTAGCTCCATTTTCTGGGTGTATCTCCTTTGCCCGGGAGACAGCGGGTTGGCAAGGCCTCCATGACCCGGGAGGCCTTCCCCGGGAGAGATATAGCGCTCTGACTCGCTCGCACCCCCTCACTTAGCCACTTTCGACACCCGTTCTCGGAGCCAAGACCAGGTGTGTGTTTCCAGTTCACGCCCGATCTAAAAATGTCGTCATATGATCTTCGTGGAGGCGTGAGATAGGAACATTTGAGACCAACAGGTAGGCTCCTACCCTAGTGTTGATCCCCATTTGAGAACCAACTTTTTTTTTATAGCAGACTTATCTCACTTCTTAACTAGGCGAACCTAGCCAGAATTTTCACCTGCCCCCGGGCTTCTAAATGCCGAAGGGGGACTAGGCTCTGCGGAATGCACGTATCTGCATGCTCGTGCTGTTTCAGTCCTGACCGAGAAATTGTCGGACAATCGCGCAGGTGCTAAGGATGACCGACTTTTGGATGCCGGCCAATTCCTTCTCCATGTTCAACACCTTTAGCGCTTCCAGAAGTGTCTTCGGGACAATTCCAGTTCCAGAGAGAACGACTGGAACAATTCTTGGGACCTCCCTTAGCCCCCACAGTTCCTTGAGCTCCACGGCCAATGGTCGGTACTTGCAGATTTTGCGACCGTGGGTCTCCTCCAGATTCTGGTTCAGTGGAATAGCGACATCGATGATGGTGACTTTGCGGTCGCTCTTGTCGTAAACCATTATATCTGGCCGGTTGTGGTGGATCGAGAGGTCGGTCAGAACAGTGCGATCCCAGTACAGCTTGAAACGGTCATTTTCCAGGACAGGTGCAGGCAGGTACCGGTAGTTTGGTACGTTGTCTTCCAGTAGAGCACATTGGAGCGCCAGTTGTCGATGAACAATACGGGCCACGTTGTTGTGGCGCTCGGTGTAGGCTGCGTTGGCCAAAACGGGACAGCCTCCCATAATGTGCTCTATGTTTTCACCTGGTTGATGGCACATCCGGCAAATGTCATCAACGTCTTGATGCCAGACGTACCGCCTGCAGTTTCTCGTCGGCATTATCCTGTCCTGGATGGCTATCATGTCGGCTTCTACTACTGAAGAGAGTTCACCACGCGTTAGCCACAGATTAGATGCGGCCTTGTCGACGTGTGGCCGGTCCAGTTGATGGGGGTGGGCACCATGCACTGCCTTCTGCTTCCAAGCAGCAATCTTCTCCTCCACTGTCTGCAGATTGCAGTTGAGTTGGTACTCCGCTTGCGCCAAGTGCAGAGCGCTGTATCCTCTGTCGGCGGCGCAGACAGCCCGGTATAGCGCGTTTTGGTTGGCGCGTTCTGCGAAGTACTCGCGCAGTTGTCGTACCTGGGCAACACACAGTGCAGATATGTCGACTATTCCAAGTCCCCCTTCTTTGCGTGGCAGTGAAACTCTCTCCAGTGCCGATTGAGGATGGTGCATTCCGGCCTCTTTGAATGCTTTCCTCATCCTCCTCTCAAGGTCCTCTAGGTCAGTTTTGCTCCATTTGACTACACCAAAACTGAAGGTCAGCAGGGGAACCGCGAATGTGTTGATCGCGCGTACCTTGTTCCCCGCGTTGAGGAAAGTCCTCAGGACACAGTTCACTCGACTCAAGAGCTTGTCTCGCAGCTCCGTCTTGATGTCGGAGTGGCGAATCCCGGTGAGCTGTCGGAATCCAAGATATTTATAGGATTCGCCACGAACCATGTCTCTTATGAACTCGCCGTCATAGACCTCGTAACCTCCGGATTCGGTAAGCTGCCCTTTCAGCAGATGGACACAGCGGCACTTGTCGAGGCCGAACTCCATGCAGATGTCCCTGCTTATGTCTTCGACAACCCGGATAGCTACACCTAGACGATGACGTGAATCAGCGTAGACCTTGAGATCATCCATGTAGAAGGTATGGGTCACTTCTTCGTGGGCGCCGTCGCCATACCTTATTTTATAGCCATGACCGTTTCTATTGAGCGTCCTACTGAGGGGGTTCAGTGCCAGACAAAACCAAAGCGGGCTGAAAGAGTCGCCTTGGAATATCCCCCTCTTTATCTGCAGCGTTCTAGACTGCAACACATTTTCCCCATCACTGAGGTGCAGAGACGTGCTCCACTGCCTCATCGCATGCTGCAGGAACCTAACGACGACGGGATCAATCTTGTATAGCTCCAATACCCGGACGAGAAACGAGTGAGGTATGGAGTCATAAGCCTTCCTGTAATCGATGTAGGCCATACTTAGGTTCCGCTGGTTATATACCGCCTGGCCGACTATGGCTGCGTCGATGATGGCCTGGTCTTTGCAGCCATGCGTATTTTTCCTGCATCCTTTCTGCTCTTCTGCGATGATGTGATGCTGTTCGCAGTGAGCAGAAACTTTGGCGGTAATTATGCTGCTCAGTATTTTGTACAGACTCGATAGGCACGTTATCGGTCTGTACTTTGATGGGTTCAATGTGTTGCTGTCTTTCGGGAGGAGGAAGGTGACGCCACGGGTGGCGAATTCAGGAAGGTTGTGTGGGTCACGTAGCACCTTGTTGAAGCACTCAGCTATCTTTGGATGTGCGACGGTCAGCTTCTTGTGCCCAAAGTTCTGGACACCATCGGGGCCCGGTGCTGCCCAGTTCCTCAGGTACCGCGAGGCTTCGCGGACATCGTTCTCTCCGACGATGATAGCTGGCATCTCTCCAATTTCACCACAACTCTCCTCCTCCCGTCTTAACCACATTTGCCCGTCGCGATGTTCTACTGGGGTCTCCCAGATACCAGCCCAGAAGTTCGTCACATCGCTAATATCTGGCAAACCTTCGCGGTAGTCGGGCTTCTCGTCGCTAATGTGGTCGTAGAACGCTTTCTCGTTATCTCTGAACATCCGATTTTGTTCCTGGCGCTTTGCAGAGTCAGAGTAACGTTTCAGCCGTTTTGTAAGGACGCTCAATTGCTGTACCAGTGTGTCGAGTTTTTCCGTCAGCTGGTGAGCTCCCAGCTGGCGAAGTTCAGTAGGCCGCACGATCACAGCAACTTGGCGACATAATTTCGCCGATCTGCTGCCTCTTTTGTACGCCATCAGTCTTCCAATTGCGGCGCGCTTGTTTAGGATCCGTTGCTCCAATCTCCTTCGCCATGGAGGCTCACGCCTTTCACGGAGATGTTGGAGCAGTCTGCCTCTTGGCCTAATACGGTATCCTAAACTTTTGGCGGTCGCCACAGCAGCACAGTAAACTTTCAGTTGCAGCTCCTCCATGTTCTCAGCATCAACCAAGTGCAGCGGAAGAACGTGCTCGTTCATGAGCTTTACTGCACTTGTCAGCCTGCGGGAATGCTGTAACTTCGGGATCCTGGGGCGCGACAAAGGGTCCGTGTCGCGGAACTGTGAGATCGCCTCGTCGTAATGGAAGACCAGATCGCGTAGTAGTTGTTGATCTGGCTGTGGGTCTTCCGGCTCAGGGGGTTGTTGTACTGTGGCCTCCACTGGTGCTGATTCGCGTGCCCCACTCGCGAATGAATTGCTCAGCCGTACTGAACTTCGTCTCGACACATCGCTTGCTCTGCTTGTTCTGGAGCTTAGTTCTCTCTGCACCTGCTGCTTGATCTCGTCGACTTGCGTTTGGGAGAGCATATTGTTGCGTACAATCGCTCTACGCCTCGCGTTCATCGCGTTTTGGTCAAGCCTCCCGACGAACTCTGGATACGCTTCCTCGAACATTGTTAGTATTCGAGGGCGACCGCTCATGTCCGTCTCCAAAGCAGTGCAGATGTAATAGGCGCGGATCACAAATTCGTTCATTTCGTGTGTCCACATGATCCGTCGCCTAGTAGTACCCACAAGTGTGGACGACTGTCGTCTGACAGTCGCAACACGCCTCGTAGGCGCAGCGTTTCGTTGGTGATGTCGATGGCTGCTGTTTCCGTGTGGCGGTAGCTCTTCGGGTTGAACCCGGCTGGTGGCCCGCTCTTGCACATCGCCCTCCAGCCGCTGGCCGCTCGCTCTTACTCCCGTTCCAGGACCAGCTCCAGTTCGGGGACCCTCCTCGGGCGATCGCATTCTAAGTATTCTTCGTGAACGTAGCTCCATTTTCTGGGTGTATCTCCTTTGCCCGGGAGACAGCGGGTTGGCAAGGCCTCCATGACCCGGGAGGCCTTCCCCGGGAGAGATATAGCGCTCTGACTCGCTCGCACCCCCTCACTTAGCCACTTTCGACACCCGTTCTCGGAGCCAAGACCAGGTGTGTGTTTCCAGTTCACGCCCGATCTAAAAATGTCGTCATATGATCTTCGTGGAGGCGTGAGATAGGAACATTTGAGACCAACGGGCAGGCTCCTACCCTAGTGTTGATCCCCATTTTTTTTTTGTTTTTTTTTTTTTTTTGACAGACTTATCTCACTTCTTAACTAGGCGAACCTAGCCAGAATTTTCACCTGCCCCCGGGCTTCTGAATGCCAAAGGGGGACTAGGCTCTGCGGAATGCACGTATCTGCATGCTCGTGCTGTTTCAGTCCTGACCGAGAAATTGTCGGACAATCGCGCAGATGCTAAGGATGACCGACTTTTGGATGCCGGCCAATTCCTTCTCCATGTTCAACACCTTTAGCGCTTCCAGAAGTGTCTTCGGGATAATTCCAGTTCCAGAGAGAACGACTGGAACAATTCTTGGGACCTCCCTTAGCCCCCACAGTTCCTTGAGCTCCACGGCCAATGGTCGGTACTTGCAGATTTTGCGACCGTGGGTCTCCTCCAGATTCTGGTTCAGTGGAATAGCGACATCGATGATGGTGACTTTGCGGTCGCTCTTGTCGTAAACCATTATATCTGGGCGGTTGTGGTGGATCGAGAGGTCGGTCAGAACAGTGCGATCCCAGTACAGCTTGAAACGGTCATTTTCCAGGACAGGTGCAGGCAGGTACCGGTAGTTTGGTACGTTGTCTTCCAGTAGAGCACATTGGAGCGCCAGTTGTCGATGAACAATACGGGCCACGTTGTTGTGGCGCTCGGTGTAGGCTGCGTTGGCCAAAACGGGACAGCCTCCCATAATGTGTTCTATGTTTTCACCTGGTTGATGGCACATCCGGCAAATGTCATCAACGTCTTGATGCCAGACGTACCGCCTGCAGTTTCTCGTCGGCATTATCCTGTCCTGGATGGCTATCATGTCGGCTTCTACTACTGAAGAGAGTTCACCACGCGTTAGCCACAGATTAGATGCGGCCTTGTCGACGTGTGGCCGGTCCAGTTGATGGGGGTGGGCACCATGCACTGCCTTCTGCTTCCAAGCTGCAATCTTCTCCTCCACTGTCTGCAGATTGCAGTTTAGTTGGTACTCCGCTTGCGCCAAGTGCAGAGCGCTGTATCCTCTGTCAGCGGCGCAGACAGCCCGGTATAGCGCGTTTTGGTTGGCGCGTTCTGCGAAGTACTCGCGCAGTTGTCGTACCTGGGCAACACACAGTGCAGAAATGTCGACGATTCCAAGTCCCCCTTCTTTGCGTGGTAGTGAAACTCTCTCCAGTGCCGATTGAGGATGGTGCATTCCGGCCTCTTTGAATGCTTTCCTCATCCTCCTCTCAAGGTCCTCTAGGTCAGTTTTGCTCCTTTTGACTACACCAAAACTGAAGGTCAGCAGGGGAACCGCGAATGTGTTGATCGCGCGTACCTTGTTCCCCGCGTTGAGGAAAGTCCTCAGGACACAGTTCACTCGACTCAAGAACTTGTCTCGCAGCTCCGTCTTGATGTCGGAGTGGCGAATCCCGGTGAGCTGTCGGACCCCAAAAAAATATCTTATTTTCTTTCAAACCGTAAACCCGTGTGGTTGTACGGCATCGGCATCGTGGACGTAACAAAGGAGGACAAGTTAAGGGAAAGGCAAAGTCTCACTCGAACCGTGCAAGTCTCCAGTTCCCTGTTGGTCGCATTCACTGATTGCTCGGCAAGGGTAACTAGGCCGAACGGATTGGTGCCGGAGCACCAGTATACCTAACAGCGATTATAGAGTTTCGGCCGTCGGAGTGCTCGAGTTGGCTTGCAAAGCTGCTCACGACAATCAGAAAACCCGCATCAAGAACAGAGCAGCTTCGGTTCGGCGCTCATCAAGGCAACAATTAGTTTCAGTGAGTGGCAAAGTGTTTCTCCGGCACGTCGCATCAAATGTAATTTACTGAACAACATGTCACAAGCTGGATGGGAAGAAATTTTCGAACTGTGAAAGCTGTGGCGAGTGGCAAACGCAATAGCTAAACAGGAAGGTTTAACCGAACAAGATGGGAATATCGAGTGATAACAAAAACACAACACCAAAGGTTCTTTTCAGAACCATCAACATATTCATGAAGAGTAAACAGTAAACTAATCCATTTTTAAGGTAGATAGGTAGGTATTCACGTAGGAGAAGGAAATAAAACAATATATTTAAAATATATATTTAACAAAAGCTGTCCCCTTTGTATAGTCCTACGTCACTACGGTTATGTCCCCGACATTACCCACCCGTCTTTTTTCAGTAACGATTAGTTATTTCCACATTTTCCTTGATACTGGAAGCCCACCAGTGGTTAATTCCAAATCGATAACCACCTGTTAATAGCACTTGATTGAAACATATTTGGTCACAGTGTTACATGGATAGAAAACATTCAATTAAATTCTTTCACATGAATATATTTTGAAAATTCCCAGAGGAACTGGCAGATTATTTTCAGTAACGATTAGATATTTCCACATTTTCCTCGATACTGGAAGCCCACCAGTGGTTAATTCCAACTCGATAACCACCTGTTAATAGCACTTGATTGAAACATATTTGGTCACAGTGTTACATGGATAGAAAACATTCAATTAAACTCTTTCACATGAATATATTTTGAAAATTCCCAAAGGAACTGGCAGATTATTTTCCAGCAATGATTAGATCTTTCCGGAACTTTCTCGATGCTGAATGGCATCCTAACGAAAAGAGTTCTGCGCGTGTATGTGTCGATCCTTCGCCGTCCACCTCCTCCAGCACGTTAGGCAACGATGTTGTCTTGTCGATGTCCTCACGAAAAATGAATGTGTCTCACCACCAGAATATCGCTTAAGTATGCTTTTTGTGTGTGATTAAATCGAGAGAAGGTGTGGTTTACAATGGCAATTTGGTAGGCAAACTAGAGGGGAATGAACTCTCTGAGCTCGGAACTTTCGGCGACTGAGCAATAATCGATTGCGGGCGCATACAATATTGGATACGGAAATATCCTACTGATGGGGAAGAATAATCTTCTGAAGCTATCCTGTTAATTGCGATTGATTGAAAAACCACAAAACCAAATGTATTTGGTCACAGTGTTACATGGATAGAAAACATTCAATTAAACTCTTTCACATGAATATATTTTGAAAATTCCCAAAGGAACTGGCAGATTATATTCAGTAACGATTAGATATTCCCACATTTTCCTCGATACTGGAAGCCCACCAGTGGTTAATGCCAACTCGATAACCACCTGTTAATAGCACTTGATTGAAACATATTTGGTCACAGTGTAACATGGATAGAAAACATTCAATTAAACTCTTTCACATGAATATATTTTGAAAATTCCCAGAGGAACTGGCAGATTATTTTCAGTAACGATTAGTTATTTCCACATTTTCCTCGATACTGGAAGAAGCCCACCAGTGGTTAATGCCAACTCGATAACCACCTGTTAATAGCACTTGATTGAAACATATTTGGTCACAGTGTTACATGGATAGAAAACATTCAATTAAATTCTTTCACATGAATATATTTTGAAAATTCCCAAAGGAACTGGCAGATTATTTTCAGTAACGATTAGATATTTCCACATTTTCCTCGATACTGGAAGCCCACCAGTGGTTAATGCCAACTCGATAACCACCTGTTAATAGCACTTGATTGAAACATATTTGGTCACAGTGTAACATGGATAGAAAACATTCAATTAAACTCTTTCACATGAATATATTTTGAAAATTCCCAGAGGAACTGGCAGATTATTTTCAGTAACGATTAGTTATTTCCACATTTTCCTCGATACTGGAAGAAGCCCACCAGTGGTTAATGCCAACTCGATAACCACCTGTTAATAGCACTTGATTGAAACATATTTGGTCACAGTGTTACATGGATAGAAAACATTCAATTAAATTCTTTCACATGAATATATTTTGAAAATTCCCAAAGGAACTGGCAGATTATTTTCAGTAACGATTAGATATTTCCACATTTTCCTCGATACTGGAAGCCCACCAGTGGTTAATGCCAACTCGATAACCACCTGTTAATAGCACTTGGTTGAAACATATTTGGTCACAGTGTAACATGGATAGAAAACATTCAATTAAACTCTTTCACATGAATATATTTTGAAAATTCCCAAAGGAACTGGCAGATTATTTTCCAGCAATGATTAGATCTTTCCGGAACTTTCTCGATGCTGAATGGCATCCTAACGGAAAGAGTTCTGCGCGTGTATGTGTCGATCCTTCGCCGTCCACCTCCTCCAGCACGTTAGGCAACGATGTTGTCTTTCTTTCTTTCTTTGTTTTTAAGAGGCTTTAAACTTTGCAGTTCATTCGCCTCTAGCCCAGTGAAGAGCCACAATAAAACCAGTCCAGAGGGGACTGGCGAGAGGGAAACCAACAAAATCACTCATCAGACCTGTCCGCTCGACTCTCGGTTAAAGAAGAAGGTAGGAAGGTATCCTATGCTTCATAAGATATTTAATATATGCTGTAAAGAAAAGTAAAAATTTACTGATCCGAGGACCAAAGCATTAACGAAGCACAAGTGACCCAGCGAAAGGCGTGTTCCAAAGCCAAAAAACAAAACGGCCCTTCTCAGGAGGATAGGAAGGAAAGGAGTGGAAGGGATTTGGGTGAGATTAGTGGAGTGGGAGGGGGTGGGAGTGGTATGGGAAGGAAAGAGGGGAGGAGTGGGTGTGGGGTGGGGTGAAATGAAATGAAATACAGTTTGAATAGATAATAAAATATAGTGGTTTTGAATTTAATGGTATATAGTATAACTGAAAAATGGAGAGGTTTATTTAATGAATTTATCCTCCTTGGTGAGTGTGGCTGTAGGAATAGGAAGTTGATTAAAGTATAATGTAATGGATAGAAGATAGGTGTGGGTATGAAAGTATATATTATATTATTTGTTATTTATTATTATTGAATGCGTGTATATACATGTATGAATACCTTCCTTCCGACCCGTACATACATGTGTATACACACATAAACACGCATACATGACTGTGAAGTGGCGAACTTTAATAAGCAATTTCCAAGGTATTTAGTTTTTCGGTTTAGATTTTACCAAAGAAGTCGGTTTCTTTCAGAAACGCAATTAAATTGGTTTCTTGGGTCTCGTCTCTACTGAGGATATCTCGGAGACTCTGACCTATGTTGTGTCGGACTCGAGCATCTTTGGTATGTTGACATTCAAGTAAAAGATAGCTAACGGAAACCGGAGCTTCGTTGCAAGCACATTGGGGTTTTTCGGCTCTGCAGAACAAGTGTGAGTGGGTGAAGTTAGTGTGCCCAATTCGAAGACGGGTAAGGACTTGCCTTTCCCTACTATTGAGACGGTCCTCCCAAGGGAGAGTGGAATTTTTGATTTTATGAAGATGAGTGGGACGGCTGTTTATCCAACCTATGTCCCAACTTTCACGGACTTGCTGTTTTACCCAGCGGACAATGTCAGATGGAGGACAGGGCATGTCTGGGGGATCTATTTTGCTGCCCTTGCCGGCCAGTATGTCGGCGGCTGTGTTTCCGCGGATTCTTGAGTGACCAGGAACCCAGCAGAAGGAGATGTTTTTATTTGAAGCAGCCTCTTCTGTTTGCTTAATCCATGGGTGTTTGCTGTTTCCACTTAGAAGATCGTGGAGACAGCTAGCTGAGTCTGAGAATATTGTGGTAGGAAGAAACTCATGGGTGCATTCTTGGGTAGCTATTAAAAGGGCGAAAGCTTCCGCACTGAAGATGGAGCATTGCGGTGGAAGAGAAAAGCTACCAGTGTATCTACTCTCAAAGATTCCACATCCAACTCCATCGGCACTGACTGAACCATCTGTGTATACCTGGTGGTTGATTTGAAAATTGGATGCAACGAGGTTATTGAAGCAGGCTTTGACTTTTGGAGAAGGGTCTCCCGCTCGAACTGCCTTGAGAAGTTCAAGGTTAATGTTCGGCGGTTTGACGTTCCAATTTCTTCCCGTCGCAGATGAACGTTCACATATATCGGGAAGATCTTTGTTCGTGAGATTTTTGAACCATGTTTTAGCTCTATGTATTAATGGGACATTGTGGTCGCTTTCGGGGAGTGACAAGTGACGGATGGCTTTATTAGTGATGGCTTTTGTTACCAGGTGGATGAAGGGAAGTTGCCCACTTTCTGCCATTACAGCAAGAGTAGGACTGGTGGGAAAAGCGCCAATTGCGAGCCTAATTGCTTTATTGTAAATTGGTTGAATGGTGTTTAACACCTTGTCCCCTCCACGGCTGAAGGTGCCTATTCCGTAAAGAATTTGTGGGACCAACCAAACATTTACAACATTTAGCAGCGTCTTTCTATGGCCAGAGGCTAGGTTGCCTGCGATAGCCTTGATGATGTTCAATTTCTTTCTGGTGGCTATTTTGGTCTTTTGGGAATGTGATAGGAAGTTGAGTTTCTTGTCGAAAGTAACCCCTAGTATTTTCAATGTCCTCATTGTAGGGATCGGGATTTTGTTGAGCTGAAGATAGGTTCTCCTTCTGAGAGCTTTTCCGATATGTATGTGTTTGGATTTCTCCGGGGAAAGTTTGAAACCTGTTTTTAGAGCCCAGTTTTGGATGGAGTCTAAGGTTTTTTGAAGCCTCTTTCTCTGAATTAAGCCGAAGCAGCTCGTAGAGATAAGAGTGATGTCATCTGCATAGACTATGACCTTTATATGGTCCGGGATAATCTCGAATAGTGATTGCATGGCAATGTTGAAGAGGGTTGGTGAAAGTGCTGAGCCTTGTGGGAAGCCGTTTTCTGGGATTTTTAGAGAAGATTGGTGGTTGTTAATAACGGTTTTGAAAGACCGGTTTTCTAGAAAACTTTTAATGAAGAGACCTAATCTCCCACGAATCCCCCAGTCGAAAAGGCTTTTCAGCACTGGGTACCTCCATGCCCGATCGAAGGCCTTGGATAAATCCAGGGAAACAATATCAATGTGGTGTAATTTTTCAGTTGCGTCGTCTAGGATTTTTTCGATTGCTACAAGGCAATCTTCTGTACCTTTTCCCGCACGGAATGCGAATTGTCTGGGATCAATCAGCTTATTTGACTCTAGAAAAGTCGTTAAGCGTCGATTGATCATTTTTTCCAAGACTTTTCCAACACAACTTAGGAGAGTGATGGGGCGGAAATTGTCAAGAAGATGATTGTTCATGTCTGGTTTCGGGATACAGATCATTAAACCCTCTTTCCAGCAACTGGGGAGGGTTCCACTGTCCCAGACTTTGTTGAGGAGCTTCAGAAGTGCTTTTTTCCCGAGATGGGGTAGATTCTTAAGCATAGGGTAGCTGATGTCATCAGGTCCTGTGGATCCTTGTTTGACTTTGTTCAGTACCCAATCGAGCTCTTTGAGGGAGAGGTTTTTGTTGAAGTCGAATTCCACATCGGTATGAAAATCGATGGGAATTCTTTCGCATTCCGTTTTGTGGGTTAGAAAGGTTTGGTCGTAGTTTTGATTGGAGGAGGCGGAAACAAAGAAATCTCCAAACGCCTCAGCGATGATTTTCCGGTCATTGGCGTATTGACCGTTAATTAGGAGATTATATTCTTTGCTTCTTTTCTTTCCATGAAGCCTGCCAATCTTACTCCATAAATCCTTTGTTGACGCGTTGGGATTAATTTCGCTGACGAATTTAACCCAACTGTTGTGCTTGGCTGTGTTGATAGCAGTCTTAGCTTCTTTGCGAGCCCTTTGGAACTCTGCAAGCAGAGTGGGTCTCAGTGGGCTGTCCGGATGGGCCTTTCTTAATTTGCGTAGGGCCTTACGTCGACCTTTGATCGCTGCCTTCAGCTCAGGCGACCACCATGGGACACATTTCCTGCCAGGGATGCCACTGGTTCTGGGGATGTGCACCATTGCAACTTCTAGGACAACTTTGGAGAATTCCTCGGCTGTCCAATCTCGTTTAGCGGAGAGGCGGTTTTCAATGTCAAACTGATAGCCAGCCCAGTCAGCGTATTCAAATTTCCATCTTGGCCTTGTTGAAAACTCTGGAGAAGTTTGGCCGAAGGAAGTGAAGATTGGAAAATGATCGCTTCCGCAAGTATCATCGTGGATGTTCCAAGAAAGTTTTGAAGATAGTTTGTCTGATACTATAGTGAGATCGATGGCTGAAGTAGTACCAGAATAATGGATTCTGGTGTGTTGGCCGTTGTTAAGAAGGAGAAGAGAATTGTCGGATATGAAATCCTCAATGATGGATCCTTTTCGATCGAGGTATGCACCTCCCCAGGCGTATGAGTGGGCGTTGAAATCACCCATAAGCATGATTGGGGCGGGAAGTTGGGCGAACAGATGGTCCAGTTGGCCGCGTAGAGTGTTCGGATCGGAATCATAAGTGATGTAGATGCTAACGACGGTGATTGGAAAGGGGTGTTTAATGCGCACTACCACTGCCTGAAGATCAGTGGTAATGGGAAGAAGATCATGTGGAGTGCCATCTTTGATTGCGATTGCAACTCCGTTTTTTGAGGGGTTGGGACCCTCTTTAAAGTATGTGATGTACTTTGAAATAAAATTTTTATCGAAGTTGTTTGGAGTCATAGTTTCTTGAAGGGCTATGACTGTGGGATTAGAGTTTGAAATAAGCATTTTCAATTCTAGAATATTTCGTCGGATACTTCTGATGTTCCATTGTATCCCGAATTTCTGTGTTGGAGTGAATGTGTTGGTGTTTTTAACTCTAATTCCTAAGTCTTAATTGTGTGTATGTTTGAACTATTCAAAGAGAATTAGTTCGATGGTCCTTTACCCTTGGAAAGAGAAGCTTTCTTTGAGGTATTGGTGTTGTTTTTGTTTGGTGTAGAAGTCTTTGGAGTGTTTGTTGTGTTTGTGTTGTTTTTTGTTGAATGTGCGTTGCTGTTGTTGTTATTGTTGTTTTTTGTTTGATGTGTGTTGTTGTTGTTGTTTTTTTTTTGTGTTGTGTTGTTATTTGTTGGTGGTGTAGTTCTTTGTTCGTTTTTTGTTCTTTTCTTGTCCTTGTTATTTTGGATTTCATTTTCGGATTTTTGATCTGAATCAGAAGATGATCCTTTCGCCATTTTCCGTTTATTTTTATTTTTGTTTGGAACATCAGAAGTGTCCATTGAAATGACTGATTCGGATTCGGATTCCGTTGTTGAGCTGTCGGTTGTCGACTCTGTCATAGAAGTATCGATTGTAGTGTCAATTGGGGGAGTGCTTTCGCGGCTAGAAGAGGCCGAAGCGGCCGAGGCGCAGTTGCATTTGCAGTTGCAGCTGGGTGTTGGTTTTTGCAAGTTGGAGAGTCTGTCTTGCAGAACACTTGCAAAAGTTGGTCCATTATTTTGACCGTTGTATCTTTCTTTCGCCTCTTTGTAGGAGATACCATAGTCGATTCTTATTTTTGTGATGTTGTTCTCAGTTTGCCATACGGGGCATTTCCTGTTCGAAGAGGAATGGTCCCCTTGGCAATTCAAGCAAAATGCTGAAGCATTGCAGGTTTTAATTCCATCCTTTTGTTCTGGATGTTCCTGTCCACAATTTCGGCAAAGCGGGTTCTCGCGTTTGCATCGCTTGCTCGTATGTCCAAATTTATAGCATTTGAAACATTGCATTGGGTTGGGATAGAAATTTCTAGTCCCAGCCCGAATAAATCCGAAGTTAATAAAATCGGGAACAACAGTTCCACGAATTGTCAAAATGAGAGTAGCGGTTGGGATAACAATGTTATTCTCCTTCCTGGTGATTCGCTTGACATCGATCACACCTTGATCGGAAAGCTCTGTCACCAGTTCGGATTCTTTGATGTCAATTACATCACGGCAAGTAACAACGCATTTACGTTGATTTAGAGTAGGGTGGTAGATTACTTCGATAGGGGTTTCATCGATCAATTTGTTGATTAAAAGGAGCTTACCAATTATATCCTCGTCCTTGGCCGTAAGGATATACTGCGTCCTCTTTTTGTCGTCCCGTTGCGGTCGCGCTGTGTAGTATTTCTTTCCTACAGCGTTGGCGATCGTCTTACTCACGACGAACGGGTTAGTCGGGATCGCATTCTCTCCTGTGGCACGAAGTAACAGGATCTGAAGGTTGCCGTTCAGTGGGTCGGCCCACCTTGGAGCAGTACGTTGGGTAGGTTTACCCTCGTACAAATTTGTAGCCCGGCCTCCCGGAGGCCCGGAGCTACTGGAAGCCATGCTGTTGTCGGCTACCCCCTAGGTATAGCCGACAGATCGATTTATTATTTAAGGAGAGAACACTTATGAGGGCTTTCACTTTGGGATATTATCTAGAAAAACACTGTCACTTTTTTTATAGAGCTCTTACAAAAACCACCAATAACCGCGAACAATTTAGGGGAATAAACTTTTGAATTTGTTTTCCTTCAGTCACTTCACCGTCCGTAATGCGTGTTTTTTTTTTTTTAGTTTTTTGTTTATGTTAAAAATCACTACGATACCAGAAAAGAAACTGGCACCACTGCCCAAAGGAAAAAGGGGGCGTGGCGTCGGTGACGCCGCAAAAGCGCGCGCTTTTCCGGTTTGCCGGCAAGCGCCCGCTCCTAAAGCCGGGTTCAGACGGTGCGAGCAAGCATACGAGTCGGTCTAGTCAGTTACTGCAGTGCAGCTACTCACACCGTGTGAACACATCATGCCAGTTATTGTCATGTGTGATCCGGCGTGCGAGCTACTTCAAAGTTTTTTGAATTTACTCGCACTCGCATGCTTCAAAACGTCAAAAACAGAATTTAGCGTTCGAATCAGGGATGCCAAATGTAAAGAAATGTCTCTATTTTTAAGATATTTGAAAATATGCGAAGATATTTATAGACTTGAAAATTATTGGAAAAACAAATAAAACCCTCATAGTTTCTTAACGAAATCATTGTTATTCTGTTTTGCACGCTGGCGGGGCACGCTTTCTTTTTGAGATAGTTTTCTGGAGAATGTCTAATATAGAATCATTATCAGGCACAATTTTCATTCAAAATTCACTCACAACTTGCGAAAAAAAGTAAGGTTCTAAGAAACAGAATACATATTCGATTTAAAAAAGTACATTTTCATTCATTATTTTAATTTTTGACGCGTGTGAATAAAATTTTAAAAAGTCTTCTAGACTATCATTTAAAGCATCACATACTTCCGGAATTATCTTAGCTATGGATGCTTTCGAGATTCTAAAAAATATCGACAACAATCTGAACAATATTCCAGAAGAAAGGCATATCAATGTCATTTATATTATCACTCTTGCAGGTACAGCATCCTTCATGAGTGTATCTTGGCGTTGTATTTGTGGAGCAATTAAATTCAACAGTTTTTCCACTTGTTCAGGTGTTATTCTCAACACTGCTCTGTAATCTCTATAAAATTGTGTAATGATACATTCAACTGAAAACCTAAGATGAAAACTACCAATAAAGAAGTCGATTTCGGACCAATCATTTGACAAAATTCGGACCTGATTGCTGTTTCTGACTATTTGATGGACATTTGAAAAATCGCCTGGCATCCCAGGTAAACCCGTGCCGTAGTATCTAGTTTCTCGCCAGCAGCTCACACTATGTGAACGGACAAGGCGAGTCAACCAATTGTCAAGCGAGTCCACCGGGTCAGTAGCTGCTCATTGTCAAGTCAGCTACTAGCAACGTATAAATGGGCCTTAACGGTCGAAACTAGCCGTTGCTATCTGCTTCTCCTTCTGCTGCCACTTAAAAATAATTAAAGTTAACTCCTTCGGAATCGCCAGGGGGAGACGTCCTAGTCCGCTGTCCAAAACGCCAAACTGCCGAGCTGAAAAAAACGTGACCTTCTCGGTCGGAGGTTAAAATCAGTATGACGATGTTGTCTTGTCGATGTCCTCACGAAAAATGAATGTGTCTCACCACCAGAATATCGCTTAAGTATGCTTTTTGTGTGTGATTGAATCGAGAGAAGGTGTGGTTTACGATGGCAATTTGGAAGGCAAACTAGAGGGGAATGAACTCTCTGAGCTCGGAACTTTCGGCGACTGAGCAATAATCGATTGCGGGCGCGTACAATATTGGATACGGAAATATCCTACTGATGTGGAAGAATAATCTTCTGAAGCTATCCTGTTAATTGCGATTGATTGAAAAACCACAAAACCAAATGTATTTGGTCACAGTGTTACATGGATAGAAAACATTCAATTAAACTCTTTCACATGAATATATTTTGAAAATTCCCAAAGGAACTGGCAGATTATTTTCAGTAACGATTAGATATTTCCACATTTTCCTCGATACTGGAAGCCCACCAGTGGTTAATGCCAACTCGATAACCACCTGTTAATAGCACTTGATTGAAACATATTTGGTCACAGTGTAACATGGATAGAAAACATTCAATTAAACTCTTTCACATGAATATATTTTGAAAATTCCCAGAGGAACTGGCAGATTATTTTCAGTAACGATTAGTTATTTCCACATTTTCCTCGATACTGGAAGCCCACCATTGGTTAATGCCAACTCGATAACCACCTGTTAATAGCACTTGATTGAAACATATTTGGTCACAGTGTAACATGGATAGAAAACATTCAATTAAACTCTTTCACATGAATATATTTTGAAAATTCCCAAAGGAACTGGCAGATTATTTTCAGTAACGATTAGATATTTCCACATTTTCCTCGATACTGGAAGCCCACCAGTGGTTAATGCCAACTCGATAACCACCTGTTAATAGCACTTGATTGAAACATATTTGGTCACAGTGTTACATGGATAGAAAACATTCAATTAAACTCTTTCACATGAATATATTTTGAAAATTCCCAAAGGAACTGGCAGATTATTTTAAGTAACGATTAGTTATTTCCACATTTTCCTCGATACTGAAAGCCCACCAGTGGTTAATACCAACTCGATAACCACCTGTTAATAGCACTTGATTGAAACATATTTGGTCACAGTGTTACATGGATAGAAAACATTCAATTAAACTCTTTCACATGAATATATTTCGAAAATTCCCAAAGGAACTGGCAGATTATTTTCCAGCAATGATTAGATCTTTCCGGAACTTTCTCGATGCTGAATGGCATCCTAACGAAAAGAGTTCTGCGCGTGTATGTGTCGATCCTTCGCCGTCCACCTCCTCCAGCACGTTAGGCAACGATGTTGTCTTGTCGATGTCCTCACGAAAAATGAATGTGTCTCACCACCAGAATATCGCTTAAGTATGCTTTTTGTGTGTGATTAAATCGAGAGAAGGTGTGGTTTACAATGGCAATTTGGAAGGCAAACTAGAGGGGAATGAACTCTCTGAGCTCGGAACTTTCGGCGACTGAGCAATAATCGATTGCGGGCGCATACAATATTGGATACGGAAATATCCTACTGATGGGGAAGAATAATCTTCTGAAGCTATCCTGTTAATTGCGATTGATTGAAAAACCACAAAACCAAATGTATTTGGTCACAGTGTTACATGGATAGAAAACATTCAATTAAACTCTTTCACATGAATATATTTTGAAAATTCCCAAAGGAACTGGCAGATTATATTCAGTAACGATTAGATATTCCCACATTTTCCTCGATACTGGAAGCCCACCAGTGGTTAATGCCAACTCGATAACCACCTGTTAATAGCACTTGATTGAAACATATTTGGTCACAGTGTTACATGGATAGAAAACATTCAATTAAACTCTTTCACATGAATATATTTCGAAAATTCCCAAAGGAACTGGCAGATTATTTTCCAGCAATGATTAGATCTTTCCGGAACTTTCTCGATGCTGAATGGCATCCTAACGAAAAGAGTTCTGCGCGTGTATGTGTCGATCCTTCGCCGTCCACCTCCTCCAGCACGTTAGGCAACGATGTTGTCTTGTCGATGTCCTCACGAAAAATGAATGTGTCTCACCACCAGAATATCGCTTAAGTATGCTTTTTGTGTGTGATTAAATCGAGAGAAGGTGTGGTTTACAATGGCAATTTGGAAGGCAAACTAGAGGGGAATGAACTCTCTGAGCTCGGAACTTTCGGCGACTGAGCAATAATCGATTGCGGGCGCATACAATATTGGATACGGAAATATCCTACTGATGGGGAAGAATAATCTTCTGAAGCTATCCTGTTAATTGCGATTGATTGAAAAACCACAAAACCAAATGTATTTGGTCACAGTGTTACATGGATAGAAAACATTCAATTAAACTCTTTCACATGAATATATTTTGAAAATTCCCAAAGGAACTGGCAGATTATATTCAGTAACGATTAGATATTCCCACATTTTCCTCGATACTGGAAGCCCACCAGTGGTTAATGCCAACTCGATAACCACCTGTTAATAGCACTTGATTGAAACATATTTGGTCACAGTGTAACATGGATAGAAAACATTCAATTAAACTCTTTCACATGAATATATTTTGAAAATTCCCAGAGGAACTGGCAGATTATTTTCAGTAACGATTAGTTATTTCCACATTTTCCTCGATACTGGAAGAAGCCCACCAGTGGTTAATGCCAACTCGATAACCACCTGTTAATAGCACTTGATTGAAACATATTTGGTCACAGTGTTACATGGATAGAAAACATTCAATTAAATTCTTTCACATGAATATATTTTGAAAATTCCCAAAGGAACTGGCAGATTATTTTCAGTAACGATTAGATATTTCCACATTTTCCTCGATACTGGAAGCCCACCAGTGGTTAATGCCAACTCGATAACCACCTGTTAATAGCACTTGATTGAAACATATTTGGTCACAGTGTAACATGGATAGAAAACATTCAATTAAACTCTTTCACATGAATATATTTTGAAAATTCCCAGAGGAACTGGCAGATTATTTTCAGTAACGATTAGATATTTCCACATTTTCCTCGATACTGGAAGCCCACCAGTGGTTAATGCCAACTCGATAACCACCTGTTAATAGCACTTGGTTGAAACATATTTGGTCACAGTGTAACATGGATAGAAAACATTCAATTAAACTCTTTCACATGAATATATTTTGAAAATTCCCAAAAGAAACGGGCAGATTCTTTTCCAGCAATGATTAGATCTTTCCGGAACTTTCTCGATGCTGAATGGCATCCTAACGGAAAGAGTTCTGCGCGTGTATGTGTCGATCCTTCGCCGTCCACCTCCTCCAGCACGTTAGGCAACGATGTTGTCTTTCTTTCTTTCTTTGTTTTTAAGAGGCTTTAAACTTTGCAGTTCATTCGCCTCTAGCCCAGTGAAGAGCCACAATAAAACCAGCCCAGAGGGGACTGGCGAGAGGGAAACCAACAAAATCACTCATCAGACCTGTCCGCTCGACTCTCGGTTAAAGAAGAAGGTAGGAAGGGATCCTATGCTTCATAAGATATTAATATATGCTGTAAAGAAAAGTAAAAATTTACTGATCCGAGGACCAAAGCATTAACGAAGCACAAGTGCCCCAGCGAAAGGCGTGTTCCAAAGCCAAAAAACAAAACGGCCCTTCTCAGGAGGATAGGAAGGAAAGGAGTGGAAGGGATTTGGGTGGGATTAGTGGAGTGGGAGGGGGTGGGAGTGGTATGGGAAGGAAAGAGGGGAGGAGTGGGTGTGGGGTGGGGTGAAATGAAATGAAATACAGTTTGAATAGATAATAAAATATAGTGGTTTTGAATTTAATGGTATATAGTATAACTGAAAAATGGAGAGGTTTATTTAATGAATTTATCCTCCTTGGTGAGTGTGGCTGTAGGAATAGGAAGTTGATTAAAGTATAATGTAATGGATAGAAGATAGGTGTGGGTATGAAAGTATATATTATATTATTTGTTATTTATTATTATTGAATGCGTGTATATACATGTATATACCTTCCTTCCGACCCGTACATACATGTGTATACACACATAAACACGCATACATGACTGTGAAGTGGCGAACTTTAATAAGCAATTTCCAAGGTATTTAGTTTTTCGGTTTAGATTTTACCAAAGAAGTCGGTTTCTTTCAGAAACGCAATTAAATTGGTTTCTTGGGTCTCGTCTCTACTGAGGATATCTCGGAGACTCTGACCTATGTTGTGTCGGACTCGAGCATCTTTGGTATGTTGACATTCAAGTAAAAGATAGCTAACGGAAACCGGAGCTTCGTTGCAAGCACATTGGGGTTTTTCGGCTCTGCAGAACAAGTGTGAGTGGGTGAAGTTAGTGTGCCCAATTCGAAGACGGGTAAGGACTTGCCTTTCCCTACTATTGAGACGGTCCTCCCAAGGGAGAGTGGAATTTTTGATTTTATGAAGATGAGTGGGACGGCTGTTTATCCAACCTATGTCCCAACTTTCACGGACTTGCTGTTTTACCCAGCGGACAATGTCAGATGGAGGACAGGGCATGTCTGGGGGATCTATTTTGCTGCCCTTGCCGGCCAGTATGTCGGCGGCTGTGTTTCCGCGGATTCCTGAGTGACCAGGAACCCAGCAGAAGGAGATGTTTTTATTTGAAGCAGCCTCTTCTGTTTGCTTAATCCATGGGTGTTTGCTGTTTCCACTTAGAAGATCGTGGAGACAGCTAGCTGAGTCTGAGAATATTGTGGTAGGAAGAAACTCATGGGTGCATTCTTGGGTAGCTATTAAAAGGGCGAAAGCTTCCGCACTGAAGATGGAGCATTGCGGTGGAAGAGAAAAGCTACCAGTGTATCTACTCTCAAAGATTCCACATCCAACTCCATCGGCACTGACTGAACCATCTGTGTATACCTGGTGGTTGATTTGAAAATTGGATGCAACGAGGTTATTGAAGCAGGCTTTGACTTTTGGAGAAGGGTCTCCCGCTCGAACTGCCTTGAGAAGTTCAAGGTTAATGTTCGGCGGTTTGACGTTCCAATTTCTTCCCGTCGCAGATGAACGTTCAAATATATCGGGAAGATCTTTGTTCGTGAGATTTTTGAACCATGTTTTAGCTCTATGTATTAATGGGACATTGTGGTCGCTTTCGGGGAGTGACAAGTGACGGATGGCTTTATTAGTGATGGCTTTTGTTACCAGGTGGGTGAAGGGAAGTTGCCCACTTTCTGCCATTACAGCAAGAGTAGGACTGGTGGGAAAAGCGCCAATTGCGAGCCTAATTGCTTTATTGTAAATTGGTTGAATGGTGTTTAACACCTTGTCCCCTCCACGGCTGAAGGTGCCTATTCCGTAAAGAATTTGTGGGACCAACCAAACATTTACAACATTTAGCAGCGTCTTTCTATGGCCAGAGGCTAGGTTGCCTGCGATAGCCTTGATGATGTTCAATTTCTTTCTGGTGGCTATTTTGGTCTTTTGGGAATGTGATAGGAAGTTGAGTTTCTTGTCGAAAGTAACCCCTAGTATTTTCAATGTCCTCATTGTAGGGATCGGGATTTTGTTGAGCTGAAGATAGGTTCTCCTTCTGAGAGCTTTTCCGATATGTATGTGTTTGGATTTCTCCGGGGAAAGTTTGAAACCTGTTTTTAGAGCCCAGTTTTGGATGGAGTCTAAGGTTTTTTGAAGCCTCTTTCTCTGAATTAAGCCGAAGCAGCTCGTAGAGATAAGAGTGATGTCATCTGCATGGACTATGACCTTTATATGGTCCGGGATAATCTCGAATAGTGATTGCATGGCAATGTTGAAGAGGGTTGGTGAAAGTGCTGAGCCTTGTGGGAAGCCGTTTTCTGGGATTTTTAGAGAAGATTGGTGGTTGTTAATAACGGTTTTGAAAGACCGGTTTTCTAGAAAACTTTTAATGAAGAGACCTAATCTCCCACGAATCCCCCAGTCGAAAAGGCTTTTCAGCACTGGGTACCTCCATGCCCGATCGAAGGCCTTGGATAAATCCAGGGAAACAATATCAATGTGGTGTAATTTTTCAGTTGCGTCGTCTAGGATTTTTTCGATTGCTACAAGGCAATCTTCTGTACCTTTTCCCGCACGGAATGCGAATTGTCTGGGATCAATCAGCTTATTTGACTCTAGAAAAGTCGTTAAGCGTCGATTGATCATTTTTTCCAAGACTTTCCCAACACAACTTAGGAGAGTGATGGGGCGGAAATTGTCAAGAAGATGATTGTTCATGTCTGGTTTCGGGATACAGATCATTAAACCCTCTTTCCAGCAACTGGGGAGGGTTCCACTGTCCCAGACTTTGTTGAGGAGCTTCAGAAGTGCTTTTTTCCCGAGATGGGGTAGATTCTTAAGCATAGGGTAGCTGATGTCATCAGGTCCTGTGGATCCTTGTTTGACTTTGTTCAGTACCCAATCGAGCTCTTTGAGGGAGAGGTTTTGACGTAGGACTACGTCTTTCATTTCTATACCGGGGTGTAAAATCAAAGTTTCGAAAACGAAAGCGTTACGCCGGAGACCGAGATTTTGAGCGTTAATAGCTCCTAAACAATTGAACGAAATGGTATGATAAACACTTCATTCGAAAGATAAAATGTCTACGCGTTATATACTTGTTACTTTTTAATCCAAAAACTTGTTTCAATAGTCTTAAAATTGCTTTCAAAACAGGCTATTGAAATCACCAATCGGTATATAAGCGAGCGGCGCTCGGAAATCCACTCAGTTCTAATTGAACAGCGATTGGAGCATGTTGTCGCTGTTGCGGTGAAGCTCTTTATTTATCATGAAAGCGCGGATGAACGGTGTCACCAAGAGCCTGTTTGTGCACCCTAGGACAGAAGGGTATCTATCAGGAGGAGAGTGATGCCACAAACGGTTCCCTGGGAAGACATCGCTACACACACATACACGCGCGGCTATTAACAGGTGGTTATCGAGTTGGCATTAACCACTGGTGGGCTTCCAGTATCGAGGAAAATGTGGAAATATCTAATCGTTACTGAAAATAATCTGCCAGTTCCTTTGGGAATTTTCAAAATATATTCAGGTGAAAGAGTTTAATTGAATGTTTTCTATCCATGTAACACTGTGACCAAATATGTTTCAATCAAGTGCTATTAACAGGTGGTTATCGAGTTGGCATTAACCACTGGTGGGCTTCCATTATCGAGGAAAATGTGGAAATATTTAATCGTTACTGAAAATAATCTGCCAGTTCCTTTGGGAATTTTCAAAATATATTCATGTGAAAGAGTTTAATTGAATGTTTTCTATCCATGTAACACTGTGACCAAATACATTTGGTTTTGTGGTTTTTCAATCAATCGCAATTAACAGGATAGCTTCAGAAGATTATTCTTCCCCATCAGTAGGATATTTCCGTATCCAATATTGTATGCGCCCGCAATCGATTATTGCTCAGTCGCCGAAAGTTCCGAGCTCAGAGAGTTCATTCCCCTCTAGTTTTCCTTCCAAATTGCCATCGTAAACCACACCTTCTCTCGATTCAATCACACACAAAAAGCATACTTAGGCGATATTCTGGTGGTGAGACACATTCATTTTTCGTGAGGACATCGACAAGACAACATCGTTGCCTAACGTGCTGGAGGAGGTGGACGGCGAAGGATCGACACATACACGCGCAGAACTCTTTCCGTTAGGATGCCATTCAGCATCGGGAAAGTTCCGGAAAGATCTAATCATTGCTGGAAAATAATCTGCCAGTTCCTCTGGGAATTTTCAAAATATATTCATGTGAAAGAGTTTAATTGAATGTTTTCTATCCATGTTACACTGTGACCAAATATGTTTCAATCAAGTGCTATTAACAGGTGGTTATCGAGTTGGCATTAACCACTGGTGGGCTTCCAGTATCGAGGAAAATGTGGAAATATCTAATCGTTACTGAAAATAATCTGCCAGTTCCTTTGGGAATTTTCAAAATATATTCATGTGAAAGAGTTTAATTGAATGTTTTCTATCCATGTAACACTGTGACCAAATACATTTGGTTTTGTGGTTTTTCAATCAATCGCAATTAACAGGATAGCTTCAGAAGATTATTCTTCCCCATCAGTAGGATATTTCCGTATCCAATATTGTATGCGCCCGCAATCGATTATTGCTCAGTCGCCGAAAGTTCCGAGCTCAGAGAGTTCATTCCCCTCTAGTTTGCCTTCCAAATTGTCATCGTAAACCACACCTTCTCTCGATTCAATCACACACAAAAAGCATACTTAAGCGATATTCTGGTGGTGAGACACATTCATTTTTCGTGAGGACATCGACAAGACAACATCGTTGCCTAACGTGCTGGAGGAGGTGGACGGCGAAGGATCGACACATACACGCGCAGAACTCTTTCCGTTAGGATGCCATTCAGCATCGGGAAAGTTCCGGAAAGATCTAATCATTGCTGGAAAATAATCTGCCAGTTCCTCTGGGAATTTTCAAAATATATTCATGTGAAAGAGTTTAATTGAATGTTTTCTATCCATGTTACACTGTGACCAAATATGTTTCAATCAAGTGCTATTAACAGGTGGTTATCGAGTTGGCATTAACCACTGGTGGGCTTCCAGTATCGAGGAAAATGTGGAAATATCTAATCGTTACTGAAAATAATCTGCCAGTTCCTTTGGGAATTTTCAAAATATATTCATGTGAAAGAGTTTAATTGAATGTTTTCTATCCATGTAACACTGTGACCAAATACATTTGGTTTTGTGGTTTTTCAATCAATCGCAATTAACAGGATAGCTTCAGAAGATTATTCTTCCCCATCAGTAGGATATTTCCGTATCCAATATTGTATGCGCCCGCAATCGATTATTGCTCAGTCGCCGAAAGTTCCGAGCTCAGAGAGTTCATTCCCCTCTAGTTTGCCTTCCAAATTGCCATCGTAAACCACACCTTCTCTCGATTCAATCACACACAAAAACCATACTTAAGCGATATTCTGGTGGTGAGACACATTCATTTTTCGTGAGGACATCGACAAGACAACATCGTTGCCTAACGTGCTGGAGGAGGTGGACGGCGAAGGATCGACACATACACGCGCAGAACTCTTTCCGTTAGGATGCCATTCAGCATCGGGAAAGTTCCGGAAAGATCTAATCATTGCTGGAAAATAATCTGCCAGTTCCTCTGGGAATTTTCAAAATATATTCATGTGAAAGAGTTTAATTCAATGTTTTCTATCCATGTAACACTGTGACCAAATATATTTCAATCAAGTGCTATTAACAGGTGGTTATCGAGTTGGCATTAACCACTGGTGGGCTTCCAGTATCGAGGAAAATGTGGAAATAACTAATCGTTACTGAAAATAATCTGCCAGTTCCTCTGGGAATTTTCAAAATATATTCATGTGAAAGAGTTTAATTGAATGTTTTCTATCCATGTAACACTGTGACCAAATATGTTTCAATCAAGTGCTATTAACAGATGGTTATCGAGTTAGCATTAACCACTGGTGGGCTTCCAGTATCGAGGAAAATGTGGAAATATCTAATCGTTACTGAAAATAATCTGCCAGTTCCTTTGGGAATTTAAAATTACATTCATGTGAAAGAGTTTATTTTAATGTTTTCTATCCATGAAACACTGTGACCAAATACATTTGGTTTTGTGATTTTTCAATCAATCGCAATTAACAGGATAGCTTCTGAAGATTATTCTTCCCCATCAGTAGGATATTTCCGTATCCAATATTGGATGCATAAAACCTTGTGGCTCCAACGTAACGCTCTCGTTTTCGATGTTCTCCAAATATTCATTCATTCAGAATGAATTCAGATTCAACTTCAAACAAATGATCTCTAAATCAACGATAGTCCTACGTCACCCTTGCGGTTATACCATAGATATAACCCACTTCCTGTTTTTGTTGAAGTCGAATTCCACATCGGTATGAAAATCGATGGGAATTCTTTCGCATTCCGTTTTGTGGGTTAGAAAGGTTTGGTCGTAGTTTTGATTGGAGGAGGCGGAAGCAAAGAAATCTCCAAACGCCTCAGCGATGATTTTCCGGTCATTGGTGTATTGACCGTTAATTAGGAGATTATATTCTTTGCTTCTTTTCTTTCCATGAAGCCTTTTGAAAATTCCCAGAGGAACTGGCAGATTATTTTCCAGCAATGATTAGATCTTTCCGGAACTTTCCCGATGCTGAATGGCATCCTAACGGAAAGCCTCAGCTTCATGGAATAAATCCTTTGTTGACGCGTTGGGATTAATTTCGCTGACGAATTTAACCCAACTGTTGTGCTTGGCTGTGTTGATAGCAGTCTTAGCTTCTTTGCGAGCCCTTTGGAACTCTGCAAGCAGAGTGGGTCTCAGTGGGCTGTCCGAATGGGCCTTTCTTAATTTGCGTAGGGCCTTACGTCGACCTTTGATTGCTGCCTTCAGCTCAGGTGACCACCATGGGACACATTTCCTGCCAGGGATGCCACTGGTTCTGGGGATGTGCACCATTGCAACTTCTAGGACAACTTTGGAGAATTCCTCGGCTGTCCAATCTCGTTTAGCGGAGAGGCGGTTTTCAATGTCAAACTGATAGCCAGCCCAGTCAGCGTATTCAAATTTCCATCTTGGCCTTGTTGAAAACTCTGGAGAAGTTTGGCCGAAGGAAGTGAAGATTGGAAAATGATCGCTTCCGCAAGTATCATCGTGGATGTTCCAAGAAAGTTTTGAAGATAGTTTGTCTGATACTATAGTGAGATCGATGGCTGAAGTAGTACCAGAATAATGGATTCTGGTGTGTTGGCCGTTGTTAAGAAGGAGAAGAGAATTGTCGGATATGAAATCCTCAATGATGGATCCTTTTCGATCGAGGTATGCACCTCCCCAGGCGTATGAGTGGGCGTTGAAATCACCCATAAGCATGATTGGGGCGGGAAGTTGGGCGAACAGATGGTCCAGTTGGCCGCGTAGAGTGTTCGGATCGGAATCATAAGTGATGTAGATGCTAACGACGGTGATTGGAAAGGGGTGTTTAATGCGCACTACCACTGCCTGAAGATCAGTGGTAATGGGAAGAAGATCATGTGGAGTGCCATCTTTGATTGCGATTGCAACTCCGTTTTTTGAGGGGTTGGGACCCTCTTTAAAGTATGTGATGTACTTTGAAATAAAATTTTTATCGAAGTTGTTTGGAGTCATAGTTTCTTGAAGGGCTATGACTGTGGGATTAGAGTTTGAAATAAGCATTTTCAATTCTAGAATATTTCGTCGGATACTTCTGATGTTCCATTGTATCCCGAATTTCTGTGTTGGAGTGAATGTGTTGGTGTTTTTAACTCTAATTCCTAAGTCTTAATTGTGTGTATGTTTGAACTATTCAAAGAGAATTAGTTCGATGGTCCTTTACCCTTGGAAAGAGAAGCTTTCTTTAAGGTATTGGTGTTGTTTTTGTTTTGGTGTAGAAGTCTTTGGAGTGTTTGTTGTGTTTGTGTTGTTTTTTGTTGAATGTGCGTTGCTGTTGTTGTTATTGTTGTTTTTTGTTTGATGTGTGTTGTTGTTGTTGTTTTTTTTGGTGTTGTGTTGTTATTTGTTGGTGGTGTAGTTCTTTGTTCGTTTTTTGTTCTTTTCTTGTCCTTGTTATTTTGGATTTCATCTTCGGATTTTTGATCTGAATCAGAAGATGATCCTTTCGCCATTTTCCGTTTATTTTTAGTTTTGTTTGGAACATCAGAAGTGTCCATTGAAATGACTGATTCGGATTCGGATTCCGTTGTTGAGCTGTCGGTTGTCGACTCTGTCATAGAAGTATCGATTGTAGTGTCAATTGGGGGAGTGCTTTCGCGGCTAGAAGAGGCCGAAGCGGCCGAGGCGCAGTTGCAGCTGGGTGTTAGTTTTTGCAAGTTGGAGAGTCTGTCTTGCAGAACACTTGCAAAAGTTGGTCCATTATTTTGACCGTTGTATCTTTCTTTCGCCTCTTTGTAGGAGATACCATAGTCGATTCTTATTTTTGTGATGTTGTTCTCAGTTTGCCATACGGGGCATTTCCTGTTCGAAGAGGAATGGTCCCCTTGGCAATTCAAGCAAAATGCTGAAGCATTGCAGGTTTTAATTCCATCCTTTTGTTCTGGATGTTCCTGTCCACAATTTCGGCAAAGCGGGTTCTCGCGTTTGCATCGCTTGCTCGTATGTCCAAATTTATAGCATTTGAAACATTGCATTGGGTTGGGATAGAAATTTCTAGTCCCAGCCCGAATAAATCCGAAGTTAATAAAATCGGGAACAACAGTTCCACGAATTGTCAAAATGAGAGTAGCGGTTGGGATAACAATGTTATTCTCCTTCCTGGTGATTCGCTTGACATCGATCACACCTTGATCGGAAAGCTCTGTCACCAGTTCGGATTCTTTGATGTCAATTACATCACGGCAAGTAACAACGCATTTACGTTGATTTAGAGTAGGGTGGTAGATTACTTCGATAGGGGTTTCATCGATCAATTTGTTGATTAAAAGGAGCTTACCAATTATATCCTCGTCCTTGGCCGTAAGGATATACTGCGTCCTCTTTTTGTCGTCCCGTTGCGGTCGCGCTGTGTAGTATTTCTTTCCTACAGCGTTGGCGATCGTCTTACTCACGACGAACGGGTTAGTCGGGATCGCGTTCTCTCCTGTGGCACGAAGTAACAGGATCTGAAGGTTGCCGTTCAGTGGGTCGGCCCACCTTGGAGCAGTACGTTGGGTAGGTTTACCCTCGTACAAATTTGTAGCCCGGCCTCCCGGAGGCCCGGAGCTACTGGAAGCCATGCTGTTGTCGGCTACCCCCTAGGTATAGCCGACAGATCGATTTATTATTTAAGGAGAGAACACTTATGAGGGCTTTCACTTTGGGATATTATCTAGAAAAACACTGTCACTTTTTTTATAGAGCTCTTACAAAACCACCAATAACCGCGAACAATTTAGGGGAATAAACTTTTGAATTTGTTTTCCTTCAGTCACTTCACCGTCCGTAATGCGTGTTTTTTTTTTAGTTTTTTGTTTATGTTAAAAATCACTACGATACCAGAAAAGAAACTGGCACCACTGCCCAAAGGAAAAAGGGGGCGTGGCGTCGGTGACGCCGCAAAAGCGCGCGCTTTTCCGGTTTGCCGGCAAGCGCCCGCTCCTAACGGTCGAAACTAGCCGTTGCTATCTGCTTCTCCTTCTGCTGCCACTTAAAAATAATTAAAGTTAACTCCTTCGGAATCGCCAGGGGGAGACGTCCTAGTCCGCTGTCCAAAACGCCAAACTGCCGAGCTGAAAAAAACGTGACCTTCTCGGTCGGAGGTTAAAATCAGTATGACGATGTTGTCTTGTCGATGTCCTCACGAAAAATGAATGTGTCTCACCACCAGAATATCGCTTAAGTATGCTTTTTGTGTGTGATTGAATCGAGAGAAGGTGTGGTTTACGATGGCAATTTGGAAGGCAAACTAGAGGGGAATGAACTCTCTGAGCTCGGAACTTTCGGCGACTGAGCAATAATCGATTGCGGGCGCGTACAATATTGGATACGGAAATATCCTACTGATGTGGAAGAATAATCTTCTGAAGCTATCCTGTTAATTGCGATTGATTGAAAAACCACAAAACCAAATGTATTTAGTCACAGTGTTACATGGATAGAAAACATTCAATTAAACTCTTTCACATGAATATATTTTGAAAATTCCCAAAGGAACTGGCAGATTATTTTCAGTAACGATTAGATATTTCCACATTTTCCTCGATACTGGAAGCCCACCAGTGGTTAATGCCAACTCGATAACCACCTGTTAATAGCACTTGATTGAAACATATTTGGTCACAGTGTAACATGGATAGAAAACATTCAATTAAACTCTTTCACATGAATATATTTTGAAAATTCCCAGAGGAACTGGCAGATTATTTTCAGTAACGATTAGTTATTTCCACATTTTCCTCGATACTGGAAGCCCACCATTGGTTAATGCCAACTCGATAACCACCTGTTAATAGCACTTGATTGAAACATATTTGGTCACAGTGTAACATGGATAGAAAACATTCAATTAAACTCTTTCACATGAATATATTTTGAAAATTCCCAAAGGAACTGGCAGATTATTTTAAGTAACGATTAGATATTTCCACATTTTCCTCGATACTGGAAGCCCACCAGTGGTTAATGCCAACTCGATAACCACCTGTTAATAGCACTTGATTGAAACATATTTGGTCACAGTGTTACATGGATAGAAAACATTCAATTAAACTCTTTCACATGAATATATTTTGAAAATTCCCAAAGGAACTGGCAGATTATTTTCCAGCAATAATTAGATCTTTCCGGAACTTTCTCGATGCTGAATGGCATCCTAACGGAAAGAGTTCTGCGCGTGTATGTGTCGATCCTTCGCCGTCCACCTCCTCCAGCACGTTAGGCAACGATGTTGTCTTGTCGATGTCCTCACGAAAAATGAATGTGTCTCACCACCAGTATATCGCTTAAGTATGCTTTAATAGTATGCATAATAGGTTCGAAACATTTTGCCATCGTTTGTTGAAGGTGCCAACAATAACGGTAACAGTACCACTTCGACACCTAACAAATGACCGGTGCAGAAAGTCATCGCTTCGCGAAATATATTCACATATCAGGCGGAACATTCTATTAACCATCTGAAAGGGAACCATCATCTCTCGATGAGTGCCGCCTCTGTGGGATGTTCCCCAATGAGCAATGGTAAAATACCCATTCCTGATGGCACCCCGATCAAGATGACCGTGTCCAACAACAGCTGTACGGATTACGCATACGAAATTTGTCTTTTGAATTGTATGATTGCAAACAAATGTTACAGACAAAATATACTTGAATCTAAAAGTCAAATTGTTCGATATTTATTTCGTCTAGAAGCTAAGCCCGCAATAGGGACATTTCACTTGGAAAGCATTCAGGTGTACTTGTTTCACATAGGGAAACATTTCCGGACGAGTGTAGTACTCCATTGTACTCCATACATTCACTCCATATATTCACATTCTCGTGTCGCTTCCTGTGAGTTTCTAGGGCAAATTTCTGCTCGATAGATAATCCACATGTGTCGCATACAAGTCGCGATGCTCGAGACGTTTGTGTTTGTCCAACTCTTTTAGTTTCGAATTCCATGTCACATTGGAAATTGCTTCCTTCTACAATGGGTTTTCTTTATTTTCAATAGATTTTACCAATGTGAAAATACTCACTCCAAATGTTTCTCCATATGAGCGTCGAATGTCTTTGGATAATATGCTTATATTTGTGCTTTGAACAATGCAGCTGGAAGATCGTCATAATTTCACCATAACCGATGTTTCGTTGATGCCGATGTTTAAAATGAAAAACATCTGTCATGGATGTCGATAATGAAGTTTACCCAAACAAATCTAGTACACAGAAATACGGCCGTAAATGAAGATAGCTTTTTCTTTGACGACGTATCGTATCCGACGAATGAATATACGGATACGGCCGTAAATGAGAACGTAAATGAGTTTAAACCCTCTTAAAGCCAAAAAGAAGAAAAAGAACACACGAAAGTAGGGGGAGCTTTTGTTCCCACCGAAATGTGTTCCCTAATAGAGATTTCTAAACCAAGGTGCCTGGAGAAATCGGTATTTCAAATTCATGCAAGTCGGGGGTATTTTTGTTCCGACTGGAATGTGTTTCCCTAACACAGACTTCAAATCCATGAAGCGTGGGGAAATCGGCATTGCGAACTCATACAAATCGGGGGTATTTTTGTTCCGATTGAAATGTGTTTCCCTAACACAGACTTCAAAACCGAGGTTTCTGGGGAAATCGGCTCTGCAAATAAATGCAAACTGCGAGTACTTTTGTCCTCGCTTGCCTTTGTGCAGAGTGGAATATGTCTGTCCTAACATGATCTTCTAAACTTAGGAACCTGGGGAAATCGTGCAGCCACTAGAAGCGAATGAACTTCCCAGTTTCAAGCAAATTCGAGATTCGAGAAGTATGTACACTTTTGGGATGTAAACTTCAGAGGGAAATGTAAAATAAAATAATCGTTTGATAATTTTTTTTTTGTCTTTATTGGAAAGATTTTCAGCCTTAGGCTGGTTCATCAAACGTTTGATAATTCTTCCGTACATATATTTTGTTCTAGTCATCATACCAAACGTAAAAGGTCCGTCATTAAATTTACTTGTAACGAAGAACAATCAATCACAATAAATGAATTGACTTTACACGGCATTTGTTCATTTTTTTCACTCACAGAGCAAATATATTGAACTCAATTGAATTTGGAAACTGTTTCATTCAATCAAGAATTTAATCAATACAAACGAATGATTGCTAAGCTAAGGTAGTTCCACGTGAACCTTGCGGTTATATCATAGATATAACCCACTAATTTTTTTGACGTAGGACTACGTCTTTCATTTCTATACCGGGGTGTAAAATCAAAGTTTCGAAAACGAAAGCGTTACGCCGGAGACCGAGATTTTGAGCGTTAATAGCTCCTAAACAACTGAACGAAAGGGTATGATAAACACTTCATTCGAAAGATAAAATGTCTACGCGTTATATACTTGTTACTTTTTGATCCAAAAACTTGTTTCAATAGTCTTAAAATTGCTTTCAAAACAGGCTATTGAAATCACCAATCGGTATATAAGCGAGCGGCGCTCGGAAATCCACTCAGTTCTAATTGAACAGCGATTGGAGCATGTTGTCGCTGTTGCGGTGAAGCTCTTTATGTATCATGAAAGCGCGGATGAACGGTGTCACCAAGAGCCTGTTTGTGCACCATAGGCCAGAAGGGAATCTATCAGGAGGAGAGTGATGCCACAAACGGTTCCCTGGGAAGACATTGCTACACACACATACACGCGCGGCTATTAACAGGTGGTTATCGAGTTGGCATTAACCACTGGTGGGCTTCCAGTATCGAGGAAAATGTGGAAATATCTAATCGTTACGGAGAATAATCTGCCAGTTCCTCTGGGAATTTTCAAAATATATTCATGTGAAAGAGTTTAATTGAATGTTTTCTATCCATGTTACACTGTGACCAAATATGTTTCAATCAAGTGCAATTAACAGGTTGTTATCGAGTTGGCATTAACCACTGGTGGGCTTCCAGTATCGAGGAAAATGTGGAAATATCTAATCGTTACTTAAAATAATCTGCCAGTTCCTTTGGGAATTTTCAAAATATATTCATGTGATAGAGTTTAATTGAATGTTTTCTATCCATGTAACACTGTGACCAAATATGTTTCAATCAAGTGCTATTAACAGGTGGTTATCGAGTTGGCATTAACCACTGGTGGGCTTCCAGTATCGAGGAAAATGTGGAAATATCTAATCGTTACTGAAAATAATCTGCCAGTTCCTTTGGGAATTTTCAAAATATATTCATGTGAAAGAGTTTGATTGAATGTTTTCTATCCATGTTACACTGTGACCAAATATGTTTCAATCAAGTGCTATTAACAGGTGGTTATCGAGTTGGCATTAACCAATGGTGGGCTTCCAGTATCGAGGAAAATGTGGAAATATCTAATCGTTACTGAAAATAATCTGCCAGTTCCTTTGGGAATTTTCAAAATATATTCATGTGAAAGAGTTTAATTGAATGTTTTGTATCCATGTAACACTGTGACCAAATACATTTGGTTTTGTGGCTTTTCAATCAATCGCAATTAACAGGATAGCTTCAGAAGATTATTCTTCCCCATTAGTAGGATATTTCCGTATCCAATATTGTATGCGCCCGCAATCGATTATTGCTCAGTCACCGAAAGTTCCCAGCTCAGAGAGTTCATTCCCCTCTAGTTTGCCTTCCAAATTGCCATCGTAAACCACACCTTCTCTCGGTTCAATCACACACAAAAAGCATACTTAAGCGATATACTGGTGGTGAGACACATTCATTTTTCGTGAGGACATCGACAAGACAACATCGTTGCCTAACGTGCTGGAGGAGGTGGACGGCGAAGGATCGACACATACACGCGCAGAACTCTTTCCGTTAGGATGCCATTCAGCATCGAGAAAGTTCCGGAAAGATCTAATCATTGCTGGAAAATAATCTGCCAGTTCCTTTGGGAATTTTCAAAATATATTCATGTGAAAGAGTTTAATTGAATGTTTTCTATCCATGTAACACTGTGACCAAATATGTTTCAATCAAGTGCTATTAACAGGTGGTTATCGAGTTGGCATTAACCACTGGTGGGCTTCCAGTATCGAGGAAAATGTGGAAATATCTAATCGTTACTTAAAATAATCTGCCAGTTCCTTTGGGAATTTTCAAAATATATTCATGTGAAAGAGTTTAATTGAATGTTTTCTATCCATGTAACACTGTGACCAAATATGTTTCAATCAAGTGCTATTAACAGGTGGTTATCGAGTTGGCATTAACCACTGGTGGGCTTCCAGTATCGAGGAAAATGTGGAAATATCTAATCGTTACTTAAAATAATCTGCCAGTTCCTTTGGGAATTTTCAAAATATATTCATGTGAAAGAGTTTAATTGAATGTTTTCTATCCATGTTACACTGTGACCAAATATGTTTCAATCAAGTGCTATTAACAGGTGGTTATCGAGTTGGCATTAACCACTGGTGGGCTTCCAGTATCGAGGAAAATGTGGAAATATCTAATCGTTACTGAAAATAATCTGCCAGTTCCTTTGGGAATTTTCAAAATATATTCATGTGAAAGAGTTTAATTGAATGTTTTCTATCCATGTAACACTGTGACCAAATACATTTGGTTTTGTGGTTTTTCAATCAATCGCAATTAACAGGATAGCTTCAGAAGATTAGTCTTCCCCATCAGTAGGATATTTCCGTATCCAATATTGTATGCGCCCGCAATCGATTATTGCTCAGTCGCCGAAAGTTCCGAGCTCAGAGAGTTCATTCCCCTCTAGTTTGCCTTCCAAATTGCCATTGTAAACCACACCTTCTCTCGATTTAATCACACACAAAAAGCATACTTAAGCGATATTCTGGTGGTGAGACACATTCATTCTTCGTGAGGACATCGACAAGACAACATCGTTGCTTAACGTGCTGGAGGAGGTGGACGGCGAAGGATCGACACATACACGCGCAGAACTCTTTTCGTTAGGATGCCATTCAGCATCGAGAAAGTTCCGGAAAGATCTAATCATTGCTGGAAAATAATCTGCCAGTTCCTTTGGGAATTTTCAAAATATATTCATGTGAAAGAGTTTAATTGAATGTTTTCTATCCATGTAACACTGTGACCAAATATGTTTCAATCAAGTGCTATTAACAGGTGGTTATCGAGTTGGCATTAACCACTGGTGGGCTTCCAGTATCGAGGAAAATGTGGAAATATCTAATCGTTACTGAAAATAATCTGCCAGTTCCTCTGGGAATTTTCAAAATATATTCATGTGAAAGAATTTAATTGAATGTTTTCTATCCATGTAACACTGTGACCAAATATGTTTCAATCAAGTGCTATTAACAGGTGGTTATCGAGTTGGAATTAACCACTGGTGGGCTTCCAGTATCGAGGAAAATGTGGAAATAACTAATCGTTACTGAAAATAATCTGCCAGTTCCTCTGGGAATTTTCAAAATATATTCATGTGAAAGAGTTTAATTGAATGTTTTCTATCCATGTAACACTGTGACCAAATACATTTGGTTTTGTGGTTTTTCAATCAATCGCAATCAACAGGATAGCTTCTGAAGATTATTCTTCCCCATCAGTAGGATATTTCCGTATCCAATATTGGATGCATAAAACCTTGTGCCTCCAACGTAACGCTCTCGTTTTCGAAGTTCTCCAAATATTCATTCATTCAGAATGAATTCAGATTCAACTTCATACAAATGATCTCTATATCAACGAGAGTCCTACGTCACCCTTGCGGTTATACCATAGATATAACCCACTTCCTGTTTTTTTTTAACAGGAGACTTCATTTTGGTGGGTGATTTGATGCGATCTGTTACGCTGGAGGTAATTTTGAGGAGATCGCTCGCGACTATTAACCAAATTGGATGACAGCAGAGTGGATAACAGAACAATCTATTTGTTTGCCTAAAAGATGGATAAGTAAGGTTTCCGTAGCTCTGTTTATCATACGAATTTTTGTATTTATTTGAAGGGCCGCAACAACGGACGACGAACGACAGCAAATGCCAGAGGTTGCTCAATTCCATCTCGTTAATATGATGAATATATTCCGCCACGGTTCGCTCGTGATGGAAAACATTGGTGAGCGTACGTCGCCGACAACGGGCTGTTTGTTATTTTGGTCAGCTATCGGTCTGGTCACACAAATATCACCTGATTATGAATTATGAATTTCTTCGAAAGTTACAAAAAAGTTTGACTGACACTATCAAATCTGTTGGCAAGATTGATTATTCGTATTGGCATAGTTATCATACCGAAATGAAAACGGAACGTTGCGGGGAATTTATTGATGGAGACCTTATAGAAGGTTTTTTAGATTTAAGTCGGGAAAAATGTAGGATGTATTGGGATTGCAGATCGACGTGGATAGAACTAAGAAGGAGTGGCCGAAGATGATATAATCAATATTGTAGAAGACCTAACAAGAATACATTAGGATGTCCAGTGTTGATCAATATTATTCAATCGATGCTATCAGTTGTTTTCTGACACATATGCTGGGAAACCGAGATATTACAAATTTTTCTAAAAAAGTTTATTAATAATTCAACTCATTAAGAGAGAGCTGGACGGACAATAGAACCAGATCGAGCTATGCTCGTGAATTTCAGCATTCCTCGCGAAGAATTATTTCATGTTTGTTGGATAATAAAGAGACACCAGTGAATGTACAAAGTTCGTACAACATCTCGTTATTTTGATTCGAATAGTCATGCACGGCGTATTTCTCAAAACTATTTAAGAGTTTTATCAAAACTTTATTACTTTTTGAATATGAAACATAGAATATTCAGGTGTAACGCGGTATGCGTAGGGGGATGTTAGTGTTGGTGCTGTAATTGGAGTATTGAAAGATGTTATGAGATACAATTTGAATTAAATATAGTGGTATACCTATCTGTAGGAGATGAGATGAAGACAAGAGAAGAAATGCGAAACAATTGAAATATAGGTATATGTAAATATAAATCGATTACAAAATCGTTGTGTTTCATCTACTCATGATCTATGGTAAAGCTTTGGCTTTGTATGCAAGTGGATTCTTGGATTACCCATACACGCAAGCAATACGTGAGAACATTCCTCCACAAATAAGGAGAGGAAAATAATATAAGAGCGAAATGAGAAAAAGCTCTAATCTGTCTCTGTTCCGATCAGCGTTGCCAAATGTCTTATACGATTATCCGGATACATTAGAAGTAAAAGGAACATAATTCGGAAACATTGGCACCATTGGTCCGGAAGAGTATAAGCTAAAAATGAGCAATTAAAATATCTCTTTGGCTGATGCATGCCACTAATTCGATGGAACGTCAGTCTCTAGAATAAAGTTAGCAGAAACGGTCACTGGAATTCAACGATGCTTAAACGGGAACACGACAATGGCGCAGACGGTAGTTTTTTTTATGTGAGTATAGTGAAAAATTCAATGGAATGCAAAAGAAAAAAGTTGCAAAATGATTGTGGGACGAAAGATCATTCTTTCGTCGGCATTAGAAGTCGTGGGATGAGTAAAACCCATTGGCCATTCAATTGAACAATGAAAATGTCGGCCATGTTGAATCGTGGGACATGTAATTTTACTGGAAACGTGGGACGAAAAATTAATTCGTCGGCCATGTAAGACGTGGGATAGGTTGTACCTATCGGCCATGCATTCAATAGAATGTCGGCCATGTTGGAAACGTGGGACATCAGTGAATTATAATCGTGGGACGAAAATGAGTTCGTCGGCCATGAAAGTCGTGGGATAGGTATTACCTGTCGGCCATGCAAAATGTAATCGTGGGACGAAAATGAGTTCGTCGGCCATGAAAGTCGTGGGATAGGTGCTACCTATCGGCCATGTAAAATGTAATCGTGGGACGAAAATGAATTCGTCGGCCATGGGAGTCGTGGGATAGGTTTCACCTATCGGCCATGCATTAAATAGAATGTCGGCCATTTTGAAAACATGGGACATTATTGAATTGTAATCGATGGGATGAAAATGAGTTCATCAGCCATGAAAGTCGTGGGACAGGTATTACCTATCGGCCATGCAAAATGTAATCGTGGGACGAAAATGAGTTCGTCGGCCATGGAAGTCGTGGGATCGGTATTACCTATCGGCCATGTAAAATGTAATCGTGGGACGAAAATGAATTCGTCGGCCATGGGAGTCGTGGGATAGGTTTCACCTATCGGTCATGCATAAAATAGAATGTCGGCCATTTTGAAAACGTGGGACATTATTGAATTGTAATCGTGGGATGAAAATAAGTTCATCAGCCATGAAAGTCGTGGGACAGGTATTACCTATCGGCCATGTAAAATGTAATCGTGGGACGAAAATGAGTTCGTCGGCCATGGAAGTCGTGGGATCGGTATTACCTATCGGCCATGTAAAATGTAATCGTGGGACGAAAATGAATTCGTCGGCCATGGGAGTCGTGGGATAGGTTTCACCTATCGGTCATGCATTAAATAGAATGTCGGCCATTTTGAAAACGTGGGACATTATTGAATTGTAATCGTGGGACGAAAATGAGTTCATCAGCCATGAAAGTCGTGGGACAGGTATTACCTATCGGCCATGCAAAATGTAATCGTGGGACGACAATGAGTTCGTCGGCCATGGAAGTTGTGGGATAGGTATAACATATCGGCCATACGATAAAATAATGAAAAATATCAGCCATGATAAGATCGTGGGACACTAAAATGAGGAAACAGATTGAGACTCAGTTGATTAGTTCCGATTCGGTCCCATCGATTGAGGTAAGGGCAGTATCGGCTTATGAGTTTGTTCCGAGAGCGATGATTATTAACGTGGTTATTAGATCACAGTTAGTGTTCAAAGGTTCCAAAGGGTCATATGAAGAAGACGAGGCTAAGAACGCGGAGGTAGAAGCGGAAACAATTAACGACGAAGGAAAGAGTAGGAAACGGTTTGTGGTAAAAGAGTAGCGAGATCGTTGGGGATAGGAGGAAGCTAGTGCTCATGTTTCGGAAAGCCGATCTTCAACTTTCGAACGACCGAAGGATATTACTATCGATGCACCGGAATTGCTTTGAGAAAAATCAATCGACTTTGGTGTTGTCAAGAATGATTTTGATTAGAGATTTATACTTTGAGTGGAATAAAATTGACTGATTGACTGATTGTGTTCAAGTACGGTAATTCATTTGTGTTTAAATACATTCCAAGTTCTGATGAATATGAATATAAGATTGATAAATATCACCAACTGTGTATATTTAGTTTATTGTTTACAGTATACATTTATTACATGATAATAAATTGATTGTAACGTTGATTATATGAACATGGAATCACTGGAGGAACTAAACGTCACTTAGAAAAAGAAGTTCCAGAAGAACTCCGAAGATTGTCAGATTATTACGGGCTTCCTGAAAAGTTCTAAGGTAATGTTGAAGACGATTCAGTTACCTGTAAAAAGATTGCAGAAAATAAAGAAAAGTCACTTTAGAGAGAAAAATATCACTCTCTGTGCAGTAAATATGACATCAGGAAACCTTTCAGATATGACGATTAATTTTTATATAATATTTATCAGTAGTATAGAGGCGGGGGATAATGTAGGAGATGAGATGAAGACAAGAGAAGAAATGCGAAACAATTGAAATATAGGTATATGTAAATATAAATCGATTACAAAATCGTTGTGTTTCATCTACTCATGATCTATGGTAAAGCTTTGGTTTTGTATGCAAGTGGATTCTTGGATTACCCATACACGCAAGCAATACGTGAGAACATTCCTCCACAAATAAGGAGAGGAAAATAATATAAGAGCGAAATGAGAAAAAGCTCTAATCTGTCTCTGTTCCGATCAGCGTTGCCAAATGTCTTATACGATTATCCGGATACATTAGAAGTAAAAGGAACATAATTCGGAAACATTGGCACCATTGTTCCGGAAGAGTATAAGCTAATAAGAATGAGAAAAATGAGCAATTAAAATATCTCTTTGGCTGATGCATGCCACTAATTCGATGGAACGTCAGTCTCTAGAATAAAGTTAGCAGAAACGGTCACTGGAATTCAACGATGCTTAAACGGGAACACGACATTATCAGGTTGGATATTTCCTAGCGTTCACATCTTTCCATCGGACTTCACACTACCAAGTGTCAAATCACCTTCTGGAGAAATGTTGGCCCTGCGAATGAACGAATAGGTTAGTTGATTTCGAACTCTTCCGAATGCGATCATAATACTTATTCGAATTCTTCTTTCGCTCGTGCTGATCCTGCAGCGGGGTGCCTGCTCCCCAAGCGAACCTATTATGGCTCCACCATCGTGGCTTTCATCACTGAGCAGACCTAACAGACCGAGGAACCACATTAGAACGACCAGCTGCAGCTCTCCTGTTTGGCTGCCGCTGTTTCTAGATGACTTGATACGAGACTCGAGCAAAGCTGGGGGTAAAAAGTAGTGGTGGGTAGTGTTGAACTTATCTCGGTAAATTTATCCGTTTTCCACTCTGCTCCAATATTGCAGTTTCTCAGTGCGCTTCTCGGTTTTTATCTGACCTTCTGTGTCCCTTTCTATCTGTCAAGTTCCCTCCACCAAGGTACCAACGCTTGCAGGTATGAATCTCCTCAACTGTCAAGATTCATAGAAGTTGTGTAGATGGGAATAGTGCATTAATTATTATGAACCCTACATCCCACCCTTTCATTAAACAGTAAACCACGATACTCATAAATACCCAAACTCTTTATTGCATAGAACATTCATCAATAGGTTACATAATCTTTTAATAGTTTCGACTCCGTTCTAACTCTCTTACTCATTACTGCCCCTTCGTTAATGTCTGTATCCTCACCAGAACGATTTCCTTCCTTTTTCTTTGCAGAGACAAACTCTTCTCCCGAAGACGCTGGACCCGTTTGAAGATCAGGGTTACTTGGAACAACCTTTAAGTGTGCTGCACTTATCCTAATATTTTTCCCGCTAGATAGAGATTTCAGCAAAACATCTGTTCCATTTTTCTGAACCACTTGAAATTGCTCGGGTGAATAGTCGGCACTGACTTTGTTCTTTTTTGACGTAGGACTACGTCTTTCATTTCTATACCGGGGTGTAAAATCAAAGTTTCGAAAACGAAAGCGTTACGCCGGAGACCGAGATTTTGAGCGTTAATAGCTCCTAAACAACTGAACGAAATGGTATGATAAACACTTCATTCGAAAGACGTTATATACTTGTTACTTTTGACGTAGGACTACGTCTAACCGGAAGATATAGGGGGTGAAATGGAAATCTAGGCACTGAACAAGTAGGAAAAAATGCAAGATTTGGAACGCTTATAACTCGAGCATTTCTCAATAGATCGCAAAGGTTTTTGCATCAATTGATAGGAAATATATCTACGCATCTATCATAACGAATAACATTTCATTTTTCTTGAGATAAATAATTGAATAATTGTGAAATATCAAGCATTGTCCAAATACACTATGTGCCCATTTTTGATTGGTCCATTTTGTGCTCCTCAAATCGTACCTACCAAAACGGGCAACCAGAGCAGCAGCGAAATAGAATGAAGCACGATTGGGAAGGAAAAAGAAAAAAATGAGGGAAACATTGGTCGCAGTCTCACACATGCGTAATTCTCGAGCCAGCCAGTCAGCTTAAAAATCCCCTCTCCGCTGCCGTAACGATCATTCTCATCCGAACCGTACACCACATCGTTTCGCATCACCTCACATCAACAAACCAACACAAGCAGCCATGGTTGGATATGGCAAAGGAGGAAAAGTGAAGGGAAAGGCAAAATCCCGCTCGAACCGTGGTGGTCTGCAATTTCCCGTAGGTGTATCCGCCAATTGCACCGGAAAAGGTAGCTAGGTCGAGCGCGTTAGTACCTGTGTACCAGTCCACCTAGCCGGCGTTATATAGTTTCGGCCGCCGGAGTGATCGAGTTGGCTGGCAAAGCTGCTCGCGACGATAAGAAAACCTGCATTCGGAACATAACACATTCGGTTCGGCGGACATCAAGACAACAGGCAGTTGCAGCGAATGGCGAGTGGCAAACGCAATCGCAAAACGGCATCAGGTAGCAGAAGAAAAAAGTTTGTTCTTTATACAAACTGCTTTGGTGGCAAATCCAGAACAAGGCGGCATCGAGGGCGTTCGAAATGGTTTTGACGTAGGACTACGTCTTTCATTTCTATACCGGGGTGTAAAATCAAAGTTTCGAAAACGAAAGCGTTACGCCGGAGACCGAGATTTTGAGCGTTAATAGCTCCTAAACAACTGAACGAAATGGTATGATAAACAATTCATTCGAAAGATAAAATGTCTACGCGTTATATACTTGTTACTTTTTGATCCAAAAACTTGTTTCAATAGTCTTAAAATTGCTTTCAAAACAGGCTATTGAAATCACCAATCGGTATATAAGCGAGCGGCGCTCGGAAATCCACTCAGTTCTAATTGAACAGCGATTGGAGCATGTTGTCGCTGTTGCGGTGAAGCTCTTTATTTATCATGAAAGCGCGGATGAACGGTGTCACCAAGAGCCTGTTTGTGCACCCTATGCCAGAAGGGAACCTATCAGGAGGAGAGTGATGCCACAAACGGTTCCCTGGGAAGACATCGCTACACACACATACACGCGCGGCTATTAACAGGTGGTTATCGAGTTGGCATTAACCACTGGTGGGCTTCCAGTATCGAGGAAAATGTGGAAATATCTAATCGTTACTGAGAATAATCTGCCAGTTCCTCTGGGAATTTTCCAAATATATTCATGTGAAAGAGTTTAATTGAATGTTTTCTATCCATGTTACACTGTGACCAAATATGTTTCAATCAAGTGCTATTAACAGGTGGTTATCGAGTTGGCATTAACCAATGGTGGGCTTCCAGTATCGAGGAAAATGTGGAAATATCTAATCGTTACTGAAAATAATCTGCCAGTTCCTTTGGGAATTTTCAAAATATATTCATGTGAAAGAGTTTAATTGAATGTTTTCTATCCATGTAACACTGTGACCAAATACATTTGGTTTTGTGGTTTTTCAATCAATCGCAATTAACAGGATAGCTTCAGAAGATTATTCTTCCCCATCAGTAGGATATTTCCGTATCCAATATTGTATGCGCCCGCAATCGATTATTGCTCAGTCGCCGAAAGTTCCGAGCTCAGAGAGTTCATTCCCCTCTAGTTTGCCTTCCAAATTGCCATCGTAAACCACACCTTCTCTCGGTTCAATCACACACAAAAAGCATACTTAAGCGATATTCTGGTGGTGAGACACATTCATTTTTCGTGAGGACATCGACAAGACAACATCGTTGCCTAACGTGCTGGAGGAGGTGGACGGCGAAGGATCGACACATACACGCGCAGAACTCTTTCCGTTAGGATGCCATTCAGCATCGAGAAAGTTCCGGAAAGATCTAATCATTGCTGGGAAATAATCTGCCAGTTCCTTTGGGAATTTTCAAAATATATTCATGTGAAAGAGTTTAATTGAATGTTTTCTATCCATGTAACACTGTGACCAAATATGTTTCAATCAAGTGCTATTAACAGGTGGTTATCGAGTTGGCATTAACCACTGGTGGGCTTCCAGTATCGAGGAAAATGTGGAAATATCTAATCGTTACTTAAAATAATCTGCCAGTTCCTTTGGGAATTTTCAAAAATTTGAAACCGCACCCAACTTTAAATTTGAAAATTTGAAACCGCACCCAACTTTATAATGGACGGCTGAATTCCTTGAGAAGACACTCTGTATCCTAAGAATTCGAACTCGGTGACACGAAATTTACACTTGTTCCAGTTCAGAACGACTCCCTTGTCTTCGAAGCGCTGCAGAATCTAGATATTTTAAAAATACCGAAAATAAAACATAAAATTCATTTAGAGACCCAGCCTTTCATTTATTTTTTTTTTATAAAAAAAAATCCGACAATACGAGAAAAGTAACTCGATTAAAGAAAACGAAAATCAAGAATTTATACCTTGTTCAAACGACGATCGTGTTCATCCATAGAACCTCCTTCAACGCCCACATCGTCAAGATACCAGTATGCTCCATCGCAATCAGCAAGAATCTCACGTTCCCATCACGTTTGAATCTATATAATCCGCGGTGCGATATAAACGTTACAATATCTCTGGAGGGTTCATCCAATTCCAATAAGAAAAAGGCATCTTTAACGTCGAGTGTACTCCAAATGTTTCCTCTGCCAACTTTAGCCAACACATCTTCAATGACCGGCATAGGATGACGATCACGGATGACGGCTTGATTTACTCCTCGAAGATCAACGCACAATCTGATTTCCCCATTTGCCTTATTCGCCACTACCAAAGGTGAAACCCAGTTTGCTGGTCCAGTCTTCCTCTCAATAATGTCTCTAGCCAATAACTCATCCAATTTCTTATTAACGGCATTCTCGAGTGGCATGGGAATGCGACGAAGTGATTGGAAAACCGGCTTAATGTTCAGGTCCATCTGGATATTAATTTGAATATCTTTTATCTTCGAAAAAGGCACAAGGCTCTGGTTGTTACCGTCAACAATACGATTTATGTCCAAACCGACTCTAAGAACACCCAGTTCTTTTGCTGTTTTGTCTCAAAGCAGGTTTCGTTGGCCGTTCACAACAAAAAATTCTGCTTGAACCGTTTGTCCACCAGCACTGATTTGAGCAAAAAATGCTCCTAAAATTTTCAATGGGTTCTGGCTACCATAGGATTTCAATATTTTCTTACTGCCCTTCTGACAGTGTTGGACGTCAACCTTCCTAGATTTCAGCAATTCCCAAGAATCAGCAGTAATCAAATTAGCGTCCGATCCGGAATCAACCAACATTTGGATATCCAGGCCACCAACAGTGCAGTCAATCATGTTACAGCTATTTCCAAATGAAACGTATAATACACCTTTTTCTCCTGTGTCTCTGATGATAATTCTGGTTTAGTTACCGCTGAACAGTCGTTTTCCTCCGGGGTTTCGTCAATAGTTTGAACTTTGCAACTTTGCCACATCCGGGTTATCAGTACGAAGCTTCTGGATTTTACGCACTTTGAGTGATCCTGAAATTAGGTGCGATGATCCAGCACTTATTTCTTTTTCTTGAGCTCGCACACTTTCCAACGATGCTCCTAATGCTTCTATATCAGCAAGGTTCTGGTCCTTCTCCAAGATTCTGCGTCGAAGCTCCTGAGAAGAACACCTTTCAACAATGACATCAGTTAACATCATCTCTTCAATTGCTGCACGGACTTCCTGAGGATACTTTTCTAATCCGCAATCTGCGAGCTGCTGACGTAGACGTAGGATGAACTGCGAGAACCGTTCGTTTGTGCCTTCTTTCATGTTTCGGAGTTTGTGCCTCTCTAGGACTTCTTGCCTGCGCGGTTCGAAAAATGCGTCCAGCCGTATCCAATATTGTATGCGCCCGCAATCGATTATTGCTCAGTCGCCGAAAGTTCCGAGCTCAGAGAGTTCATTCCCCTCTAGTTTGCCTTCCAAATTGCCATCGTAAACCACACCTTCTCTCGATTCAATCACACACAAAAAGCATACTTAAGCGATATTCTGGTGGTGAGACACATTCATTTTGACGTAGGACTACGTCTTTCATTTCTATACCGGGGTGTAAAACCAAAGTTTCGAGAACGAAAGCGTTACGCTGGAGACCGAGATTTTGAGCGTTAATAGCTCTTAAACAACTGAACGAAATGGTATGATAAACACTTCATTTGAAAGATAAAATGTCTACGCGTCATATACTTGTTACTTTTTCATCCAAAAACTTGTTTCAATAGTCTTAAAATTGCTTTCAAAACAGGCTATTGAAATCACCAATCGGTATATAAGCGAGCGCCGCTCGTAAACCCACTCAGTTATGATTGAACAGCGATTGGAGCATGTTGTCGCTGTTGTTGTAAAGCTAATTTCGTTTATCATGAAAACGCTGATGAACGGTGTCACCAAGAGCCTGTTTGTGTACCTAAGGCCAAAAGGGAATCCATCAGGAGGAGAGTGATGCCACGGTTCCGTTTGAAACATCGGAGCAGCCGCCACACACACATACACGCGCGGAATTCTCGTTGCTATCATCGTTGCTGAAAAATAATCTGCCAGTTCCCCTGGGAATTGAAAAATACATTCATGCGAAATAGTTTATTTTAATGTTTTCTATCCATATAACACTGCAACCAAATACATTTGGTTTTGTTATTTTTCAATCAATCGCAATTAACAGGAAAGCTTCTGAATATTTTTTTCCCCATCAGTGGAAATTTTCGTATCCAATATTGGATGCATAACATGAAAAACGGAAAATGTTTCACATCGCGAAAATCAAGTCATTTTCGAGCGATTATTTGTTTTCTACTCATATAATGCTTCGACCAAATACATTTCGTTTTGGATTTTTTCAATCAAGTGCGATCAACGTAAGACCACGTCTTTCGGCAATTTATTAGAGGTGCAATGAATCTTTAGGAATTCCCGCTCTACGCGCACTGGCAAACAATGTTTACTCAACAATTTCTCAAACTAGAAATGGGTGTTGTGAGAAAGGATTAGCGAACGCGAAAACGACAAACGGGAGAAAGATACGTTTGGAGGTTGAAGGAAATTGGCAGAAAACTTCTTCATTCTATCATTCAAATAATGTGATTCATAGCACATCGTTTTGCCAGAAAGAGATTATTAATGCTCAAAGGAGGAATCGAGTCCTCCGAGGAAATTACCCAGCGCAAATTAGAGTCGACTATCGATTGCGGCATTCGTACACAAATAATTTTATAATGCAGTTTCACCAAAGTGATTTCTTCGGATATATTCACTACATCATGTCATGTATTTCATATTCTTCATAAGGAAATCCATATCCATGGCACCTATCGGTAACGAATTATTATCGAAACCACGATTTTCGCTAAATGCTCCTTTCAGTTCGGCCTGTAAAAAACTTTTCTGTACTCTAATCCATCAAATTTGGAGCCCTGAAAAGGGCTGTTGATTATATGCTAAGCTAATATAGCACGCTCTCCTCGGATACGATGGGCCAGCTGGATGTCCTTGGGCATGATGTGACGCGTTTTGCATGGATAGCACACAAATTGGTATCTTCAAATAAGCCTCCTGCAGCGTCATAACCGCGGAACTTTGGAAGCGCAAGTTGGTTTTGAAGTCCTGAGCAATTCCACGAACCAAATGCTGCAAAGGTAGCTTGCGGATCAGCAATTCGGTCGATATCTGATAGCGACGAATTTCATGCGAAGTTCCCGGTCGATAGCGATGTGGCTTCTCCACCTATCCTGCTACTGGTGCGCTTATCCGAGCTGACTTCGTGTGCCTTACCACCGAATGACTAACGAGCTGTCTGCGAAAGACTAACGAGCTCGAGTCCTCATGGTGCGAGAGTAGAGTAAGAAATGAACGAAAGGGAAGGAAGGAAGGTATTGAATTAGAGAGACTTTAAACTCTGAGAGTTCATTCGTCTCTAATGAACGAAAGCAAAGGAAGCGTCATTTTATAAACCATAAAAGTATAGAATCTAAATCCCACCCTTATTATATTCGTGAGTATACAGTAAGCTTATACAATAAAGAGGGTGGGGTTTACATTCGATTCTTTTATGTTTTATAAAATGACACTTCCCTTGCTTTCGTTCATTTCTTACTCTACTCTCGCACCGTGAGGACTCGTTTCATCGGGACTAAGCAGACAGCTCGTTAGTCTTTCGGTGGTAAGGCACCACGAAAGCAGCTCGGATAAGCGCATCAGCCGCAGGAAGCGTGAAGAAGCCACATCGCTATCGACCGGGAACTTCGCATGAAATTCGTCGCTATCAGAAGTCGACCGAATTGCTGATCCGCAAGCTACCTTTGCAGCATTTGGTTCGTGGAATTGCTCAGGACTTCAAAACCGACTTGCGCTTCCAAAGTTCCGCGGTTATGACGCTGCAGGAGGCTTATTAGAAGATACCAATTTGTGAGCTATCCATGCAAAACGCGTCACATCATGCCCAAGGACATCCAGCTGGCCCATCGTATCCGAGGAGAGCGTGCTATATTAGCTTAGCATATAATCAACAGCCCTTTTCAGGGCTCCAAATTTGATGGATTAGAGTTCAGAAAAGTTTTTTACAGGCCGAACTGAAAGGAGCATTTAGCGAAAATCGTGGTGTCGATGATAATTCGATACCGATAGGTGCCATGGATATGGATTTCATAATGAAAAATATGAAATATATGACATGATGTAGTGAATATATCCCCATATCGAAGAAATCACTTTGATGAAACTGTTTACCGTTTGTCGTTTTTAATTGTTGGGAAAGGGCATTATTTCTGCTGACTAAATTCCAAGAAAAAATCCATTCTATCTTTAAGCGTGATTCATTCTGCTTCGGATCAACGGAACAGTATGATAATCATTTCATACAAAAGATAAAATGTCCAAGAGTTATATGATTGCTATTTATTGAATCGAAAAATTGTTTCAATAGCTTAATGATAGCTTCGAAAACAGGTTATTGAAATCATTCGTATCCGTATGTAGCGCGCCCACTTGGAAACCCATAATTCTTATTGGAATGTGAGATGGGGAAGCTCATACTTACGTCTATGCATTATGCTGTACACTACAGACTTTTTTTCTCCGTACTGATTAAGAAGCCGACCGAACTATCGGTCGACAAGTCAGTCTGCAGTCGGCGGGGGCTCTTAATTTCGTTTTTGCAGGTCGAACCGAAAAAATTTCAGTCGAGTTAACTCTTTTTTACAGTAATGCTTTTGAATCCGGACACTTTGCATTACATTCAATATCATACCACAGCCATAATATTTTTTTCATGTTGAATTTATGCGATTAATAGTTGCTAACATAGTTACTGATAGTTTCTTGATAGTTACTTATCAATCGCATTAATTCAACATGCAGAAAATGTTGTGGCTGCGGTATGGTATTAAATGTAACGCAAAGTGTCCGGATTCAAATACATTACTGTATACTTACTTCGATGATATTCGTTTCTCTCTCAGGGTAAGCAACGAATATAATAAGGGTAGGGTTTAGATTCTATACTTTTATGGTTTATAAAATGACGCTTCCTTTGCTTTCGTTCATTTCTTACTCTACTCTCGCACCGTGACGACTCGTTTGTTTGGGACCAAGCAGATAGCTAGTTAGTCTTTCAGTGGTAAGGCACACGAAAGCAGCTCGGATAAGCGCACCAGCCGCAGGATAGGTGAAGAAGCCACATCGCTATCGACCGGGAACTTTGCGTGAAATTCATCGCTATCGGAAGTCGACCGAATTGCTGATCCGCAAGCTACCTTTGCAGCTTTTGGATCGTGGAATTGCTCAGGACTTCAAAACCGACTTGCGCTCCCAAAGTTCCGCGGTTATGACGCTGCAGGAGGCTTATTCGAAGATACAAATTTGTGTGCTATCCACGCAAAACGCGTCACATCATGCCCAAGGACATTCAGTACTGATTAAGAAGCCGACCGAACTATCGGTCGACAAGTCAGTCTGCAGTCGGCGGGGGCTCTTAATTTCGTTTTTGCAGGTCGAACCGAAAAAATTTCAGTCGAGTTAACTCTTTTTTACAGTAATGCTTTTGAATCCGGACACTTTGCATTACATTCAATATCATACCACAGCCATAACATTTTTTTCATGTTGAATTTATGCGATTAATAGTTGCTAACATAGTTACTGATAGTTTCTTGATAGTTACTTATCAATCGCATTAATTCAACATGCAGAAAATGTTGTGGCTGCGGTATGGTATTAAATGTAACGCAAAGTGTCCGGATTCAAATACATTACTGTATACTTACTTCGATGATATTCGTTTCTCTCTCAGGGTAAGCAACGAATATAATAAGGGTAGGGTTTAGATTCTATACATTTATGGTTTATAAAATGACGCTTCCTTTGCTTTCGTTCATTTCTTACTCTACTCTCGCACCGTGACGACTCGTTTGTTTGGGACCAAGCAGATAGCTAGTTAGTCTTTCAGTGGTAAGGCACACGAAAGCAGCTCGGATAAGCGCACCAGCCGCAGGATAGGTGAAGAAGCCACATCGCTATCGACCGGGAACTTTGCGTGAAATTCATCGCTATCGGAAGTCGACCGAATTGCTGATCCGCAAGCTACCTTTGCAGCTTTTGGATCGTGGAATTGCTCAGGACTTCAAAACCGACTTGCGCTCCCAAAGTTCCGCGGTTATGACGCTGCAGGAGGCTTATTCGAAGATACAAATTTGTGTGCTATCCACGCAAAACGCGTCACATCATGCCCAAGGACATTCAGCTGGCCCATCGAATCCAAGGAGAGGGTGCTATATTAGCTTAGCATATAATCATCGGCCCTTTTCAGGGCTCCAGATTTGATGGATTAGAGTTTAGAAAAGTTTTTTGCAGGCCAAACTGAAACGAGAATTTTCGTTTGGATGCCATACAGCATCGAGAAAATTCCGGAAAGATCTAATCGTTGCTGAAAAATAATCTGCCAGTTCCCTGGGAATTGAAGAACACATCCATGCGAAAGAGTTTATTTTAATGTTTTCTAATTATATGGCGAAAACAGCGACCAACTACATTTGATTTCGTAATTTTTCAATCAAGTGTAATTAGCTGGAAAGCTTCTGAAGATTATTCTTTCCCATCAGTAGGATATTTTCGTATCCAATATTGGATGCATAACATGAAAAACGGAAAATGTTTCGTATCGCGAAAATTATATAATTTTCAATCGATTATTGCTCAGTCGCCGAAATTTTCATACTCAGAGAGTTCATTCTCCTCTAGTTTGCCTTCCAAATTGCCATCGTAAACCACACCTTCTCTCGATTCAATCACGCACGAAAAGCATACTGAAATGATATTCTGGTGGTGAAACCCATTCATTTTTCGTGAGGCGTCGTGCACAAATTACGTAACGCGATAAGGGGGGAGGGGGTAGATGTTGCGTTACTTTCTGTTTATTAGAGATAGGAAATTGCGTTACGAAAGGGGGGGGGAGAGGTGGTTCAAAATTCGGATTTTTAGCGTTACGTAATTTGTGCACGACGCCTGAGGACTTCGACAAGACAACATCGTTACTGAACGAGCTGAACGGCGAGGGATCGAGGTATTCATTACCTGGCCTGACCTGACCTGAAATGCAATCAGTTTGTTTTAACTGTGAGGGAGCGCAGAAAAGCCGATGCTGATACTCTCGTGACCAAGAGAGTATCAGCATCGAAATACGGTTCCTCGGGAAGACATAGAAGCAGTCGCCACACACACACATACACGCGCGCAACTCTTTTCGTTTGCTGGTTATCGAGAGGAAACCTGGAAAGAAATGATCGTTGCTGAAAAATAATCTGCCAGTTCCCCTTGGAATTGAAAATTACATTCAAGCGAGTTTATTTTAATGTTTTCTATCCATATAATACTGCGACCACATACATTTGGTTTTGTGATTTGTCAATCAAGTGCAGTTAGCAGGAAAGCTTCTGAAGATTATTCTTCAGAACAAGGTTTTTTGTATCCAATATTGGATGCATAAAACCTTGAGTCTCCAACGTAACACTCTCGTTTTTGAAGTCACCCAAATATTTATTTATTCATTCATTCAGGATGGATTTAGATTCAACTCCAAACAAATGATCTCTAAATCAACGATAGTCCTACGTCACCCTTGCGGTTATACCATAGATATAACCCACTTCCTGTTTTTCGTGAGGACATCGACAAGACAACATCGTTGCCTAACGTGCTGGAGGAGGTGGACGGCGAAGGATCGACACATACACGCGCAGAACTCTTTCCGTTAGGATGCCATTCAGCATCGAGAAAGTTCCGGAAAGATCTAATCATTGCTGGAAAATAATCTGCCAGTTCCTTTGGGAATTTTCAAAATATATTCATGTGAAAGAGTTTAATTGAATGTTTTCTATCCATGTAACACTGTGACCAAATATGTTTCAATCAAGTGCTATTAACAGGTGGTTATCGAGTTGGTATTAACCACTGGTGGGCTTCCAGTATCGAGGAAAATGTGGAAATAACTAATCGTTACTGAAAATAATCTGCCAGTTCCTCTGGGAATTTTCAAAATATATTCATTTGAAAGAGTTTAATTGAATGTTTTCTATCCATGTTACACTGTGACCAAATATGTTTCAATCAAGTGCTATTAACAGGTGGTTATCGAGTTGGCATTAACCACTGGTGGGCTTCCAGTATCGAGGAAAATGTGGAAATATCTAATCGTTACTGAAAATAATCTGCCAGTTCCTTTGGGAATTTTCAAAATATATTCATGTGAAAGAGTTTAATTGAATGTTTTCTATCCATGTAACACTGTGACCAAATACATTTGGTTTTGTGGTTTTTCAATCAATCGCAATTAACAGGATAGCTTCAGAAGATTATTCTTCCCCATCAGTAGGATATTTCCGTATCCAATATTGTATGCGCCCGCAATCGATTATTGCTCAGTCGCCGAAAGTTCCGAGCTCAGAGAGTTCATTCCCCTCTAGTTTGCCTTCCAAATTGCCATCGTAAACCACACCTTCTCTCGATTCAATCACACACAAAAAGCATACTTAAGCGATATTCTGGTGGTGAGACACATTCATTTTTCGTGAGGACATCGACAAGACAACATCGTTGCTGAGGGTGCTGGACAGCGAAGGATCGAGATCTGCCCTGAAACGCAAGCAGTTTGTTTGAAACTGTGAAGGAGCACAGAGAAGCCGATCCTTCAGGAGAAGAGAAGATGACCATCGAAGCAGCCGCTACACACACACATACACGCACGGAATTCTTTCCGTTTGGATGCCATTCAGCATCGAGAAAGATCAGGAAAATAATCTGCCAGTTCCTCTGGGAATTTAAAAATACATTCATGTGAAAGAGTTTATTTGAATGTTTTCTATCCATGTAACACTGTGGCCAAATATGTTTCAATCAAGTGCTATTAACGGATGGTTATCGAGTTAGCATTAACCACTGGTGGGCTTCCAGTATCGAGGAAAATGTGGAAATATCTAATCGTTACTGAAAATAACCTGCCAGTTCCTCTGGGATTTTGAAAATACATTCATGTGAAAGAGTTTATTTTAATGTTTTCTATCCATGTAACACTGTGACCAAATTTGGTTTTGTGATTTTTCAATCAATCGCAATTAACAGGATAGCTTCTGACGATTATTCTTCCCCATCAGTAGGATATTTCCGTATCCAATATTGTATGCGCCCGCAATCCATTTTCATTTTTCGTAAGGACATCGACAAGACAACATCGTTGCTGAGGGTGCTGGACGGCGAATGATCGAGATCTGCCCTGAAACGCAAGCAGTTTCTTTGAACCTGTGAGGGAGCACAGAAAAGCCGATCCTTCAGGAGAAGAGAAGGTGACCATCGAAGCAGCCGCTGCACACACACATACACGCACGGAATTCTTTCCGTTTGGATGCCATTCAGCATCGAGAAAGATCCGAAAAATAATCTGCCAGTTCCTCTGGGAATTTAAAATTACATTCATGTGAAAGAGTTTATTTTAATGTTTTCTATCCACGTAACCCTGTGACCAAATACATTTGGTTTTGTGATTTTTCAATCAATCGCAATTAACAGAATAGCTTCTGAAGATTATTCTTCCCCATCAGTAGGATATTTCCGTATCCAATAATGTATGCGCCCGCAATCGATTATTGCTCAGTCGCCGAAAGTTCCGAGTTCAGAGAATTCATTCCCCTCTAGTTTGCCTTCCAAATTGCCATCGTAAACCACGCCTTCTCTCGATTCAATCACGCACAAAAAGCATACTTAAGCGATATTCTGGTGGTGAGATGCATTCATTTTTCGTGAGGACATTTAGAGGCGAATGAACTGCAAAGTTTAAAGCCTCTTAAAAACAAAGAAAGAAGAAGAAGTGAGGACATCGACAAGACAACATCGTTGCTGAGGGTGCTGGACAGCGAAGGATCGAGATCTGCCCTGAAACGCAAGCAGTTTGTTTGAAACTGTGAGGGAGCACAGAGAAGCCGATCCTTCAGGAGAAGAGAAGATGACCATCGAAGCAGCCGCTACACACACACATACACGCACGGAATTCTTTCCGTTTGGATGCCATTCAGCATCGAGAAAGATCAGGAAAATAATCTGCCAGTTCCTCTGGGAATTTAAAAATACATTCATGTGAAAGAGTTTATTTGAATGTTTTCTATCCATGTAACACTGTGACCAAATACATTTGGTTTTGTGATTTTTCAATCAATCGCAATTAACAGAATAGCTTCTGAAGATTATTCTTCCCCATCAGTAGGATATTTCCGTATCCAATAATATATGCGCCCGCAATTGATTATTGCTCAGTCGCCGAAAGTTCCGAGCTCAGAGAGTTCATTCCCCTCTAGTTTGCCTTCCAAATTGCCATTGTAAACCACACCTTCTCTCGATTCAATCACACACAAAAAGCATACTTAAGCGATATTCTGGTGGTGAGACACATTCATTTTTCGTGAGGACATCGACAAGACAACATCGTTGCCTAACGTGCTGGAGGAGGTGGACGGCGAAGGATCGACACATACACGCGCAGAACTCTTTCCGTTAGGATGCCATTCAGCATCGAGAAAGTTCCGGAAAGATCTTATCATTGCTGGAAAATAATCTGCCAGTTCCTTTGGGAATTTTCAAAATATATTCATGTGAAAGAGTTTAATTGAATGTTTTCTATCCATGTAATACTGTGACCAAATATGTTTCAATCAAGTGCTATTAACAGGTGGTTATCGAGTTGGTATTAACCACTGGTGGGCTTCCAGTATCGAGGAAAATGTGGAAATAACTAATCGTTACTGAAAATAATCTGCCAGTTCCTCTGGGAATATTCAAAATATATTCATGTGAAAGAGTTTAATTGAATGTTTTCTATCCATGTAACACTGTGACCAAATGTGTTTCAATCAAGTGCTATTAACAGGTGGTTATCGAGTTGGCATTAACCACTGGTGGGCTTCCAGTATCGAGGAAAATGTGGAAATAACTAATCGTTACTGAAAATAATCTGCCAGTTACTCTGGGAATTTTCAAAATATATTCATGTGAAAGAGTTTAATTGAATGTTTTCTATCCATGTAACACTGTGACCAAATATGTTTCAATCAAGTGCTATTAACAGGTGGTTATCGAGTTGGCATTAACCACTGGTGGGCTTCCAGTATCGAGGAAAATGTGGAAATATCTAATCGTTACTGAAAATAATCTGCCAGTTCCTTTGGGAATTTTCAAAATATATTCATGTGAAAGAGTTTAATTGAATGTTTTCTATCCATGTAACACTGTGACCAAATACATTTGGTTTTGTGGTTTTTCAATCAATCGCAATCAACAGGATAGCTTCTGAAGAATATTCTTCCCCATCAGTAGGATATTTCCGTATCCAATATTGGATGCATAAAACCTTGTGCCTCCAACGTAACGCTCTCGATTTCGAAGTTCTCCAAATATTCATTCATTCAGAATGAATTCGGATTCAACTTCATACAAATGATCTCTAAATCAACGATAGTCCTACGTCACCCTTGCGGATATACCATAGATATAACCCACTTCCTGTTTTTTGACGTAGGACTACGTCTAACCGGAAGGTATAGGGGGTGAAATGGAAATCTAGGCACTGAACAAGTAGGGAAAAATGCAAGATTTGGAACGCTTATAACTCGAGCATTTCTCAATAGATCGCAAAGGTTTTTGCATCAATTGATAGGAAATATATCTACGCATCTATCATAACGAATAACATTTCATTTTTCTTGAGATAAATAATTGAATAATTGTGAAATATCAAGCATTGTCAAAATGCACTATGTGCCCATTTTTGATTGGTCCATTTTGTGCTCCTCAAATCGTACCGACCAAAACGGGCAACCAGAGCAGCAGCGAAATAGAATGAAGCACGATTGGAAAGGAAAAAGAAAAAAATGAACGAAACATTGGTCGCAGTCTCACACATGCGTAATTCTCGAGCCAGCCAGTCAGCTTAAAAATCCCCGCTCCGCTGCCGTAACGATCATTCTCATTCAAACCGTACACCACATCGGTTCGCATCACAACACATCAACAAACCAACCCAAGCAGCCATGTCTGGACATGGTAAAGGAGGAAAAGTGAAGGGAAAGGCAAAATCCCGCTCGAACCGTGTTGATCTGGAGTTCCCCGCAAGGGTAGCTAGGCCGAGCGCGTTAGTACCAGTGCACCAGTCCACCTAGCCGGCGTTATATAGTTTCGGCCGCCGAAGTGATCGAGTTAGCTGGCAAAGCTGCTCGCGACGATAAGAAAACCCGCATTCGGAACAGAACACATTCGGTTCGGTGGATATCAAGACAACAGGCAGTTGCAGCGAGTGGCGAGTGGCAAACGCAATCGCAAAACGGCATCAACTGCTTTGGTGGCAAATCCAGAACAAGGCAGCATCGAGGGCGTTCGAAATGGTTTTTTTCAAAACCACTAGTACTAAGTTTTCTAAATTGGAACCATTCCATAAAACAAGGCGCTTTTCAGGGCCATTAAACCTTTCAAAAAACAGGAAGTGGGTTATATCTATGGTATAACCGCAAGGGTGACGTAGGACTATCGTTGATTTAGAGATCATTTGTTTGAAGTTGAATCTAAATCCATTCTGAATGAATGAATAAATGAATATTTGGGGGACTTCGAAAAAGAGAGCGTTACGTTGGAGGCACAAGGTTTTATGCATCCAATATAGGATACGAAACCTTGTTCTGAAGAATAATCTTCAGAAGCTAACCTGCTAACTGTACTTGATTGACAAATCACAAACCCAAATGTATTATATGGATATTTTATGGATAGAAAACATTAAAATAAACTCTTTCGCTTGAATGTCATTTTTAATTCCAAGGGGAACTGGCAGATTATTTTCCAGCAACGATTAGATATTTCCACATTTTCCTCGATACTGGAAGCCAACCAGTGGTTAATACTAACTCGATAACCATCTGTTAATAGTACTTGATGAAAATTTTTGGTCACAGTGTTACATGGATAGAAAACATTCAAATAAACTCTTTCACATGAATGTATTTTTAAATTCCCAGAGGAACTGGCATATTATTTTCCAGCAATGATTAGATCTTTCCGGAACTTTCTAGATGCTGAATGGCATCCTGCGCGTGTATGTGTCGATCCTTCGCCGTCCACCTCCTCCAGCACGTTAGGCAACGATGTTGTCTTGTCGATGTCCTCTCGAAAAATGAATGTGTCTCACCACCAGAATATCGCTTAAGTATGCTTTTTGTGTGTGATTGAATCGAGAGAAGGTGTGGTTTACGATGGCAATTTGGAAGGCAAACTAGAGGGGAATGAACTCTCTGAGCTCGGAACTTTCGGCGACTGAGCAATAATCGATTGCGGGCGCATACAATATTGGATACGGAAATATCCTACTGATGGGGAAGAATAATTTTCTGAAGCTATCCTGTTAATTGCGATTGATTGAAAAACCACAAAACCAAATGTATTTGGTCACAGTGTTACATGGAAAGAAAACATTCAAATAAACTCTTTAACATGAATATATTTTGAAAATTCCCAAAGGAACTGGCAGATTATTTTCAGTAACGATTAGATATTTCCACATTTTCCTCGATACTGGAAGCCCACCAGTGGTTAATGCCAACTCGATAACCACCTGTTAATAGCACTTGATTGAAACATATTTGGTCACAGTGTTACATGGATAGAAAACATTCAATTAAACTCTTTCACATGAATATATTTTGAAAATTCCCAAAGGAACTGGCAGATTATTTTCAGTAACGATTAGTTATTTCCACATTTTCCTCGATACTGGAAGCCCACCAGTGGTTAATGCAAACTCGATAACCACCTGTTAAAAGCACTTGATTGAAACATATTTGGTCACAGTGTTACATGGATAGAAAACATTCAATTTAACTCTTTCACATGAATATATTTTGAAAATTCCCAAAGGAACTGGCAGATTATTTTCCAGCAATGATTAGATCTTTCCGGAACTTTCTCGATGCTGAATGGCATCCTAACGGAAAGAGTTCTGCGCGTGTATGTGTCGATCTTTCGCCGTCCAACTCCTCCAGCACGTTAGGCAACGATGTTGTCTTGTCGATGTCCTCACGAAAAATGAATGTGTCTCACCACCAGAATATCGCTTAAGTATGCTTTTTGTGTGTGATTGAATCGAGAGAAGGTGTGGTTTACGATGGCAATTTGGAAGGCAAACTAGAGGGGAATGAACTCTCTGAGCTCGGAACTTTCGGCGACTGAGCAATAATCGATTGCGGGCGCATACAATATTGGATACGGAAATATCCTACTGATGGGGAAGAATAATCTTCTGAAGCTATCCTGTTAATTGCGATTGATTGAAAAACCAAAAAACCAAATGTATTTGGTCACAGTGTTACATGGAAAGAAAACATTCAAATAAACTCTTTCACATGAATATATTTTGAAAATTCCCAGAGGAACTGGCAGATTATTTTCAGTAACGATTAGTTATTTCCACATTTTCCTCGATACTGGAAGCCCACCAATGGTTAATGCCAACTCGATAACCACCTGTTAATAGCACTTGATTGAAACATATTTGGTCACAGTGTTACATGGATAGAAAACATTCAATTAAACTCTTTCACATGAATATATTTTGAAAATTCCCAAAGGAACTGGCAGATTATTTTCAGTAACGATTAGATATTTCCACATTTTCCTCGATACTGGAAGCCCACCAGTGATTAATGCCAACTCGATAACCACCTGTTAATAGCACTTGATTGAAATATATTTGGTCACAGTGTTACATGGATAGAAAACATTCAATTAAACTCTTTCACATGAATATATTTTGAAAATTCCCAAAGGAACTGGCAGATTATTTTCCAGCAATGATTAGATCTTTCCGGAACTTTCTCGATACTGAATGGCATCCTAACGGAAAGAGTTCTGCGCGTGTATGTGTCGATCCTTCGCCGTCCAACTCCTCCAGCACGTTAGGCAACGATGTTGTCTTGTCGATGTCCTCACGAAAAATGAATGTGTCTCACCACCAGAATATCGCTTAAGTATGCTTTTTGTGTGTGATTGAATCGAGAGAAGGTGTGGTTTACGATGGCAATTTGGAAGGCAAACTAGAGGGGAATGAACTCTCTGAGCTCGGAACTTTCGGCGAATGAGCAATAATCGATTGCGGGCGCATACAATATTGGATACGGAAATATCCTACTGATGGGGAAGAATAATCTTCTGAAGCTATCCTTGTTAATTGCGATTGATTGAAAAACCACAAAACCAAATGTATTTGGTCACAGTGTTACATGGATAGAAAACATTCAATTAAACTCTTTCACATGAATATATTTTGAAAATTCCCAGAGGAACTGGCAGATTATTTTCAGTAACGATTAGATATTTTCACATTTTCCTCGATACTGGAAGCCCACCAGTGGTTAATGCCAACTCGATAACCACCTGTTAATAGCCGCGCGTGTATGTGTGTGTAGCGATGTCTTCCCAGGGAACCGTTTGTGGCATCACTCTCCTCCTGATAGATTCCCTTCTGGCCTAGGGTGCACAAACAGGCTCTTGGTGACACCGTTCATCCGCGCTTTCATGATAAATAAAGAGCTTCACCGCAACAGCGACAACATGCTCCAATCGCTGTTCAATTAGAACTGAGTGGATTTCCGAGCGCCGCTCACTTATATACCGATTGATGATTTCAATAGCCTGTTTTGAAAGCAATTTTAAGACTATTGAAACAAGTTTTTGGATCAAAAAGTAACAAGTATATAACGCGTAGACATTTTATCTTTCGAATGAAGTGTTTATCATACCATTTCGTTCAGTTGTTTAGGAGCTATTAACGCTCAAAATCTCGGTCTCCGGCGTAACGCTTTCGTTTTCGAAACATTGATTTTACACCCCGGTATAGAAATGAAAGACGTAGTCCTACGTCAAAAGAGTTTACGAAATACAGTTCAATGCTTTCTAAAACATTATCCAAAATAATAATAAAACACAAATTGATTTTTTCATAATTTGTTTGCCAGGATCTGATGAGTATGTGAATTTGGCAGTTGTTCTGAGCTTATTAATAGTTGGGGACTGTCCAGATTATTCAATTTTCACCAATTCTTAAATTGTTTCCAGATTGAAAGTACAGTAATTTACAATTAGTTCGACATTTAGCTAATTGGATGGACATGTAATGCGACTTATTTAGTTGGACATTTTTGTAAACATAGAGATCCAAATTATGACCCCACATTGAAAGTCGACACTGTACCACTGTCATCACAAATGTTCAATTACAGGTTAAAATCGCCTCCAATGCGACACTGAGTGGCGCTTCGGCACGTCGCATTGAATGTAATTTACTGTACAACATGTCACAAAGCTGGATGGGAAGAAATTTTCCAATTGTGAAAGCTGTGGCGAGTGGCAACAAATCGCTAAACAGGAAGGTTTAGCCGAACAAGATGGGGATATCGAGTGACAAGAAAACAATAAACTCTTTAGATTGAAGATAATTTTGTGATCCTGAAAAGGACCCTTTTTAGCCTGCATGTGAATCCAACGAGCGAACAAATCGTAATGAATGTATTTTTTTGCCATCGCTCCCTTTTAACGCTCATTCGTTCGTCTCGTTGGACTCGCCCCTCTGGCTGAGTCTGCCGATTTGTCTCTATCCTGTGAGTGTGTACCGCTAGAGTATAAAACACGCGGACCCCAAAAAAATATCTTATTTTCTTTCAAACCGTAAACCCGTGTGGTTGTACGGCATCGGCATCGTGGACGTAACAAAGGAGGACAAGTTAAGGGAAAGGCAAAGTCTCACTCGAACCGTGCAGGTCTCCAGTTCCCTGTTGGTCGCATTCACTGATTGCTCCGCAAGGGTAACTAGACCGAACGGATTGGTGCCGGAGCACCAGTATACCTAACAGCGATTATAGAGTTTCGGCCGTCGAAGTGCTCGAGTTGGCTTGCAAAGCTGCTCACGACAATCAGAAAACCCGCATCAAGAACAGAGCAGCTTCGGTTCGGCGCTCATCAAGGCAACAATTAGTTTCAGTGAGTGGCAAAGTATTTCTCCGGCACGTCACATTAAATGTAATTTACTGAACAATATGTCACAAGCTGGATGGGAAGAAATTTTCCAACTGTGAAAGCTGTGGCGAGTGGCAAACGCAATAGCTAAACAGGAAGGTTTAACCGAACAAGATGGGAATATCGAGTGATAACAAAAACACAACACCAAAGGTTCTTTTCAGAACCATCAACATATTCATAAAGAGTAAACAGTAAACTAATCCATTTTTCAGGTAGATAGGTAGGTATTCACGTAGGAGAAGAAAATAAAACAATATATTTAAAATATATATTTAACAAAAGCTGTCCCCTTTGTATAGTCCTACGTCACTCCGGTTATGTCCCCGACATTACCCATCCGTCTTTTTTTATACCATATATAAAAAACAGGAAGTGGGTTATATCTATGGTATAACCGCAAGGGTGACGTAGGACTATCGTTGATTTAGAGATCATTTGTTTGAAGTTGAATCTGAATTCATTCTGAATGAATGAATATTTGGAGAACTTCGAAAACGAGAGCGTTACGTTGGAGGCACAAGGTTTTATGCATCCAATATTGGATACGGAAATATCCTACTGATGGGGAAGAATAATCTTCTGAAGCTATCCTGTTAATTGCGATTGATTGAAAAACCACAAAACCAAATGTATTTGGTCACAGTGTTACATGGATAGAAAACATTCAATTAAACTCTTTCACATGAATATATTTTGAAAATTCCCAAAGGAACTGGCAGATTATTTTCAGTAACGATTAGATATTTCCACATTTTCCTCGATACTGGAAGCCCACCAGTGGTTAATTCCAACTCGATAACCACCTGTTAATAGCACTTGATTGAAACATATTTGGTCACAGTGTTACATGGATAGAAAACATTCAATTAAACTCTTTCACATGAATATATTTTGAAAATTTCCAAAGGAACTGGCAGATTATTTTCAGTAACGATTAGATATTTCCACATTTTCCTCGATACTGGAAGCCCACCAGTGGTTAATGCCAACTCGATAACCACCTGTTAATAGCACTTGGTTGAAACATATTTGGTCACAGTGTAACCTGGATAGAAAACATTCAATTAAACTCTTTCACATGAATATATTTTGAAAATTCCCAAAGGAACTGGCAGATTATTTTCCAGCAATGATTAGATCTTTCCGGAACTTTCTCGATGCTGAATGGCATCCTAACGGAAAGAGTTCTGCGCGTGTATGTGTCGATCCTTCGCCGTCCACCTCCTCCAGCACGTTAGGCAACGATGTTGTCTTGTCGATGTCCTCACGAAAAATGAATGTGTCTCACCACCAGAATATCGCTTAAGTATGCTTTTTGTGTGTGATTGAATCGAGAGAAGGTGTGGTTTACGATGGCAATTTGGAAGGCAAACTAGAGGGGAATGAACTCTCTGAGATCGGAATTTTCGGCGACTGAGCAATAATCGATTGCGGGCGCATACAATATTGGATACGGAAATATCCTACTGATTGGGAAGAATAATCTTCTGAAGCTATCCTGTTAATTGCGATTGATTGAAAAACCACAAAACCAAATGTATTTGGTCACAGTGTTACATGGATAGAAAACATTCAATTAAACTCTTTCACATGAATATATTTTGAAAATTTCCAAAGGAACTGGCAGATTATTTTCAGTAACGATTAGATATTTCCACATTTTCCTCGATACTGGAAGCCCACCAATGGTTAATGCCAACTCGATAACCACCTGTTAATAGCACTTGATTGAAATATATTTGGTCACAGTGTAACATGGATAGAAAACTTCAATTAAACTCTTTCACATGAATATATTTTGAAAATTCCCAAAGGAACTGCCAGATTATTTTCCAGCAATGATTAGATCTTTCCGGAACTTTCTCGATGCTGAATGGCATCCTAACGGAAAGAGTTCTGCGCGTGTATGTGTCGATCCTTCGCCGTCCACCTCCTCCAGCACGTTAGGCAACGATGTTGTCTTGTCGATGTCCTCACGAAAAATGAATGTGTCTCACCACCAGAATATCGCTTAAGTATGCTTTTTGTGTGTGATTGAATCGAGAGAAGGTGTGGTTTACGATGGCAATTTGGAAGGCAAACTAGAGGGGAATGAACTCTCTGACTTCGGAACTTTCGGCGACTGAGCAATAATCGATTGCGGGCGCATACAATATTGGATACGGAAATATCCTACTGATGGGGAAGAATAATCTTCTGAAGCTATCCTGTTAATTGCGATTGATTGAAAAACCACAAAACCAAATGTATTTGGTCACAGTGTTACATGGATAGAAAACATTCAATTAAACTCTGTCACATGAATATATTTTGAAAATTCCTAGAGGAACTGGCAGATTAATTTCAGTAACGATTAGATATTTCCACATTTTCCTCGATACTGGAAGCCCACCAGTGGTTAATGCCAACTCGATAACCACCTGTTAATAGCACTTGGTTGAAACATATTTGGTCACAGTGTAACCTGGATAGAAAACATTCAATTAAACTCTTTCACATGAATATATTTTGAAAATTCCCAGAGGAACTGGCAGATTATTTTCAGTAACGATTAGTTATTTCCACATTTTCCTCGATACTGGAAGCCCACCAGTGGTTAATACCAACTCGATAACCACCTGTTAATAGCACTTGATTGAAACATATTTGGTCACAGTGTTACATGGATAGAAAACATTCAATTAAACTCTTTCACATGAATATATTTTGAAAATTCCCAAAGGAACTGGCAGATTATTTTCCAGCAATGATTAGATCTTTCCGGAACTTTCTCGATGCTGAATGGCATCCTAACGGAAAGAGTTCTGCGCGTGTATGTGTCGATCCTTCGCCGTCCACCTCCTCCAGCACGTTAGGCAACGATGTTGTCTTGTCGATGTCCTCACGAAAAATGAATGTGTCTCACCACCAGAATATCGCTTAAGTATGCTTTTTGTGTGTGATTGAATCGAGAGAAGGTGTGGTTTACGATGGCAATTTGGAAGGCAAACTAGAGGGGAATGAACTCTCTGACTTCGGAACTTTCGGCGACTGAGCAATAATCGATTGCGGGCGCATACAATATTGGATACGGAAATATCCTACTGATGGGGAAGAATAATCTTCTGAAGCTATCCTGTTAATTGCGATTGATTGAAAAACCACAAAACCAAATGTATTTGGTCACAGTGTTACATGGATAGAAAACATTCAATTAAACTCTTTCACATGAATATATTTTGAAAATTCCCAGAGGAACTGGCAGATTATTTTCAGTAACGATTAGATATTTCCACATTTTCCTCGATACTGGAAGCCCACCAGTGGTTAATTCCAACTCGATAACCACCTGTTAATAGCACTTGATTGAAACATATTTGGTCACAGTGTTACATGGATAGAAAACATTCAATTAAACTCTTTCACATGAATATATTTTGAAAATTCCCAGAGGAACTGGCAGATTATTTTCAGTAACGATTAGATATTTCCACATTTTCCTCGATACTGGAAGCCCACCAGTGGTTAATGCCAACTCGATAACCACCTGTTAATAGCACTTGATTGAAACATATTTGGTCACAGTGTAACATGGATAGAAAACATTCAATTAAACTCTTTCACATGAATATATTTTGAAAATTCCCAGAGGAACTGGCAGATTATTTTCAGTAACGATTAGTTATTTCCACATTTTCCTCGATACTGGAAGCCCACCAGTGGTTAATGCCAACTCGATAACCACCTGTTAATAGCACTTGATTGAAACATATTTGGTCACAGTGTTACATGGATAGAAAACATTCAATTAAACTCTTTCACATGAATATATTTTGAAAATTCCCAAAGGAACTGGCAGATTATTTTCCAGCAATGATTAGATCTTTCCGGAACTTTCTCGATGCTGAATGGCATCCTAACGGAAAGAGTTCTGCGCGTGTATGTGTCGATCCTTCGCCGTCCACCTCCTCCAGCACGTTAGGCAACGATGTTGTATTGTCGATGTCCTCACGAAAAATGAATGTGTCTCACCACCAGAATATCGCTTAAGTATGCTTTTTGTGTGTGATTGAATCGAGAGAAGGTGTGGTTTACGATGGCAATTTGGAAGGCAAACTAGAGGGGAATGAACTCTCTGACTTCGGAACTTTCGGCGACTGAGCAATAATCGATTGCGGGCGCATACAATATTGGATACGGAAATATCCTACTGATGGGGAAGAATAATCTTCTGAAGCTATCCTGTTAATTGCGATTGATTGAAAAACCACAAAACCAAATGTATTTGGTCACAGTGTTACATGGATAGAAAACATTCAATTAAACTCTGTCACATGAATATATTTTGAAAATTCCTAGAGGAACTAGCAGATTATTTTCAGTAACGATTAGATATTTCCACATTTTCCTCGATACTGGAAGCCCTCCATTGGTTAATGCCAACTCGATAACCACCTGTTAATAACACTTGATTGAAACATATTTGGTCACAGTGTAACATGGATAGAAAACATTCAATTAAACTCTTTCACATGAATATATTTTGAAAATTCCCAGAGGAACTGGCAGATTATTTTCAGTAACGATTAGATATTTCCACATTTTTCTCGATACTGGAAGCCCACCAGTGGTTAATGCCAACTCGATAACCACCTGTTAATAGCCGCGCGTGTATGTGTGTGTAGCGATGTCTTCCCAGGGAACCGTTTGTGGCATCACTCTCCTCCTGATAGATTCCCTTCTGGCCTAGGGTGCACAAACAGGCTCTTGGTGACACCTTTCATCCGCGCTTTCATGATAAATAAAGAGCTTCACCGCAACAGCGACAACATGCTCCAATCGCTGTTCAATTAGAACTGAGTGGATTTCCGAGCGCCGCTCGCTTATATACCGATTGGTGATTTCAATAGCCTGTTTTGAAAGCAATTTTAAGACTATTGAAACAAGTTTTTGGATTAAAAAGTAACAAGTATATAACGCGTAGACATTTTATCTTTCGAATGAAGTGTTTATCATACCATTTCGTTCAGTTGTTTAGGAGCTATTAACGCTCAAAATCTCGGTCTCCGGCGTAACGCTTTCGTTTTCGAAACTTTGATTTTACACTCCGGTATAGAAATGAAAGACGTAGTCCTACGTCAAAAAATCCACCATTTTCTATTTTTTTCTATCCGCAAACATCCGCATTCTCTAGCGCAAAAAAAAAATACATAAAACCGTAAAATATTTAGTCATTTAAACTAATGGAACTTACTGTAGGTTTTTTTTTTTAATTCCTCGTCGCCAATTGTTGAGCTTATCTCGGTAAATTTATCCGTTTTTCACTCTGCTCCAATATTGCAGCTTCTCAGTGCGCTTCTCGGTTTTTATCTGACCTTCTGTGTCCCTTTCTATCTGTCAAGTTCCCTCCACCAAGGTACCAACGCTTGCAGGTATGAATCTCCTCAACTGTCAAGATTCATAGAAGTTGTGTAGATGGGAATAGTGCATTAATTATTATGAACCCTACAGGTAGCATGAACAAGCAGAATCAAATCACTTGATAAACGTTCTTTTCATTGACTTTCTTTTAAGTTAATAACTCAGATTGGAAACTTTTTTGTTGTGTTTGATAGTTTAGACACTAAATAAAAATTAGTGGGTTATATCTATGATATAACCGCAAGGTTCACGTGGAACTACCTTAGCTTAGCAATCATTCGTTTGTATTGATTAAATTCTTGATTGAATGAAACAGTTTCCAAATTCAATTGAGTTCAATATATTTGCTCTGTGAGTGAAAAAAATGAACAAATGCCGTGTAAAGTCAATTCATTTATTGTGATTGATTGTTCTTCGTTACAAGTAAATTTAATGACGGACCTTTTACGTTTGGTATGATGACTAGAACAAAATATATGTACGGAAGAATTATCAAACGTTTGATGAACCAGCCTAAGGCTGAAAATCTTTCCAATAAAGACAAAAAAAAATTATCAAACGATTATTTTATTTTACATTTCCCTCTGAAGGTTACATCCCAAAAGTGTACATACTTCTCGAATCTCGAATTTGCTTGAAACTGGGAAGTTCATTCGCTTCTAGTGGCTGCACGATTTTCCCAGGTTCCTAAGTTTAGAAGATCATGTTAGGACAGACATATTCCACTCTGCACAAAGGCAAGCGAGGACAAAAGTACTCGCAGTTTGCATTTATTTGCAGAGCCGATTTCCCCAGAAACCTCGGTTTTGAAGTCTGTGTTAGGGAAACACATTTCAATCGGAACAAAAATACCCCCGATTTGTATGAATTCGCAATGCCGATTTCCCCACGCTTCATGGATTTGAAGTCTGTGTTAGGGAAACACATTCCAGTCGGAACAAAAATACCCCCGACTTGCATGAATTTGAAATACCGATTTCTCCAGGCACCTTGGTTTAGAAATCTCTATTAGGGAACACATTTCGGTGGGAATAAAAGCTCCCCCTACTTTCGTGTGTTCTTTTTCTTCTTTTTGGCTTTAAGAGGGTTTAAACTTTTCAGTTCACTCGCCTCTAGGCTCTTTCGTGTGCTTGCAATGCCGATTTCGCTGCTTGGTTTTAAAGTCTGTGTTAGGGAACATTTTTCGATGAGAACAAAAGTCCCCCTACTTTCATGTATTTGCAATGCCGATTTCCCCAAGGCTGCTTGGTTTTGATGGCTGTGTTAGGGAAACCGTAAATCGGGCCAATCAAAACGATGCAGTTAGGGCGTTTAGATAACGCCTAATATTTTACAGTTATTCAATTGTTTATCTAATGAAAAACAACATTTTGTTAGTTGCGATAGATGCGTAGAAATATTCCCTATCAAGTGATGCAAACATCTCTCCTATCCAGTACGAAATGTTCGAGCTATAAGCATTCGAAATCTTTCATTTTTTCCTGCATGTTCTGTGTTTAGGTTTTCATTTTACCCTCCATATATTCCGGTTAGACGTAGTCCCACGTCAAAAACCTTTTTCATTGAAATATGTGGTGGAAATTGGAAAAAAACAGGAAGTGGGTTATATCTATGGTATAACCGCAAGGGTGACGTAGGACTATCGTTGATTTAGAGATCATTTGTATGAAGTTGAATCTGAATTCATTCTGAATGAATGAATATTTGGAGAACTTCGAAAACGAGAGCGTTACGTTGGAGGCACAAGGTTTTATGCATCCAATATTGGATACGGAAATATCCTACTGATGGGGAAGAATAATCTTCAGAAGCTATCCTGTTGATTGCGATTGATTGAAAAATCACAAAACCTAATGTATTTGGTCACAGTGTTACATGGATAGAAAACATTAAAATAAACTCTTTCACATGAATATATTTTGAAAATTCCCAAAGGAACTGGCAGATTATTTTCCAGCAATGATTAGATCTTTCCGGAACTTTCTCGATGCTGAATGGCATCCTAACGGAAAGAGTTCTGCGCGTGTATGTGTCGATCCTTCGCCATCCACCTCCTCCAGCACGTTAGGCAACGATGTTGTCTTGTCGATGTCCTCACGAAAAATGAATGTGTCTCACCACCAGAATATCGCTTAAGTATGCTTTTTGTGTGTGATTGAATCGAGAGAAGGTGTGGTTTACGATGGCAATTTGGAAGGCAAACTAGAGGGGAATGAACTCTCTGAGCTCGGAACTTTCGGCGACTGAGCAATAATCGATTGCGGGCGCATACAATATTGGATACGGAAATATCCTACTGATGGGGAAGAATAATCTTCTGAAGCTATCCTGTTAATTGCGATTGATTGAAAAACCACAAAACCAAATGTATTTGGTCACAGTGTTACATGGATAGAAAACATTCAATTAAACTCTTTCACATGAATATATTTTGAAAATTCCCAAAGGAACTGGCAGATTATTTTCAGTAACGATTAGATATTTCCACATTTTCCTCGATACTGGAAGCCCACCAGTGGTTAATGCCAACTCGATAACCACCTGTTAATAGCAATTGATTGAAACATATTTGGCCACAGTGTAACATGGATAGAAAACATTCAATTAAACTCTTTCACATGAATATATTTTGAAAATTCCCAAAGGAACTGGCAGATTATTTTCAGTAACGATTAGATATTTCCACATTTTCCTCGATACTGGAAGCCCACCAGTGGTTAATGCCAACTCGATAACCACCTGTTAATAGCACTTGATTGAAACATATTTGGTCACAGTGTAACATGGATAGAAAACATTCAATTAAACTCTTTCACATGAATATATTTTGAAAATTCCCAGAGGAACTGGCAGATTATTTTCAGTAACGATTAGATATTTCCACGATACTGGAAGCCCACCAGTGGTTAATGCCAACTCGATAACCACCTGTTAATAGCCGCGCGTGTATGTGTGTGTAGCGATGTCTTCCCAGGGAACCGTTTGTGGCATCACTCTCCTCCTGATAGATTCCCTTCTGGCCTAGGGTGCACAAACATGCTCTTGGTGACACCGTTCATCCGCGCTTTCATGATAAATAAAGAGCTTCACCGCAACAGCGACAACATGCTCCAATCGCTGTTCAATTAGAACTGAGTGGATTCCCGAGCGCCGCTCGCTTATATACCGATTGGTGATTTCAATAGCCTGTTTTGAAAGCAATTTTAAGACTATTGAAACAAGTTTTTGGATCAAAAAGTAACAAGTATATAACGCGTAGACATTTTATCTTTCGAATGAAGTGTTTATCATACCATTTCGTTCAGTTGTTTAGGAGCTATTAACGCTCAAAATCTCGGTCTCCGGCGTAACGCTTTCGTTTTCGAAACTTTGATTTTACACCCCGGTATAGAAATGAAAGACGTAGTCCTACGTCAATATCTGATTGTCAGTTTGACATACGGTACAATGTACAACCAAAGTATGTCTGTCATGGTACGATGGTACATGTACAACGCTGTACACGTACAACGCAAGTACGGCTGTATGTCTGTCCCTGGTATAAATGAGGATAGCTTTTTCTTTGACGACGTATCGTATCCGACGAATGAATATACGGATACGGCCGTAAATGAGAATAAGGGTGTCTTGGTGTCTTGTGTCTTTGCTGCATTTATGCATGTTTTCCAATCATTGAAATATCCATACAACGCGTCTAATCCTCTTTGAAGTTTAGATCTTAGTTCTGTGATACTTTTGCCCTTGTAAAAGATGGCAGTGTCAACTGCAAATAATGACAGTTTCCCATCAGATGGGAGTGCGGGAATATCTGAAGTGTACATATTGAAAAGATATTGAATGTCATAATTTCATATAAGTTGTTACTGAGATGCTTCAACTCAATGTTAAATATACTATCGAAGCCGGGGGCCTTCATATTCTTCAACGAGTGCATAACGGAGATAACCTCTTCAGTCGAGATGATTTCATTCTCTTGAGGTGCAGAATGGATATTGCCAATAGCCCTTACTTGTAATGTTCTGGCCAAGATTGTGTGAACTAGCGAAATGGTTGCCAATTTCATTAGCCTTTTCGGCAGGTGTTATCAATCGTTCTGAATTATCAGGTTGAAGAAGAGGAGGAATAGGATTAGACTTGGTCTTGAGAATTTTAGTGAGCCTCCAAAATGGCTTGGAGTTATTCGGACGTTCACTAATATCTTTTGCGATTTTTTTTGTTACGGAGATCAATCATTCTGGTCTGGATAACCTTGGTTAACTGATTATACTGTCGTTTCCTCCGTCGAATACCAGTACGTTGGTACTGCCTTCGATATTGGTTCCGAAGCCTAATCAAATGTTTAGTAATGGAACCAATTTGAACAAAGTCACTCACCTGAATCGTTTCTGGGATGTGGTTTTGACGAGCCTTAATAACTGCAGCTTGAATAGAGCTGTCTGTTGCTTCGATATCTTCAGGAGATTCAAGAGGCTGATCGAGATCAATGTTGTTGTCAATAAGCTGCTGGAAGTCCACCCAATTCGCACGATGATAGTCCTGTCTACATTGTGACCTCCTGACTACAACATTCACTCCCAATTCAAGTGATCCGAACTCAACTCGTTAAGGGCAATAGGATCACCGATGTAGCGATCCATGTTGGTAATGAAGAAATCAATTATGGAATGTACTCCAGAACGAGAAATGCGAGTGGGGGTTGCTGGACTAAGAATCCTGTAGTGCCCACACTGTAGATCATCATTTAGAGTCACTCCATTTTGATTCTTCCTTTTGGTTTCCCCAGTACTAATGTCGAGCATTAATGTCCCCGCCGATGAGGTATTTCGACTGCCTTCGTGTTAGCTTGATGATATCGTTTTTAAGAAGCAACGCCGAGCCATCTCTGATTGACGTCTGTTTGGGATAGTAGACCGCAATCACGATAAAAGGCCCAATGATTTGTGATTTCCGCTCCCATAGCTTCGATGATGTTGAGTTTCAGGCACGGCAAAAGTCGATATCTGATGTAATAAGGCTACGGCAACACCTTTTCCACCAGAACTAGTACGATCCATTCTCAATAGACGATAATTCGGAACCCGAAGGTTAATATTCGGTTTAAGATGCGTCTCGGTAATAGCTACGTCGATGCTGTTTGTCACTAAGAAGCCATTGAATTCGATTACCTTACTCTTGAGAGAGCAGGCATTCCAATTAATTAGCCTGAGAGATGACCAAGGGTAGAAAATGACTATAGAATTGGTAACATTTATCAAAAACTTCGTCGTATTTACTAACTATTCCTCTCAGTGTAAATATGAGGGTGGAGGTGTAGTGAAGGAGTAGGGTAAAGTTTTCTCAAGGCTAGAGACGAATGAACTGAAGAAGTTTAATGTCTCTATAATACAAAACCTGACCTGAACTGACCTGAAACGCATTCAGTATGTTTCGAACTGTTATGGAGCGCAGAAGAGCCGATCTATCAAGAGGAGGAGAGAAGATGACCAAGAGAATACCAGCATCGAAAATTGGTTCCATTTGATAAATCGGAGCAGCCCCCACACACACACATACACGCACGAAACTCTTTTCGTTTGCTGGTTATCGAAAAGAATCTGGAAAGCAGTGATCGTTACTGAAAAATAATCTGCCAGTTCCCCTTGGAATTGAAAATTACATTCAAGCGAAAGAGTGTATTTTAATGTTTTCTATTCATATAATACTGTGACCGACTACATTTTGATTTGTGAAAAAGGCGACCAAGAGAGTAACAGCATCGAAAATTGGTTCCGCTTGAGGCATCGGAGCAGTCGCCACACATACACACATGCACGCGCGCAACTATTTTCGTTTGCTGGTTATCGAGCAGAATCCAGAAAGAAGTGATCGTTGCTACAAAATAATCTGCCAGTTCCTCTGGGAATTTAAAATTACATTCAAGCGAAAGAGTTTATTTTAATTCTTTCTATCTATATAATACTGCGACCAAATACATTTGGTTTTGTGATTTGTCAGTCAAGTGCAGTTAACAGGAAAGCTTCTGAAGATTATTCTTCCCCATCAGTAGAATATTTTCGTATCCAATATTGGATGCATAAAACCTTGTGCCTCCAACGTAACGCTCTCGTTTTCGAAGTCCCCCAATATTAATTTATTCATTCATTCAGAATGGATTAAGATTCAACTTCAAACAAATGATTACTAAATCAACCATAGTCCTACGTCACCCTTGCGGTTATAGCATAGATATAACCCACTTTCTGTTTTTGACGTAGAACTACGTCTTTCATTAAGAGTGTCAAATCAGAAAACAGGTCACTTTTTTATGAAATAGAGTTAACGTATATAACTATTTTTGTCGCGAACGGATTTTGGCGATTTACATACTAAACGAATCGGAAATTCCGTAATACCAGGGACAGTCATACAGCTGTACTTGCGCTGTAAGAGTACAGCGTTGTGCAGGTACTCTCGTACCATGACAGACATACTTTGGTTGTACACTGTACCACATGTCAAACTGACAATCAGAAATTTGCAATGTATTTTCACCAATATTTCAATGAAAAAGGTTTTTACTTAGTGTCTAAACTATCAAACACAACAAATATGTTTCCAATCTGAGTTATTCACCCTTATCATAGTTGTCGAACGAATAGGATACGTACGCAAATCCCATCCTTGTTTTCGTACGAGCCATTCATCGTCTTTTCAATTTACAGTCGTACTAGATCAAGTTATTGGTGTACTACATTATCGACATCGTTGACAATCAGGAGGTGTTTACGTATCGAACGTGTTCAATTTCCGGGGTTAGACATCAATTGGATATAGGCTACCCAAAATCAAAATCAATTTGGCGTCATTTGTTTATCAACATATCATTTACGAGGATTGAAATCGAAAAATGTGCTGCTTTATTCTAACTGCATGAGCGATTTTCATATTTCGGTTTCACATGGAGGTGTTCACATTTAACATGGAGTTTAAAGTTAGCCACTATTCGACTATATAATCGGACCGAGTTGTAAACAACAGTAATTGATTGAACCAAAATGTCAGTAAACCGCAGCAATATTGGGGTACACTGGCAATATGAGGGATTTGACGTTTTAGTCGTACCCCTGTTCAATTTATGATACAGAGTTATCTGAACGTTGGAGTTTATTTTTGTAGTTTTGATTTGTGCAGTTTAATATAAACCTAAGTCTCAGATATAAACGAGATATAAAGCAGGTGAGATTTCTGTAAACATGTGCAGACGATTTGTACTCTGAATAATTTGAAATTGTTGAATGCAGATAAACTTCCGCTAAAGGAACAATATCCGGCTATTCTACATTGCAGATTGCCGGCTATCATTATATCAGGCATGCAACCCGTGTGTCCGCCCTATTCGCTATATGACTAGTCAGCTGTTGGCATTGAGAAAATCCCTGCTCTGCAACCGCTGTCCGGTAGCCATAGATGACCCTATTGTGTCAAATTTCGCAACAAGGTTCCGTTGCAATTACGAGTTCAGCAACCGAAACTAACATGGTACCGTGAAAAACTACATAAGTGCAAATGAACAACGACACCAAGATACAGCAAACGAGGAAGAGCCAGAATGGATGTCGGCAGGACCTACCTTTCGCCTGGACATAATCGAACTTTGTGGATTCGATGGAGATATTTCAATCAACGCCTCACATTCCTCGTCGATTATTTGTAAGAGAAGGACACACATTGTCCGTCCTCCGCTACTATATCGAAGCTGGAAAGTTTTTTGACGTAGGACTACGTCTAACCGGAAGATATAGGGGGTGAAATGAAAATCTAGGCACTGAACAAGTAGGTAAAAATGCAAGATTTGGAACGCTTATAACTCGAGCATTTCTCAATAGATCGCAAAGGTTTTTGCATCAATTGATAGGAAATATATCTACGCATCTATCATAACGAATAACATTTCATTTTTCTTGAGATAAATAATTGAATAATTGTGAAATATCAAGCATTGTCCAAATGCACTATGTGCCCATTTTTGATTGGTGCATTTTGTGCTCCTTATATCGTACCGACCAAAACGGGCAACCAGAGCAGCAGCGAAATACAATGAACCCGATTGGAAAGGAAAAAGAAAAAATATGAACGAAACATTGGTCGCAGTCTCACACATGCGTAATTCTCGAGCCAGCCAGTCAGCTTAAAAATCCCCGCTCCGCTGCCGTAACGATCATTCTCATCCAAATCATACACCACATCGTTTCGCATCACAACATATCAACAAACCAACACAAGCAGCCATGTCTGGACATGACAAAGGAGGAAAAGTGAAGGGAAAGGCAAAATCCCTATGCCGAGCGCGTTAGTACCAGTGCTCCAGTCCACCTAGTCGGCGTTATATAGTTTCAGCCGCCGAAGTGATCGAGTTGGCTGGCAAAGCTGTTCGCGACGATAAGAAAATCCGCATTCAGAACAGACCACATTCGGTTCGGTGGACATCTAGACAAGAATAGGCAGTTTCAGCGAGTGACGAGCAGAAGATAAAAGTTTGTTCTTCATACAAACTGCTTTGGTGGCAAATCCAGAACAAGGCAGCATCGATGGCGTTCGAAATGGTTTTTTTTTCTAATAATTTTGGATTTTTGTAAACTCTATGGGGGTCCAAATTATGACCCAACATGTCCCAAGCTGGATGGGAAGAAATTTTCCAACTGTGAAAGCTGTACCACTGTCATCGCAAATGTTCAATTACAGGTTAAAATCATCTCCAATGCGACACTGAGTGGTGCTTCGGCAAGTCGCATTAAATGTAATTTACAGTACAACATGTCCCAAGCTGGATGAGAAGAAATTTTCCAACTGTGGCGAGTGGCAAACGCACTCGCTAAACAGGAAGGTTTAACCGAACAAGATGGAGATATCGAGTGATAACAAAACAATAAACTCTTTAGATTAAAGATGATTTTGTGGACCTGAAAAGGACCCTTTTTAGCGTTTGCTTCCTTCTCCTTCTTCTTGTCGGTTTCCGAGATATTCTTCTGCGCCGTGCCGAACTTTTTGGCGGCTTTTGCACTATTCTACTAGTCTTCGGTGCCTTCGTGTTTGTTAGAAACACCTGCATGTGAATCCAACGAGCGAACAAATCGTAATGAATATATTTCTTCTTCTTCTTCTTTTTGGCTTTAAGAGGGTTTAAACTTTTCAGTTCATTCGCCTCTAGCTCTGAGAAGAGCCATTGAGCACCAGTCTTGAGGAGACTGGTGGAAAAAGAAGAAAAAACCATATTCAGCGGACCTGTCTGCTCAGATGTAAAACCGGACGAAGGCAGGAAAGGATCCTATGCCATATAAGATGTTTAATATAAGCTGTAACGTAATTGTATTGTTATTAATTAGTACCAAAGCGGCGACGAAGCATCGTAGAACCAAGCTCTAGAACAAAGGGAAAGGGACGGAGTGGGGGGGGGGGGTGGATTGAAAAGGAAAGG